>NW_006921674.1:7939956-7978193 GCF_000298275.1 Orycteropus afer afer | reverse complement strand
CATGGAGGGATGGACACAGGGAAGAGGTAACTATGGGGAGGAAGTGGGAGGGGAGCTGTTGCATTGTGGTAAACTGTGGTCAATGTCATGAGGCAAAGTATATGTGAACCGCTGTAGGGAAAGTGAATTTGTTCTGTAAACCTTCACCCAAATCACAATAATAATAATAATAATAAAATAGTACCTTCATTGATAAAAAAAAATATGGTCAGTGGTCAGCCTTGGAGAATGTTCCAAATGTGCTGGAAAAGAATGTATATTTTGCTATGATTGGGTGAAGTGTTCTGTAGATGTGAGTAAGGTCAATTTGGTTGTTCATATTGTCTAGTTCTTCTGCATCTTTGTTGAGCTTCTTTCCAGTTGTCCTATCTTTTACTGAAAGTGGTGCATTGAAGTCTACTAGTATTACTGTGGAGTCATCTATTTATCTTTTCAATTATGCTAAAGTCTGATTCATGCTTTTTGAGGCTCTTTCATTGGTTGCATAGATATTTATAATGGTTTTGTCCTCTTGTCCTAGTGATCCTTTAACAATTATATAATGTCCTTCCTTTTCTCTTATTTTATTCATTTTTTTTGTCTTAGAGTATATTTTATCAGAAATTCATATTGCCACTCCTGTTCTCTTTTGGCTATTATCTTTTTCTGACCTTTGATTTTTAGTCTATTTTTGTCTTTATGTCTAAGGTGAATCTCTTGTACACAGCATATTGATGGATCATGTTTTCTTATCCAGTCTGCAACTTTCCCTCTTGAGTGGTGCATTTAATCCATTGACATTCAGTGCAGTTATCAACAAGTATGAATTTCTTAATGTCATTTTGTTATGTGTTTTTTTGTGGTGTTGTTAATTTCTTTGTTCCATATAATTTTCTGTGCTAAGCTCATTTTGTTTATGAGTCGTGTTATCATCACCTTCATTGCTATTGTCTTGGTATTTGCTAAGTATTTGTGGTTGTTTTCTTCTTTATTTTGATGTGAAGGTTCTGTTTTGGTTACTTTGTGCTGCTCCAACACAAAATCCCACAAATGGGTAGCTTTATCAAACAGAAGCTTATTCTCTTACAGTTTTGAAGGCTAGAAGTCCGAGTTCAATGTGCCAGGCTCAAGGGCTTGAATGACAGCACCTTGACTTTGGGCTTCAGCTCTGCCTCTTGTTCCTGGCCCACTGAAGCTGGAGGCTTTCTTCACTCAGGCAGCTGCTGGGTGCTGATGCTGGCCAACCTAAGGTTGACAAGTAAAAAGGCACACTCCCAATATTACCAAACTACATGGCAGGCCACTGATCAAAGTTCAATAAGAGTCCCATGATTGGCAGATAACATGGTAGGCTGCTGAGCAATGACTCAATTACATGCTGGATTCAAGCATGCAAAAGCTGCAGACCATTTCCAAAGCTTCTTTTTATATCCTGGGAGCAGACCACATTCCTAAGGCAGCTGCTCACAGTAGATTCTACCATGGAGTCAATTACCAGTCTCATCATGGGGAATACTACATCCATCTGTCCAGCCACTCAAAACTAGGCCCAGCCAAGTTGACACATAACCTTAACTACCACAGATGGTTTATTATTTTTATTTGAATTTACCCTGTAATTTATAATTTTCTTCCCTCGTTTAAAAGAGTCTGTTCTATCTTGCAATTGTCTTCACTTCCTCATCATTTAATTCTATAACTACAGTTATTTATTCCTTATTTTTGTTTGTAGTTGTGCCTAAGGCACTTGACTGCTAACCAGAAGGCTGGCGGTTCAAACCCACCAGCCACTCCTCAGAAGGAATTTGAGGCAATCTACTTCCATAGTGATACTGCCTCTGAAACCCAAGGAGGGTCGCTATGAGTCGGTTCCAACTCGACGGCACATAACAACAGCAGTTGTCCTCATTTACCAATTGATGTCTCTGGTTCCCTGTTTATAGTCTTGCAAACTTATTTTACTTTGGATACTTTTACAACTGCTTTGGTTTTGGGGTTATGTCATTATGTATGTTAATCATTGGCTGCTGTTTGCTGTTGTTGGTTCTCTGTCCTAAGGACTCCCTTGAGCATCTTTTGTAAAGTTGGTTTGGTTTTAACAAATTTCCTTAATTTTTGCTTATCTGGAAATCTCCTAATCTCACTCTCATATTTGAGGGTAAATTTTGCTGGGTATATAATTATTGGTTGGGAATTTTTCTCTTTCAGTGTTTTTCATATATCATCCCCTTGCCTCCTTGCCTGCATGATTTCTGCAGAGAAATCAGAGCTTAGTCTTCTTGGTTGCCCTTTGTAGGTAACTCTTCATTTTTCTCATGCTGCTTTCAGGATTATTTTTATTTTTGTCTCTGGTTTTGGTGAGTTTGATGATGATATGTCTTGGTGTTTTGCTTTTGGAGTCTATCCTGTTTGGGGTTCATTGAACTTCTTTAATAGATATATTCTTTTCTTTTATCATATTAGGGAAATTCTCTTCCAACAAATCTTCCAACAAACAATTTTCTCTTTGGTTTTTTCTATCTCTTCCTGTTCTGGAATTCCAGTTACATGTAGATTATTCCTCTTGATGGTATTCCACATGAATCTTAGGCTTTCTTCATTATATTTTGATCTTTTATCTGATTGATCACTTAACAAAATAGTATTGAGGCATTTGTCTTCAATGTCATTGATTCTGTCTTCCACTGATTCATTTCTACTCTTTTGCCTGTTCAATGTGTAATCTGTTTCTGAAACTTTAGTATTAATCTTCTGAATTTCTATTTTTTTTTTTTGTATTATTTCTAATTTTTTGCTTGTGTTGTCAATTTGTTCTTGTATTATTTCCCTAAATTGTTCTAGAGTTTTCTCTGTGTTTTCCTTAATTTTGTCATTGTTTTCCTTGACCTTATCATTATTTTCCTTGATCTGTCTCTCAATCCATTGAAGGTACCCAAACATAATAATTTTGAATTCATTATCAAGGAGTTCCAATGCTGCTTCTTCCTCAAGGATGTTTTCTGGGTTTGCATCCTGGTCCTTTGTTTCTACTATTTTATCTTGCTTTTTTTGTGTGGACTGTTATGGTCTGTTGTCTCTGAGACATTGTAGTGTTGTTGTATTTCTGTTTAGTTTGTGGTTGTATGTTGGTGTGATTCATGCAACATTTTTTCCCCCTTTATTTTGTTTTGCTATATTTGTGTGAGCACAGTGCTGTTCTTCTCTATTCACTAGCTGTTACCAGTTAGGCACTCACCATCTGTCTCCTGGTGGGTGTGATAGAGAATGAGAGTGTGTGCACAGATCTCTGTTAGCTTTTCATAAAGAGCAGTTGAGGGTGAGGTGAGCTCATATTGGCCACCATCTATCAATGGTCAGTCAGTTCAAAAACAAGTGGGGGCCCTCACCCTGTGGGTGGGGCTGCAGGAGGTGCAGGTATGGCTGGGTTGTGTGGGAACTGTAGCTATGACCCATTCAGTTAGACAAAATAAATAAATAAATAAGAATACTACCAATAAAACAAAAACAAGGGAACAAAAAATTCAAACTGCATAAACAAATAGGAACAACCATTTAAAAACAAAGAAGAAGAAATGCAATGAATAAGCACAAAATGTTTAAAATATATTTTTAAAAAGATAAAAGAAAGATAATACAAAAAAGAGGTTTTTTAAAAAAAATAAATAAATAAAAAGCCACAATATCTGGGGAGGTAGGAATGAAAGAAAAGAGCAAGATAAAATGTATAGGGAAAACTGCAAGAGGAAATTTAGGGGCACACTAACCAATATTACCAAAAGAACCAAAAGAAAGAAAAAAAGAAGGGAATCAGGCAAAGGAAACAGAGAAGGAGAGAAAAAAGAGAACCAGGGACAGGGAAACAGGAAAGAGAAAAAAAGAAAGAAGAAGGGAGGAAGATAAAACAGAATAATTTAAAAACAAAGAAAAACAAAACTGTGTGGTGTGGGGCAGGGCACCCAGGCTCTGCCAAGGCACAGACCGGGTTGAAACCCCCACAGGTCAAGAAGGTGGGTGGAGGCAGGGGGATGGCCACACCCCTGTTCACCAAAAGGGCACAGAGCATAAGAGTAACAAGGGGAATATCACACTTCTCCAGTAGTCAGTCTCCAGTGCAGTTGCCCATGCTGTCTTCAGCAGGTGGATCCCACTCCAAGGTTGCAGTCCAAGCAAGAACACTACCTGTACACACTCAAACCCACTGCACCAGCCACTTGCAAACATCCAAAATGGCTGCACCTTCAGGACAGCTGCCTGCAGTCCATAGGTCCACCTGTCCCCTTCCTTGCTGTTCTTCCTTCTGTCCACGCAGCCTTGGTGAGCAGAACTGATTCTTAGGTTGCTATGGGAAATATTCAAAATGGCTGTACCTTCAGGACAGCCAGCAGTCTACAGCCCCATCTGTCTCCTTACTCACTTCTTCATTCAGTGGTTTCACTAAAACCAAACCAAACCAAACTAACTGCCATGAAGTCGGTTCCAACTTATAGCGATCCCTCCTTGGGTTTCCAAAGCTGTATCTCTACAGAAGTGGATTGCTCAGTCTTCCTTCCAAGGAGTGGCAGGTGGGTTAGAACCATCAGCCAGCTGGTTAGCAGTCAAACACTTGCACTATGCCACCAGAGTTCCACTTCTTTATCCTTCCTTCAAAGCTCAGGGTTCCAGGATCATCTTCTGCATCAGTTTGAATGATTTCTTGTTGCTTTGTTGCAGATGGTCTGTGTAGCTTGTCTGCCTGTTTCATCATTTTGCTGGATCTCTGGTCTTGCCTTTAGAGCACTCTCAGTGAACTGATTTTTCTAATCATGCTTTTATATTTTAAACTTTCCTATCTATGCAGATGAATTTCTTATATCAAAACAAATAACCTGGATGTTTGCTCTGTACTCACACATTATTTTTGGGGGAGAGAAGTTAGGAAGGAATATAAATTTATTCCTTCCTAACTGCCCTTCCTTCCAAATAAATGTGTGATTCCAGTGCAAACATCCAGTGTATTTTTAAAATTATCTCCTACATAATTGATATAATTATAGAACTAGTAATATAAACACCACAGCTAACTTAGAATATTTTTTAAAATTATGATTCCTGTTTCTTTCCCCAGAGTTCTTTTATTTTAAAAATATAAATTTTTATATTAATCTCAAAAGAACAAAAAATAATAACCCACTGCCATCGAGTTGATTCCAACTTATAGCAACCCCCATGGGGTTTCCAAAGCTGTAAATCTTTAAAGAAGTAGATTGCCTCATTTTCCTCCTGTGGAGCATCTGGTGGGTTTGAACTGCCAGCCTTCAGGTTAGCAGCAAGATGTTTTACCTACTATGCCACCAGAGCTCCTTAAATGAATCTCAGATGTATTGAATTGGATTGATCAAAGTTTTTAGTTCAAGACACATAGCCACTAGTGTTCCATGCATAGTCTTGATCATCATATTAATTTATTTAATACCATAACGAAGCCTTCTGAACACAGTGCCTGACTCAAACCCTAGAACAATGCCAATGACTTAGATCAAGCTGTGGTCTATTTCTTTTGCCTCCATGCACAGGGACCACTATACTAAATTCTGTCTTTATCATCCTCGTGCTTTTTAAAAGATGAGTTTTATCACATATGTGCCTAAATGATATATTATTTCATTGAGTTGGGTTTTTTTTTTAACTGTTTGAAAAGAACTACCCATTGTCTGAGGTGTTAACACTTGCCTTTGTCACTCAACTCATGAGTCTTTTCCTACAACAAAATAGATGATTTATCACTAAATGAAAAAAAGAGAGAATGCATATATTCTACCACTGTGAATGATGTGACCTTGAACTAAGTTTATGTTAAATCAAGGGGCCACTTCTGTGAAATAATAAGTCTAGAATGAAACATCTGAAGTCTCACTGATCTTCAGTGAAGCTACATAAGGCAAACACAAGAATAACTGACTCACTAAAGTGCATCTATGAGTCATGTTATTATTCAGTAATACTTTCTATCAAGTTTATTATGACAGGTATGATGCAAAAAATATATTTTACATTGATCTATGTCTAAAACCTACTGTATATATACTTAGAATGTAATTTTCAGTAACTCAATGCAAATAATCCCTCCTTTTCTGCTTGTGTAAATACTAGAGTAAGAATCACTGCTCAGAAAGACTTTTCTCCTAACATTTCTGTTCCAAACAACAGTAAACATCCCTCAAAGATTTTCTAGATATGTTTTCTAGGCTTAACACTGTAATAACTCAGGATCAAACTCCCTAGACTCTTTTAGGGTTGCTCAGGGGAACTGAGTCTTCTGTGACTGGGCCATTAATAATCTAAACTAATCCTTTCACTCAGTAGTTGCCCAACTCTCCACTGACTGGCAGCGTCAAATCCAATCTGGCTACAGACGTCCACCCTGCAGGCCTGGAGAAAGCTGGGCAGCTCTTCGTTCTCCAGCTGGAGGATTCAGGCCCTCACTCTCCATATCCCCCCTGCCAGGCAATTTGCGCAGCAGCATGGAGTCCTGGTTACATAAAAAGCCTTTTGGACATCCTCTGAAGCTGGTGTTGAAGTTCTGGCTGCATGGGAGATGAGTCTGAGAAATCAGAAATAGAAATTACAAGATGAATGGCTAGAAAAATTCAGATTCTAGTCCCTGCCCTGGTAACAGTGTAGAGAAAATTACTAGGGTGATAAACAGGGTTTCTGACTCTAACAAAAGAGAGAAAATTTCTTTTTCATTTCTAATGTCTTAATGAGAAGCCGTAATTAAGGAAACAGTTTTAAATGAACTTCTTTGATTATACATTCACATTGTCTTTTTGCATCTGATCAAGATGCTTTCTATAAATACTCTCTCTAGTGGGTGCTGAGAAGACACAGAAGGGAGGAAACTAAGCATGTAGTGTGTCTGGTGTTATGCTAGACACTTCCCCTTTTACAGAGGAGGTAACTGAGGCTCAGAGATGTTAGTTAATCATCACACTCTATAGTGTCAGAAAGGTCCCGGGGTGGCACAAACAGATTGCACTTAACTACTAACCTAAAGGTTGGTAGTTCAAACTACCCTGAAGCCTGCTGAAGAGAGGCCTGGCAATATGTTCCAATAAAGATCACACCCAAGAAAGCCCTATGGAGCAATTCTACTCTGTAACACATGGGGTTACTGTGAATCAGAATCAACTCAGTGGCAACTGGTTTTGTTTTGTTTTTAATAGTGTCAGTGCCAGGCCTGGGTCCAAAGCCTGTGTCCTTTCCATAACAACATTGTCTACCCTTAAGGAATTTAGAACCCAATTGGAGAGAAAAAGAAGTATGGTGTATTAGTTAATGGGAAGGGGGCTGGATTGGAACAGAATTCTCAGAATGAAGGAATAGGGGATGGGATCTATATACACAAAAAAATATGCGTCTGTTATCTCTGCAATAAAATTTAAATATGCTAGGGACATATTCAAATATTGAGTAACTTCAGCTGATGCTTCAGAGCTAGAGACACTGGTAAAAATCAGTAGCAGACACACGGTTCACCAGATATTACAATCTGGCCATAGCTTTCAAAAAGCTTGCTTAAAGATAATGAAACATACTCACTGTACAGGCTACATCACAGTGTTATGAATTGCTTTCTAGTTTTCAGTGTATGTTTATCATCCCAACTAAATTTTAAGACCTTCAAAGACAGAAACTGTTCCTTTACCAGTTTTGGTAAACATAATACAATCCCTAGTGTTTATTGCTACGTTGGGCACTTGATAAATTCTTTCTTAATCAACTAAATATTTTTGGAACATATACTAGGAAAAAAACTGTTCTCCATTATGCAACATCAACTCACCACACAGCAAATGGTTATCCATTCCTTACTCATCTACATTCTGTTGGTAGAAGCAAGAAAGAGTAGAATTTCTAAAACCATGGAGGAGGCAGCCACTGGGATGCTACACTGAAAAACAGAGGAAAAGCTTTAGCAGAGGTTGTAGGGAATTACTAGTAAAAATAACCCCTTTCTTTCACATAGTAATTACTCTTATTTTTACCCAATGTGTTGCCTTCAGCCTCATTCCTTCTTCCCCACAGACTTATTGTTTATCTGCCCACTAACATGCTTTTCCTTGTGAAAGCCATTCCCCCAGGCAGCACTGTCAAAGACATCCCTTCATTGCAAGGATTTGTCCTTGACCTATGCTGGCCAATAAGATTAGCTACTCACCATCATAGTAATAATTTAACAGCAAGAAGCAAAGCTTATCACATTTTTCCATGAAATTTGTTGTAAGGAAGACATAGAAGGTCTCTCCTCCTTATGAATCATAGGCTTGTAGCTGCCCACAGCCATCTTTTCCACTGTATCAAGAGACCCTGCCTGCAGAATGAAACCATCACCCAGAGCCTGGCAGAGCTGAGACATGGGAAGAGAGCTCCCTGATATCATTTGCATCCCCAGATGCTACTGTGCTCATTGCAGTACCAGCCTTGGACTTTCCAGCTACATCAGCCAAGGATTTTCTTTCGGCTTACACTATTTGGAGCTGAGTTTCTGATACAACTGAAATGAGATGGTGACAGCCCTCCCTTCTATCACCACTCTTCCCCACCTGATTATTAACAATCTTTCCTTGTTTCCTTCCATCTCTCTCTGTTAGCTTCTCTTCTATAAAAGAAACTTCTTTTCAGGTAGAGTAACCTCTTACATCTATTTTTATAACCCTGAAACACCTAGGTACACTGTGGTAAGTGCTGGTAAATGCAGACATTCCTCTTTACCTAAATCTAATCAATTCTATCATGGGTCAGAGTGCATTTCCAAAGTTAAGCCTCAGTGAGGGTATATTTTTTATCTCTGAGGCTGGACACTCAGGGGATCCTTTCCATTACGGAGCTCATGTCCTTCAATTCTGATACAATTTTTAAAATTTATTCTATTTTGTCTGTTCCCTTTTCATAGATCTCATATCTGTAAGATATTTGGGCACCTGAATGGTCCTCTAATTTTCTTATGTTTGCTATTTCTTTCTTCCTTATTTTCTACCTATATTTTTTATCTACTTTCCAGGGCCTTCCTGAAATTTATCTTTTAATTCTTCTAATGAACCTTTCATTTATCACAATTCTAATTTCTGAGAATCTTGTTTTGTTCTTTGAATGTTAATTAATAGCATGTTATTCGGGTTATTTATTGTTCTTGTTAGGTGCTGTCGAGTTGGTTCTGACTCACAGTTTCATATATACAACAAAATGAAACACTGCCTGCTCCTGTGCCATTTTCACAATCCTTACTACACTTGAGCCCATTGTTGCAGCCACTTGTCAATCCTTCTCACTGAGGGTCTTCCTGCTTTTCGCTGACCATCCATTTTACCATGCATGATATCTTTCTCCAGTGACTGATTTCTCCTGACAACATAGACAAAGCTGTTGTTGTTGGGTGCCATTAAGTCAGCTCCAACTACTAGCAAGCCTGTGTACAACAGAGAAAAAAAAAACCACTGCCCAACCCTGCTCCATCCTCACAATCATTGCTATCCTTGAGCCCATAACTGCAGCCACTACATCAATCCATCTCATTGAGGGTCTTCCCCTTTTTTATTGACCCTCTGCATTACAGAACATGAAATCCTTCTCCAGGGACTGACAACATGACCAAAGTGGGTGAGACAAGTCTGGCCATTCTCACTTCTAAGAAGTACTCTGGCTGCACTTCTTCCAGGACAGATTTCTTTGTTCTTCTGGCAGTCCGTGGTATTTTCAGTATTCTTCACCAACACTACAATTCAAAGGCGTCAACTCTTCTTCAGTATTCCTTATTATTATTATTGTTCAGCTTTCACAAGCATATAAAGCAATCGAAAATACCTTGGGTTGGGTAAGGTGCACCTTAATCTTCAGAGCCATATCTTTGTTCCTCATCACCTTAAAGAGGTCCTTTGCAGCAGATTTGTCCTCTTCAATACTGTGCCTGATTTCTTTTATTAGTAGTATTAGTATTAGTATTAGTATGTTATTATTTTCTTCTTTTATTGTGATTTGAGTGAAAGTTTACAGAGCAAATTCATTTTCCATTCAACAATTCATACACAGTGACATTGATGGCAATCCCCACAATGTATCAGCTCTCTTCCCATTTCTTCCCTTTGGTTACCTTTTTCCTGCATCCTTTTTTTCCTATGCATTCCTACTCTCTGAGGTTTCTCCCTGTACAAATGCTGCCCTTCTGATTTTCCATCGTTGATTGTTCTAAGAAGTGTATCTACCTGGTATAATTGTTCACCTTCTAGGCTTGTCTATTGTTTGACTGAAAGTTAAGCCACAGGAGTGAGTTCAGTTCTAGGTCTGATGGGTGACAGGTAGGCATAGTCTCAGGGGTTTCACCAGTCCCTATCAGACCAATAAGCCTGTTTTTTTTTTTTTTTTTTTTTATAAATAATTTTGAGTTTTGCTCCATATTTTTCTTCCACTCTATCCAGGGTCTTCAATTCTGATCCCTTTCTGAGAGACTGGCAGTGGTAGCCAGGCACCACTTAGTTCTTCCAGTCTCAGGGTCATGTAGGCTGAGATTCCCATGGTCCACTCGTTTCTTGGACTAATTGCTTCCATGTGTTTTTTATTTTTTGCACTCTTCTTTGTTCTGCATGAAAGATCAATTGTTGCATCTTAGATGGCTGCTCGAAAGCTTTTAAGACCCCAGTCGCTACTCACCAAAGTAAGATGTAGAACAAAGTTTAGTGTAATATGTTATGCCAGTTGAGCTTGATGTCCCCCATGACCATGGTCCCAAGCCCTTGAGCCCAGTGACTCACTCACTTAAGGTGTTTGGCTGTGGCTAAGTAATTATCATAACTTTGCCCCCTGTTAGTTCTTATGTATATGCCCTTTGAAATCTGTTCAGCTCTTATTTATAGCACAAAGATATATATAGAAATATCATCCATCAAACCTACCTATGGTCACACATATATTTTCTTTCACCTACTCATATTTGATCATTTTGCCTGTCTACCTATGTAGGTTAATGTGTGTCTCACATGATTTCTTGATGACTGCTTCCATGAACATTGATTGTGGATCCAAGTAAAATGAAAAATTTGACAATTTCAATCTTTTCTCCATTTATCATGATGTTGCTTATTGGTCTAGTTGTGAGGATTTTTATTTATTTTATGTTGAAATGTAATCCAGATTGAAGGCTGTATTCTTTGATCTTCATCAGTAAGTGCTTCAGGTCTTCTGCACTTTCAGCAAGTAAGGTTGTGTCATCTGCATATTGGAGGTTTTTCATGAGTCCTCCTCCAATCCTAATACCACGTTGTTTTTACATAGTCCTGCTTCTTGGATTATTTTCTCAGTGTACAGATTGAATGTGTGTATGGTGAAAGGATACAACCTGTCTAGATTTTAAACTGTTCAGTATCCCCTTGTTTTGTTCAAACAACATCCTCTTGATGTATGTACAGTTTCCTCACAAGTACAATGAAGCACTCTGGAATTCCCATTCTTTGCAATGTTATCCATAATTTGTTATGATCCACACAGTCAAATGCCTTTGCGTAGTCAATAAAACATAGATAAACACCTTTCTGAAAAGCCAAGATCCATCTGACAGAACCATTGATATCCCTCATTCCACAACTTCTTCTGAATCCAGCTTGAATTTCTGGAAGTTCCCTGTCAATATACTGGTACAACCATTTTTGAAATATTTTCAGTAAGATTTTACTTGGGTATGGCATTAATGATATTAATTGATAATTTCCACATTCTGTTGGATCCATTTTCTTTGGAATGAGCACAAATATGGATTTCTTACAGTTAGTTGGTCAGGTAGCTGTCTTCCAAATCTCTTGGTATAAGGGAGTAAGCACCTCCAGCGCTGCATCTGTTTGTTGAAACATCTCAATGGGTATTTTGTCAATTCCTGGACCCTTGTTTTTCCCAGTTCCTTCAGTGCAGCTTTGACTTCTTAATTCAATACCATTGGTTCTTGATCATATGCTACCTCCTGAAATAGTTGAACATCGACCAATCCTTTTTTGGTACTGTGACTCTGTGTATTCCTTCCATCTTCTTTTGATGCTTCTTGCATCATTCAATATTTTGCCTATAGAATCCTTCAGTGTTGCAACTTAAGGCTTGAATTTTTTCTTTAGTTCTTTGAGCTTCAGAAATACTGAGTATATTCCTTCCTTTAGTTTTCTAAGTCCAGGTCTTTGCACAGTTTCATTATAATACTTTGTCTTCTTGAGCTGCCCTTTGAAATCTGTTCAGCTCTTTTCTTTCATCATTTCTTCCATTCATCTTAGCTACTTTCTGTTCAGGAGCAAGTTTCAGTCTCTTCTGATTTCAATTTGGGTCTCTTCTTACTTTCCTATCTTTTTAATGACCTTTTGCTTTCTTCATGTATGATGTTCTTGATGTCATCTGACAGCTCATCTGGTCTTTGGTCATTGGTGTTCAATACATCAAATTTATTGTTCAGATGGTCTATAAATTCCGGTGGAATATAATTAAGGCTCTCATGGACTTGTTTCAATTTTCTTTTGTTTCAACTTTAAATTGCATATTAGCAATTGGTTATCTGGATATTCCTGGTCTTGTTTTCACTGATGATATTCAATTTCTCCATTGCCTCTTTCCACAGATCTACTTTTTAATTCCTTTGTATTCCATCTATCAAGATCCACGTGTATAGCCATGTTTTATGTTCTTGAAAAAGGTATTTGCAATAAATAAATTCTTGATCTTCTAGAATTTTATTATGCAATTTCTGGAGCCATTTCTACCACCAAGGCCAAATTTCCAACTACCATTGATTCTTCTTTGTTTCCAACTTTCTCATTCCAATCATCAGTAATAATCAATACATCTTGATTACATTTTTGGTCAGTTTCAGACTGCAGAAATTGGTAAAAATCTTCAATTTTTCTTCTTTGGCTTTAGTGGTTGGTGTATAAATTTGAATAATGGTAGTTTTAACTGGTTTTCCTTGTAGGCATATGGATATTATCCTATCACTGAAAGTACTGCATGTTACATTAAATCTTGAGTTGTTCTTTTGGACAATAAGTGCAGTGCCATTCCTCTTCAATTTGCCATTCCTGGCGTAGTAGATCGTATAATTTTCTGATTCAAGGTGGCCGATACCAGTCCATTTCAGCTCACTGCTTCCAAGGGTATTATTCTTTATCCATTTCACTCCATTTTTGACTACTTCCAATTTTCCTAGATTGATACTTCATACATTCCAAGCTCCAATTTTTAATGAATGTTTGCAGCTGTTTCTTCCCATTTTGAGTCATGTCCCATCAGCAAATGCAGGTCCCCAATGCTTTACTCTGTCCAGGTTATTAGTTCTACTCTACTTTGAGGAGGCAGATCTTCCCCAGTAGTATTTTGAATGCCTTCCAATGTGAGGTGCTCATCTTCTGGCACGCTATCAGACAATGTTTTATTACTGTTCATAAAGTTTTCTGTGGTCATTTTCTTTGGAAATGAATACCCCATCCTTCTTCTTATTCTGTCTTAGTCTGGAAGCTCTGCTGAAACCAGTCCTTGAGCACAGGCCCATGAGCATTGTGTGGGCTGAGGAGGTCTTGGGATATGTGTTCAACTAATCCCCCAATATGAGCATGACTTTCCTATCTCTAACTTAATCTGGTGCTTTACTTTCTCTTTAAAATAAACCTTCAGTCTCTGCCTGTGGGGAAGGGGCAGAAATTTAGGCTGTCTAGAGTAAGGGTGGGGTCTGAGGACGTGACTACTTTTTCAACTGAGCTTCAGCCAATCCTCCTGGTATTAGTTTTACCCGAACTTCTAATATGTGAGCCTTTGTGGGGGAGTCTTGAGTGTAAATCAGGTAGGTTTTCAACTTTCTGTTCTGCCGGTTTAAGTTTTGACTCTCTCAAGATTCTATTAAATCTTGCATCTGCCTTCCATTTCCTAATATTTTGTTGTTTTTTTCTCCATTGTCTTAAGGCTTGCTTTTGTGTTCTCAAAACAATCCTTTTACTATTGTTTTAGTGGAGTTTCAAGAGAGAGAGAAAGATGTGTATGAGTTCTGCATGCCATTTTTACCTGGAAGTTTGATTTCATTTTTTTCAATAGTATGATACCTTGCAATGAAAAGGCTTCTTTTATTGCAAGATATCATACATACAAGTTAGATACTTTATATATAATAGATACAATGCAGACTTAACTCCAACCTGATAGGCAGCCCCTCTTCTTGCATCAAACTCATCTTGAAGCAGAACACAGCTCTTACTGACATTTCCAACAAGCCAACTGAACTCCATAAAGCCCTAGTGAGCAATGTTATTGTTTTTGTGCTTTTTACCAGAGATATAGTGAGCAAGACAATAAATAAATAAATAAAAGTTATAATGTGTCCTATAAAGGGAAACACCTGGGGCTGAGTTAGGGATGAAATAGTAATTATGGGATGGGAGTAGTAGAATGAAGGAGCCCTGGTGTAGCAGTGGTTAAAGTGTTTGTCTACTAAACAGAAAGTTGGTAGTTCAAAATCACCATTGGCTCTGAAGGACAAAGATGTGGCAGTTTGCTTCTATAAGATTTACAGCCTTGGAAACTCTATTAAGCTATTCTCCTTTGTCTTATGGAGTCACTATGAGTCAGAATTGACTCTACAGCAGTAAATTTTGGTTGGGTAATAGAATGGACAAATGTATTCTGACAGTGATTTAAGGATGAAGTAAATCAAAGAAGACTTGAGTGTCAGCCATCACAGGTCAAGGAATGCCACTAGGAGCTACAGAAGGACATTGGAATATTCTGGATCAGGAAGTGAGTGGACGGGTGACAATTTTATATTGTATCACATTGGAACTCATAGCTGTCTCTGTGTACCTCATTTTAGTTGTTTCATTAATTTTATTTTCTAATTGTTTGTGATTGACACATAGAAACACAATTGATTTGTGTATAATAAGCTTATATTCAGCTACCTTGCTAAATTCACTTATAAATTTATTTATTTTATTACAGATAATTTTTATTTTTCTACATATAAAATCATGCTGCCAATAACAATTAGTTTTTTCTTTTATTATGCTTATATCTTTTATTTATTTATTTATTTATTTATTTATTTCGTTCTCCTTACACTTATGATCTCAAGTTCAAGGGATAGGAGAAAACATTTTGTTCTCAACTTTAGGGAGAAAGCATTCAACATTTCAACCTTAAGTATGTTCTAGATATAGGTTTTTATGGACACTCTTTTCTCAAATTAAGAAAGTTTTCCACTATTTTCAATTTTTTAATTTACTAGTTTTTTGAAAATCACAAATTGTTGTCAGATTATAAATGTTTTCCTGCATCTATTGAAATCACAATATATTTTTTCTTATTTATTATGTTAATGTGGTGAATTAAATTGATTGATATTTGGACATTAAACCAAATGTGCATTCCTAGAATGAATCCAACTTAGTCTTGATCTGTCATCTTTATATAATGCTGGATTCAATTAGGTAATATTTTGTCTGTGATTTTTATATCCATGTCCATGAGACATTGGTGTATAATTTTTCTTTCTTGTAACATATTTTTGCAGTTTTGGTATCAAAATTATGAAGACCTCATAAAATAAATAGGGATAGGGAAGTTTTTCTTTTATTATTTTTTCTGTATGAGTTTGTATAAAACTCGTATCATTCTTCTTTAAATGTTTGGAATAATTAACCATTGATGTTATCTGGAGTAAATAGTTCTTTGTGGAAAGTTTTAATCACATATCCAGTTTATTTTATATATAAAGATATTAAGATTTTCTACTTTTCTAGTGTCAGTATTGGCAAATATTTTTGTTGAGGTATTTCTCCATTTCATCTAAATTTTTAAATGTATTTGTATAAAATCTACATTGACGCCCACATCCATATCTATATGTATTTTTTATATGTAGGATATGTCATGCCCTCTCTTTTATTCTTGGTATTGGTAAGCTGTCCCTTTTTGTTTTGCTTTTTTCTTGATCAGTTTCACTTTTGATCTAAAACTTTTTTAAATTGATCTAAAACTTTTTTAAATTGCTTTTTCAAGTAATAAACTTTTGACTTTGTTGTTTTTCATTAGTATGCATTCATTTTCAATTTCATGAATTTCTGCTCTTACCCTGCTTTATTTCTTCTTCTTACTTTCTCCTGAACAATTAATTAGAGCATTTAATACAGCTGCTGATATATGTGGGTTTATTTGTCTTATCTTACTATTCTTTCCTCTCTGATTCATTCATTTTGTCTATTTTTCTTCTTTCTTGGGGTTAAAATGTCCTTTTTTGCCCCTAAGTTCTTCAGATGAATATATGTAGTATGATTGTCAGCTTTTCTTCATTTCTGATATATATGTTTAAGGTTAATCATATCCAAGCAGGCATAGCTTTAGTTGCATTGTCCATGTTTAAATATATTATGCATTTATTATCATTCAGTTAAAAACATTTCCTCAATTCTGTTTGTGACTTTATTGACCCAGGAGTTATTTTTAAGAAGTACATAGATTAATTTTAAAATATTTGGTGGATTTTCTGGTCATCTTTCTGACTTAATTTCTAGTTAGTGACTTCGATGTGAGATAGCATTCTTTAAATTAGCTCAATACTTTGAAATTCAGTAAGATTTGCTTTATGGCTCAGCAGAAGCTCAATATTGGTCCAAATTTCTTAAGTAGTCTGCTGTTACTGAGTGTAGTGTCCTATGTATGTTAATTAGGTCCAATTAGTTAATCATACATTTTAGAGCTTCTATGTTTTGATCAATTTATTTTTATTTTTACTTGCTGTATAAAAATTGAATGAGACAGATTCAAAATCTGCCACTGTGGCTGTGAATATTTTTATTTCTGTTTGAATTTCTATCAATTTTTGTTTCACATATTTTGAAGTTATATTATCATATGCTTACAAGTTTAGAATTGTTATGTCTTCCCAGAAGATGACACTTTTATCATCATAAAAAATTTCTCTTTACTTCTAACTCTTTTTCTTGTCCCAAGTTTACCTTTCTGATATCAATGTAATTGCATTAGATTTCTTTTGGCTAGTGTTTATATAGTACGTCTTTGCTGTGCCTCTTTCAATCTTTGTATTTAAGATATGTCTCTTCTAGTTTTGTTTTTTTTAAAAAAAAAATTCTCTCTGTTAATTAGAACATTTAGCCTATTTACATTCAATGTAATTACTGATATATGTGGGTTAATATCTATTAGCTTCCTCTATGGCCTTCTCATTTTATATACCTTTTCTTTTTTGTTTTCTTTTGAATTAACCAGATAATGTTTATTTCTCTATATTCCCCTTCTATTAGCTTAATAGTTAAATATTCACTTGCTGAGTTTCTTAGTGATTATAAGGGGAGATCCCCACAAAATTTAGGGTGGTACTGGTAGTAAGGCTGAGAGACCAAAGAAGTAACCTGGAGCCCTACTCTGTGACATGGGTTTAGTGGGACTTAAGTACAAGAAGTCCAGGGGCAGCAAGCTGGATGAACAGGAAAAGAGAAAACCACACCACCCTAAAGTACGCAACACAACAATGCAACGAACTGCTATCGAGTCGAATCCAACTTATAGCGACCCCTCCTTGGGTTTCCGAAGTGGTATCACTACGGAAGTAGATTGCCCAACCGTCCTTCCGAGGAGTGGCTGGTGGATTTGAACCGCCAGCCTTCAGGTAGCAGTCAAATGCCTTAGGCACTAGGCCACCAGAGCTCCCCCCTAAAGTCCAGGTGAGTTATATACCGGAGTACACAAAAGAGGCTTGTTGCCAAAGCTCACATGACCGACTCCCATTCCTGCATGCCTGCATTCCAGGAAGCGAAGCTCTGAGTCCGGACATCCTTGTAGATCTCTTGGGAATGTTTCAAGGCTTTGCTTACAGCTCTGCTCATCCACAAGAACAATGGTCAAACAGAACAGCCCACATGCCCACACAGTGGTTTGTCAGGACCGTGGCCATCTTTAGATATGCACAGTGTTACCCCACAGCATTTTCTCTAGAGATTACAATAAACCTAAAAAACCAAACCCACTGCCATTGAGTCAATTCCAACTCATGACTCTCATTCATTTCCAAGACTGTAAATCTTTTTGGAAGTAGATTGCCTCATCCTCATCCCACAGAGCAGCTGGTGGCCTTGCCACAGAGTTCTGATTCACAGTCAAATGCCTTATCCACTATGCCTCCAGAGAGATTACCCTAGGTATGCTTAATTGATTTGAGTCTATTATAATTGAGTTTTCTTACCACCTTTCAAACACTGCTAGGGCCTTAGATCACCTTAACTATCTTTTATGTTATTATTTCAATGTATTTTATTTTTATGTACACTAATCCCTGAAAGATATCCTGAAGATTATTTTGAACAATAAATATCTGTTTGCCATTTTTTTACAATTTTACATAATTGTCATTTTCATGGCTCTTTTTTCTTTTGTTTTAAATTTTGTATTTATAGCTGGGATAGTTTGCCCTCTGCTTGAAGAACTCCTTATAGCATTTCCACTATTTTTGATCTGCTGGTGACCCAGTCCCTCTCTTCTCCTCTTTCTTTTTTTTTTTCACCTTCACTTTTGACACCTAATTTTACTGGTCATAGAATTATTTTACTGGTTATAAAATAATTGGCAGGATTTTTTTCAGCATTTTAAAAATATATTGTTCCATGATCTTTTGGCTACTATTCTTTCTGATTAGAGTTGTTGTTGTTGTGTGCCGTGGAGTCAGACCCAACTCATAGCGACCTCTCCTTGGGTTTCTGAGGCAGTATCACGGTGGAAGTAGATTGCCCCAATCTTTCTTCCGAGGAGTGGCTGGTGGGTTTGAACTGCCAGCCTTCTGGTTAGCAGTCAAGTGCCTTAAGCACTAAGCTGCCAGAGCTCCCTGATTAGAGTAACACTTGCTAAATCTTTGAAAAACAATTCTCCCTTCTACCCCTAAACCCTGCTGCTTAGTATTTGGCTTTGCCAATTTTTTTTTTTTTTTACTATGACATGGGTTTCTTTGCATTTATCTCCTTAAATTTGTAGAATTTCTTGAACATATGGTCATTCTTCTTTCATCAGAATTGAAAAGATTTTAGTCATAAACGCTTCAGTTATTTTCTCATTCTTTTATTCTTCTTCTTCTAGGACTACACTCACTCACAAGCTAGAGCCTTCACCCTGTTCTATATGTCTCATAATCTTTTCTTACTTTTCATCCTTCTTGTGCTCAGTGTCCCACTCTGGATATTTGTTTCCAGCTAAATATTATCTTCCATATAGTTAATCTTATCTTCAACTGTGTCTAAAATACTGGTAGACTATTTTTTCATTTCAATTATTGTATTTTTCAGTTCTAGAATCAGATGTAGATTCTATTTATTGGGCAAAAGTTTGCATTTACTTTATATATCTCATACATTAAAGTATATGACTGATAATTCTAGGCTCATTTTTTGGATCAATTTCTATTGTCTGCTTTATTCTCTTGATTTTGTTTCTTAATATGTCTCATAAATTTTATTGAACACTTGTATATATATATATATATATATATATATATATATATATATAAAGTTGCAGAGCTTCTAGATAATGTTATTTCTAGATAATGTTAGATAAGGTTTCTCCATTCTCTTATAGGTAGCAAAGGACAGGCCACTTCCATCAAGTCAGGATAAGCTTGCTGACAATACTTTGTATATTGAAAATCATTTATGCTGGATGCAAATATCTTTGTCTCATATATCTTTCCTTGAGGATTGTAAAAATGTCCATATATATAGTAGAGCTAATAGGTGGCAAAGTTATCTTAACTTCTTAGCCTTAACAAAATATCTTGAGAGAGTGAGTCACTGGAGCTGTGGGCTCAGGACCATAGTCGTGAAGAACGTCAAAGCCAATTGTCATAATGTAGTTGACAAAGACATTATTCTGCACTCTGCTTTGGTGAGTAGTGACTGGGGTCTTAAAATCTTGTGAGCAGCCAGCTAAGGTGCAACTATTGGTCTCTTCTCACCCAAAGCAGAGAAGAGTAAAGAAAATAGAAAATCCATGGAAACAATTATTAGTACAAGGGACTAGTGGATGATGTGAAACTCAGCCCCATGACCCTGAGACTAGAAGATCTAGATGGTGCACAGCTACCACTGCCAATCACTCTGAAAGAGATCATATTAGGAGATCCTGTATACAGTGGGAGAAAAATGTGGAACACAACTCAAAATAATAAAAATGGCCAGGCTTGCTGGTCTGATAGAGACTGATTGCCCTTAGTCAACATCAAGCCTGGAACTGAAATCACTCCTAGGGGCTCGACTTGCAGCCAAGTAACAGATAGAACTATGAAGTGAACAATAACACCAGGGAGGTAAGCACTACTTAGAACAATCAACAATAAAAGATCAAAAACAAAGCATTTGCCCAGAGATGAAGATCAGAAGGCAGGAATGAATAGGAAAAAAGGACAAAAGGAAATGGTAATCACAGGGAGGAAATGGGACTAGTACTGTTACACAGTGGAGATTTCAATCCCTGTCATGAAATAAAACATGTATGAACTATTAATGGAAAACCGATCTACTCTGTAAAGTTTCATCCAAATCACAATAAAAAGTTTAAAAAAAGTTGCTCAATTTTTCTCAAATGTCAATGATGCTCCTCTTGAAAATTCATGTAACAATCTCTACTTCTATCTCTTAGAAAATATTGGTTGTTGCTTAGATCTTCAGGATTTTTATTCATTTTAAAGTCACCTAATTTTACTACAATATGCCTTGATGTTAATTATTATACATGAGCATTCTCATATATATCTGCTCTCTAAACATGTTGTTGTTTCTTGAAAAACTTTGTTAAATATAGTTTTTATTACTTATTCTGCTCATTTCCTTGGTTTTCCTTTTTTGGGAATGCTTATCACCCATGTTTTGGATAATTTTTAGTATTAATATTGATTTATTTAATATTGATAATTTTTTGTATTTTTAGTATTTGTCATTTTCTCATGAATCTATGTTTAAAATCTATTCTTCACCTTTGATTTAAAACTTTTCTTCTTTTATGTTCCATTTGTATTAAGGTTTACTCTGTTTTGTTTACTGCTCTTATGATCTTTCAATTTTAGTTTTTACTCTTAAAATGATCTTTTCTTTTATTTCTAATTATTTTTATTAGTTACGTCATTTTTTTTACAATTTTTTTCCCTTCTGATTTATGTTGTTTTCATCTCTTATAATATTTTCTCAATTTTGAAAAGATTTTTTTTAATAGTGTATTATGGTTTTAGGAGCTCTTGTAGTGTAGTGCCTAAGGCCCTTGACTGCTAACCAGCCTCTCCTTGGAAGGAAAGTTGGGCAATCTATTTCCATAGTGATACTGCCTCGGAAACCTGAGGAGGGGTCGCTATGAGTCGAGTCCGACTCAAAGGCACATAACAACAACAAACATTATGGCTTTTGTCTTTTAAAATGTGTATGTGACTATGCAACACTAAAGAATAATGTAGAATCTGCAAAACACCACATTAACGTGGATGAACTTGGAGGACATTATGCTGAGTGAAATAATCAATCACAGAATGACAAATATAGTATTCGTTCATTATTGTAAGATGTCAAGGAAAGGTTTATATATGGACTGAAACTTACATTGTTGGTTTCCTGGTTTGGGAGGGCAGGGAACACTGCAAAAATAAAAAAAATACATATAAATAAATAAACTTAAAAAAATGTGTATGTGAGATTTAACTTTAATAATTATCTGCTGCTCATTTTAATGTGAATTTAGCTTTCTAGAACTTTTAGAAAGAATCAGGGTTCAATATAGATTTAATAACTTTGGCTCCTCTTCTCATGATAGTGCATAATAATAAAAGATATGTCATCTTGTTTTTGAAACCTTCTAGCTCTGTTTTCTTTCCTCGTTTTTATTTGGACATTCTCTTTCCTTCATCTGTATTGTCAATATCCTCCTCAATTTTTATTCCAATGCAATTGTTTCTTCTCATTGTGGAGCTCTGTCATGAAAGAGAGCCATAACTATGATTTTTGTTTGTTTGTTTGTTTGTTTTGAGAGTTCACAAGGAGTAGGCTGCTCTACTTCTTTCAGTCCTTACCCCAGACTGCTTGCACTTACTCACTATTGAGTTGAATAAAACCCTCCTAGGTTCTCACCCTGCACTTTACAGGCTATAAGACTTTTTGGCTAGAAGACCTGGAGTCTGCTTCTTAAAGATTATAGCCTGGAAAACCCTATGAGGTGGTTCTACTCTGTCACATTGGGCTTCTATAAATTGAAAAATGACTCAATAGCATCTAAAAATACAACATTTGGAATTAAGGAACCTGGTGGCACAATAAACAGGGTCTTGGCAGTGCAAGGGTTAAAGCACTCATTTGATAACCAGAAGGTTGACAGCTCTAACCAGCAGCCGCTCCATAGGAGAAAGATGCAGCAATCTTCTGTAAATAGTTTATGGTGTTGTTAGGGGCCGTCAAGTCATCTCCAACTCACAGCACACTATGTACAGCTGAATGAAACACTCCCTGGTCTTGTGCCAGCTCCATGATCCCTGCTATAACTGAGCCCATCATTGTAGCCACTGTGTCAATCCATCTTGTAGAGGGCCTTTCCCTTTTTCATTAACCCTCCACTTTACAGCATGATATCCTTCTCCAGGGAATGGTCCCTTCTTACACCATGACCAAAGTAGGTAAGATGAAATCTGGACATTCTCACTTCCAAGGAGCATTTCGGCTACACTTCTTCCAGGACAGATTTGTTAGTTCTTTTAGCAGCCCCTGGTACTTTCAGCATTCTTCACCAGCACAACTCAAAAGCATCAACTCTTCTTCGGTCTTCCTTATTCATTGTCCAGCTCTCAACATGCATATGAGGTGATTGAAAATACCATGGCTTGTGTCAGGCGCCCTTTAGTGCTTAAGGGGACATCTTTGCTCTTCAGCACTTGAAGGAGGTCATTCACAGCCAATTTACCCATGGTTATACATTGTCTGATACCTTGACTGCTGCTTTTATTGGTGTTGATTGTAGAACCAAGTAATATGAAGTCTTTGACAGCTTCAATCTTTTCTCCATTTATCATGATGCTGCTTATTGTTCCAGTTGTGAAGATTTCTGTTTTCTTTATATTGAGGTGTAATCCATACTGCAGACTGTAGTCTTCAATCTGCATCAGTAAGTGCTTCAAGTCATCCTCACTTTCAGCAAGCAAAGTTGTGTTGTCAGCTTATCGCATGTTGTTAATGAGTCTTACTTCAATCCTGATGCCATGTCCTTCTTCATACAGTCCAGCTTCTTGGATTATTTGCTCAGCATACAGATTGAACAAGTATGGTGAAAGGAAACAACCCTGACACATTCCCTTCTTGATTGTTGTTGTTGTTGTTATGTGCCGTCGAGTCAGACCTGACTCGTAGCGACCCCTCCTCGGGTTTCTGAAGCAGTATCACTATGGAAGTAGATTGCCCCATCTTCCTTCCGAGGAGTGACTGGTGGGTTTGAACTGCCAGCCTTCTGGTTAGCAGTCAAGTGCCTTAGGCACTATGCTACCAGAGCTCCTGGAAATCCAGTGGAGCTCTGGTGGTGTAGTGCCTAAGGCATTTGACTGCTAACCAGAAGGCTGGCAGTTCAAATCCACCAGCTACTCCTCAGAAGGAAGACTGAGTAATATACTTCCTTAGATAGTGACCCCAAGGAGGGGTTGCTATGAGTTGCAATCGACTAAATGGCAATGAACTTGGTTATGGTTTTTGGTGGAAATCCTATGGGACAATTCCACTCTGTCCAGTAGGGTCACTATGAGTTGGAATTGACTTGATGGGAGTGGATTTTGGGGTGGGTAGTGCAATGGTTAGGCATTTGGCTGATAACTGAAGGATTGCAGTTAGAACCCACCAACCACTCTGAGGGCAAAAAGATCTTGTTATCTGTTCCCATAAAAATTTCTTCATAGGAAGCCCAATGGGGCTGTTCTCCTTTGTCCTATAGAGTTGCTACAAGTCAGAATTGGCTCAATGGCAAACAAACAAACAAATATTGGGGTAATTTTCTTGTTCTCAGATCTATCAGATGTTGGTTGTTTCCCTGTGCTTCCTCTCAATGGAAACTGACAACTTACTGGTCTTGTGGCTATTGGTGATCTATTCCTGCCTGCTTGTAGTTTGAGGATCATGAAGATATTTTATTACCTTGTTTTGTTGCTCATGGATTTTTTTTTTTTTTTTTTTTTTTTGCTATCTAGCTGTCCATCTCTTTTTATCTATGTTTTGTGAAAATCCAAAAATTATGTTGTTACCTTTTCATCAATCTTCTCAGATTTCTCCTTAATAAATTAATAGTTTATGTAGTTTTTTCCTATAAAATCCTTGTTTTGGCCCTCCAGTACCATTCTAACAGAGGATATCACAAATGGGTGTTTTGAAAAAATAGGAGTTTATTCTCTTACAGTTTAGGAGGCTAGAAGTTCAAATTCAAACTACCAGCTCTAGGGGCTGGGTGAAAGTCTCTTGACCTTGGGTTTCAGTACTGCCTCTTGCTTCAGGCCAACTGAAGCTGGAGGCTTCTCTTAACACAGGCAGCTGCTTGCTGCTGAGGTTGACAAACCCAAGGCTGACAAGTACAATGGCACTGCCCCAAGATTATAAGACAACACAGCAGGCCACTAGTTCAAGTCCGTTAATATTCCCAAGTAGGCAAGGCCAGCATGGCAGGCTGCTGAATGATGACTCAGCCATATGCAGGGTCCAAGCATGCTAAAAAGCTCCAGAGACCTTTTTCAATGCTTCTTCTTATATACTGGAAGTAGACCACATCCCTAAGGCAGATTCTCAGCTGCTCCGGTAGATTCCACCATGGAGTTGATTACCAGTCTCCTCATGGGGAATAACTACATCCAGCTGCCCAGCCACTCAAAACCAGGCCCAGCCAAGTTGACACACAACTTAACTACCATAATCCTTATAAATTACATCACAAATTTCTAATTTGGAAATTTGCAAACATTTTTATAATACTTAGGTTTGCTACAGGAGCAATTTTACTGCCTTAGAATAACAATTTATAAAACTATGCCTTAATAATTTAAAATAGTTCTTTCTAATGAAAATAAACCATAACAATTAATTGTCACAAATCATTAATTATTCTCAATAATGAGCTTTCAAATAAATTTTTGGTATATCTTTAGGATGAAAGAAATGACTTGACTTAGAAAACCCCACAATATGAGTAACAGCAACAATTAATATTTTTGAGTGTGTGTGTGTGTATACATATATATGTATGTATGTGTGTATGTATACATATATGTATATCCCAAGCACTGTTCTTATTTGATGACATGGATTAACTCATTTAATCATCACACCAACCTTATAAGATCAAGTTTGTTATCTTTATATTATAGATAATAAAACTAAGACATAAGATGGTTAAATAATGTGCCCCAAATCACAAAGAAGTAAGTGAATATCAACCCAGAAGTAAGTGAGTATCAATCCACTACTCTCTTCATATCAGCAAGAAATGTCTTCTAAAAATGGTTTTTTGCTGTTGTTGTTATGTGCCATTGAGTCAGACCAAAAATGGTTTAGAGGACAAATTTTATTCTTCACTATCGTTGAGGTAAAATGTGCACATTTTAAAATTAGTATTTTATTTATAGAGCAGAGTTGAATGTAATCCTGTTTTTTTTTAATAACTTTTTGTTGATGTTGAGCTATACAGCAGAATTTATGTAAATTAACTATTTTTGCATGTCCATTGATTTTATTCTTCAAGTTGTACTATTCTCACCCTATTTTTCCAAGTTGTTCCTCCCATATTAACATAAACTCAGTGACCTTAAGTTTCTATCTAGCCTTTTGAGTTGTTGTCAATTTAATTCCATAAAGATAGATCTTAAAAGAGCACAGTGCCCAAGGGAGACTTCCTTTACTAGTTAAGCCAGTGTATCATGATTCAAGCTAGAATGCTCTCCTGTTGTTGTTATGTGCCATTGAGTTGGACCCGACTCATAGTGACCCCTCCTTGGGTTTCCGAGGCAGTATCACTATGGAAGTAGATTGCCCCATCTTCCTTCACATTTCTCTCCTTTTAGATTATTTTTCACCTACACCAATGATTTAATTAAAAAAAAAAAAAAAGCATCAAAAGTAGGTAGGAAGTCTTCTAAATCTTAATTCAGTCACCTGATCCTGAGCACCAACATGTTTCCTGCCAGGTTTTCAGGTCTGTGAAAGGACAAGTTGTGCAAGCAACAGGGAAATTGATGTTTCTATAGCACCAGAGCTCTGGGCTGCTCCTATATAGCTGCATTCCACCAAAATTTCAGGAAAACAACTTCTTTTTTGCCTCATACAAATGGATCTTTACTTTCAATAACAAGAGGTTAATTTGATGGACATCAGATGCCAATGCAGGCCACATCAAAGAGAGAGCTGGGTAAGACTTCAGTGTGAGCAGCTTCTCCTGTAGAAGGCTTTTGCTAGGATGCCACCACTCAGTTCTTTTTCTGGTTTGTTTTTTTTATTTGCCTCTTTCTTCCCACAGGTTACCCAGCAGGTGGGAGAGGTGTTATTTTTTAAAAAATTTTTATTTAGATAAATGTTTTTATGAGAAAATATTCTATACCTCTAAAAAACTTTGCAAGACTGATAGATGTTAGGGTGCACAGGAACACCAAGGCATAAGTAAATAGTCAAGAATGGGTGGACTCAACTCAACTCTTTTCCACTCTCCTCCATCTATAACTCCTCTGAGATCTCTCAGCTTATTTCATTCATCATTATGGATATGTGGAAGATAAAGTACAGAGCCCCTAAAAGAGACCAGAGAGGGCATGGGTTCTGAGTATGACACCAGGAGAAGAAGGAGGAAGGAAGCAGAGATGTTAGAAAAATATTGCCCATGTGAATTTATGAAAAACGTACTTTTTATTCATATATTGTGTCTTCTAGTAAAATAGCATGCTAGGATTTTTGTTTGTTTGTTTGTTTTCTATATTCAAATGAAAGGATAGAGAATTCAATATTAGAAAGGAAATAATACTTTTAATAATCAACCATATACTAGGCCTAAGGATGAAGCAAAATAACTTTTTATTTTTCCTCATTAATTGTCAATCAGTCCAGGCTGATGCCATCTCAGCTCATTGTCATGGATTCTCTCCTCTCTGGTCTTCTTCCATTTTGTTCAATCACAATAGTTCGATTCACAATCAATCATGGAGTGCTACAGGACCAGGCAACATTTCTTTCAGTTAGTTGTGCATGGGTTCACCGTGAGTCAGGGGCTAACTTGTCGGGAGCTACAACAACATACCAAATATGTAATAAGATAATCAGCACAATTGGAAAGACAACAAACACTTCTCAAATGGTTAGTTCCTATATATTCTAGGATATGTTTTCTCTTTGTTGTTGTTGTTGTTGTTATTTGCCATCGAGTCGGCCCCAACTCATAGCGACCCCTCCTTGGGTTTCCAAGGCAGTATCACTACGGAAGTAGGAATGCCCAACCTTCCTTCCGAGGAGTGGCTGGTGGGTTTGAACCGCCAGCCTTCTGGTTAGCAGTCAAGTGCCTTAGGCACTATGCTACCAGAGCTCCTATGTTTTCTCTTAAAATATGTAATTGTGCTATTTTTCCTTTAGGAGACAGGGGAAAAAAAATAAAATCTCTCTAAAGCAGCTACTGTACATGAAGCTGGAAATAGTAGCCAAATCATCCTTTTTCCTCTTTTTCCACAGTCTCAGGAGACTGAGGCAATATCAGGAATGGAGATGCTCAGATATGGACATGATACACATTTAACAAGTCCCATGGATCAAAGCTTGTCTGTTGTGTTACTATGCTCTTCAAAATCATCTGGAATGATGGCAAAGGGCAACTGTTTTATGAGCCCTTATTTTAGTACAGAGAAATTTTCCCAATGGTCAGAGTTACTCAGTTTATACCAGGCAGTCTTTAAAACATTTCTAAATATCATAATTCACCATTATAGAACCCATGTTGTAAGAGAAAATAAGATTATCAAGATAGAGTAAGAGGTCGGGTTGCCTCCTATTGAACATGTCATAACAACACAAGAGATACTGCAGTAAACTGACCTTTCTATTTCAAGTGAAAATCCTATGTAAGCTTTTTCTGTTGCATTAACAATTATGTAATCTCAAAGGTGTTCTTTTAGTACATGATGGGATTCAATATTTTCCACTACATATTAGGAACAATCCTAAAATGATTCATTGTTTTTTATGAGTAGAATGACTTTTAGTCTCTGAAAGGTGCTTGCTTGGGAGCTAATGGCTGAAGCAGGCATGCACTGGTTGACCAACTGGTATAGAGAAAACATTCTATTTGGTAAGTATTTCTAGATAACTAGTTGTTAATGATCTACTATGTGCTAAATACAGTGAATGAAATGAAATGAATTAAGGATACAGAATATAGTCTTAAGAAATATATAATCTAGTTGGAGAAACAATAAATGTAAAGCAATCTTAAATAAGACAAGGAAGAATGAAGAAGGAAGCGATGTCAAATGTACCTTGAGTTTGGCAGTAGGATATGGAGACCATCGTGAGCAAGAAGTGGAAGGCAAAGGAGCATGGCAAATATGGCAGACAGTGAATAGCCTTGAAAAATAAAGTTCTTCTCATAGGGGGGTCAGATGAAAGAAAGTGTCAATCCTAGATGAAGATTTTCTTTAACTGAACTCATAGACAATGGACCCATTGTAGATTTTTCAAAAAGTAAAACTGAATCATGCAAATGTGTGCCAATGGAACGTGGAATAGACTCAGAGCCAGATCATCTGCAAACACAATAACTTACAGGTGGCTTTTTGCAGTAGCATACCCACTGAGTGAATTAAGGGTTATGCTGGAGTGCATGGGACTAGAAAGGAAAAATACAACTGAGATAATGCAGGAAGGACTGATTAATGATAGAGGGTGAAGGAAAATAAAGTGCTGAAGATCAGGCTCTAGTATCTGGCAGTTAATACATGAATGGGTAGCTAGTAAGTAAATTTGAATTTGGTAAGTAAATTTTCAATAAAATCTAATATGTAAAATTTGGGTGGGTAACTAATGAATAAATCTCAGGTTGTGAACCTGAGTGACTGAAACTCTGGTAGGTGATAAATGATAGACAGGAAAATCAGAAACACCCTCAAACTGGCTTAGCTGCTTTTAAGATTACACACAATTGAAATTGTGGTGACTCAAGACCATTTCATTTAATTCAGCTTAAAAAAGGTCAAACTAGGTAGCTAGTTTAGTATTAAGTAGGGCAAACTGCTAGCTTTTGAATATTTCCTTTTTTACCAGACTTGGGTTCATGGATGTAGGAAGATGGAGGGATGTTAGGGTATGTGGGATGTGGCAGCCTTTCCTGGATGTTTTTCTGTTACAATGAAAGATTGTTAGTGGAATTGACTATATTTTCAATAAGTAAATATTCTCCAAAGGATAATTTGCCAAGACCAGAGGTGAAAAGGACTTTTCACTGAAATGCATGAAGTTTTTCCTAAACAAAATAAGCTGTTTCTGCCAGGGTAGTTTGTTTGACTTTCACTAGCCTTACAACTAGTTGCCATCCCATCTTGTTTCCTGTACCTGGTTTTAAATCATTTCTTTATTGTTACCTTGGCTCAAATCTCCTGAAATAGCTTCTTCCTTGCGCATCAATCAATCCTGTTGCCATAGAGTCAATTCTGACTCATGGTGACTCTATGTACTACAGAGTAGAACTGTTCCACAGGATTTTCTGGTTATAGTCTTTATGGAAGTAGATCATCAGGTCTGTCTTCTGCAGTGCCACTGAGTGGATTTAATTCACCAGCTTTTGGGATTAGTAGTTGAGTATAAACCATTTGCAACTCCCCTTGGAGAGCTTTAGTCATTCAAACCTGTTCATGTCAAGTTGTTTCCAACTCATAGAGACCCTATGTGATAGAACTGCTCCATAGGGTTTCCAAGGCTGTAATCTTTACAGAACAGACTTCCACATTACTCTTTTATGAAGCATTGGTGGTGGGTTTGAATCTTTCAGTCAGCATTTGAGTGCTTAACCACTGTCCAACCAGGGTTCCTTTCCTTAAGCATACCCAAAACCAGACTCACTGCCATCAATTAGATTCCAACTCACTGTGACCCCCATTGGATTCCCAAGGCTGTAAATCTTCAAGGAAGCAGACTGCCTCATCTTTCTTCCACAGATAAGACATGGAATTCAGAACAATGGTCACAACAGAACAACATGGCTGGTTGTGAAGGACTGGAAGCGCCAATAAGTGATGAAAAAGGGACAAACACTTGGTATTAGATCAGTTCCCAAATCGCAGAACACAGCCCAGTTCTTGGAACTCTGTGTGTGCACTGTTCTATTCTCAAGACTGTAGCAGCAAACTTCCAATACTTCTTTGCAAAAGAATATTTTTATGAAACTCAAAATTAGCAACATCTACTCAGAGCCTAGAGGAGATGTTGTTGCTGTTAGGTGCTGTCAAGTTGGCTCCAATTCATAGTGACCCTATGTAAAACAAGGAAATTGTCAATTAATTAATTGATAATTAATACTTCTTGCATGGTTATAAGTTTGTGGTGCCTTATAAGTGTTTATTCTGGGATCAATTGTTTTTATGTAGTGATTATATTTTTAGATCTAATTAAAAAAAAAAAAAAAAACTGAGGATTTTAAAGCTATGAAGGTGCTGCCACCTTGAGGATTCTTCTTGTCCTCTTAGACTTACGTTTGCAAAGGAAAGGTAGGCTTGCGGTGGTTGCCATTTTATTCTTTCTCCAGTCTTGGATTGCTATTATAGAAACAAAGCAGCCTGACAACCGATGGTACTTCATACTCTTAGCATATATTTTATCCTCCAGTGCTACAGTCACTGGAATGAGGTGGCCCTTCACCCTTTTCTCACTGGTAAATACTTGGACTCACATGAACCCGTATCACACTACTCCTTCTCTTTTTCCCACCTCTGTCTTCCATGAGTAATATGTAGTGATTGGAGAAAGAAAGCAGGTTTCGATTTCCTTTAGGTTTAAATTGGCATGAAATGAGTAAACAAAATACAGAAATAATCACAGGTAAAGGATTACAAAATCCAATTCTTTCCCACTCTCCCGAAGTCTATCAATTGGTGGCATAGTGCCTAAGGCATTTGACTGCTAACCAGAATGCTGGCGGTTCAAAGCCACCAATCAATCCTTGAAAGGAAGGTTGGACAATCTACCGTAATGATACCGCTTAGGAAACCCTAGGAGGGGTCGCGACGAGTCAGATCAGCTCCACAATAGTGCGTTTGGTTTAACTTTGCAATTAGGACAATAATAATAATAAAAAAAAAAACCTAAGCAAACTCACTGCCATCAATTCTATTTTGACTCATAATGACCCCCATTAGGTTTCTGAGGAAGTAAATCTTTAAGGAAGTAAATTATCCCATCTTCCTTCCTCTGAGTGGTGGTAGGTTTGAACCACCAGCTTTATGGTTAGCTATCAAAATGCCTTAGGCATTGTGTCACCTTATTAGAATAATAGTGTTGTGAAAATTAATGCTCAGAAAACAGAGGAGTTAGAGATGAGTGGGATCTCATTCCTAAATGTATAATGCTACCAAATTCATTATCATCTACAATGAAAACAGAACAAGATGTATTACCAAAAATGTTCTTTATTGATGATGCCCATTTGATGAACTTTATTTCTAAGTATAATAGATTAGGGACTGCTGAGTGATACAAATGGCTAAGTGCTCCTACTAACTGAAAAGTTGGTGGCTCAAACCCACCAAAGTACCTCATTAAATAGGCCTGGTGATCTGCTTTCCATAGACCATGAACAGTTTATGGAGCCCAGGTCTACTCCGCAAACATGGGGTCCCACAGGTCAGAATTGACTCGACAGCTCTGAAAAAAACCTCACTGCCGTGGAGTCAATTTCGACTCATAGCGACCCCTCCTTGGGTTTCTGAGATGGTATCTCTACAGAAGTAGATTGCTCAATCTTCCTTTCCAAGAGTGGCTGGCAGGTTTGGACTTACAGCTTTCTGGGTAGCAGTCAAATGCCTTAGGCACTACGCCACCAGAGCTCTCTGATGGCTACTATGTTGTTTTTTTGTTAGGTTAACATATTTTTAAAATATATACCTAAACAGTAGACTGTACATTTGGGAGATGTTGTTGGTATTTCTTTGTTTTCAGAGGCTCTTCTATTAACCCTTTAGTGTACTCCCATGAATCTTTAAGCAGTGTTCATGGGGGTACCTTACTTCAGGCATGCTGAAAATAAAGAGGACATGAACTTCTGTTGAACCTGAGGTCTCAGCACATCTATCTATAATGTTTCCATTTCCCTCATTTAAAATAGTTTCATTTGCAAGCAACAGATGAAATTTCATCTGCTTTGCATCAGTGTAGTTTACAATTTGAGAGATGTTGGCACCATAACCCCAAACCCCATTATTGGTGGTGCTCCTTTTGAGGGGAAATAATACATTAATGACTTGGTTTCTGTTTATTTTGTTTTTACTTAAAAATAAAACACAGTGATGCCCTCACATTCTTTGTCCCTCATTCAAAGCTTTATTCTGGACTATTCGACACTGGACATCTCTGGAATGACGGCCATATGTGTTTTTTGGACTTTATGTGCATTGCCAAGCAAACTGGAACTCTACTGGCAGTTATAACAGCTCTCTTGGACCCTTAAATCCACCTCCATGGGAAACACTGTTTTCATATGTAGGAAAAGAAAATTGCATGTTTTAAGTTTCCCCTTTAGAAAATGTAATCACAGAACAAATATGCTTCCTCTTTCTACAGGCTCTTATAGTTCAAAGGTGCTACTTGGTAGCTATTGATTAGAGTCATAAAATGTAGTTTAAATTGAGAGACTCCAAATCCTCTTGATTAGACATGGAAAGCCATATGGAGAAGTCCATAGGGATCACTGCTGTTGTTGTGTTGTTATGTGCCATCAAGTCGGACCCAACTCATAGCGACCCCTCCTTGGGTTTCCACAGCAGTATCACTATGGAAGTAGATTGCCCCATCTTCCTTTCGAGGAGTGGCTGGTGAGTTTGAACTGTCAGCCTTCTGGTTAGCAGTCAAGTGCCTTAGCCACTATGCTACCAGGGATCACTGCAGGGCACATCTATTCAATAACTAAGTTTCTTAATGATAGGTAAAAGTCGCTGTGTTTAAGGAATACCTATCTATTAATGAAGGGAAGTAGAAGAGTGGGAGACAAAAAGAAAGAAAATGGGTATATATGCTGGAAAATAGTTGGACACTACCAAGAATGATCAAAACCAGCGTTCAGAGAGCATTTGGCTACTGAAAAAGGGGAGAGGCAATGGATGCTATCTTCACACATTCCATAAAGCAATATTTCCCAGAATTAACTATTTCCATTTCTATGTGTGGAATGCAAAAATGATTGTGAAATAAATATCAAATCAGCTGGATTAAGCCCCATTTAAATCTGATAGTAGGTTCTTTTTCTTCCTCTCTTGGCTGGGTTTTCTTACTGAGCCAAGCACATATAAGTTAACTCTTTTGTCTTCTGATTCCATTTTTTTTTTTTATTTTTTGCCAATATGGAGAAATGGTTTGGTCATACAGTAGTAAATGACAGATCAGGAATTTGAACACGGAAGTCCAACACCAGAAACCACTCTGTAAGCAACCACACAGTATATCATCCTGTTGTAATTACTTATTTGATTTCCATTTAATATTCTATTTACAGCAGCACACTGACTATTAACCTTAGTACATGTTGTCCTTTGAGCAGTGATTTAGAGTGTCTGCATCACCTAAACTTCCTTTCAGAAATTCAAGAAGAATTTTCTCAGTTTTCCTTTTCTTTGTTTGTTTTGTTTTTAAGTTATAGTGAAGAGGAAACTGAGAGTCATTTAAATGACTTAATCTCAAAAAGTCAAAAGGAATTTTATTTTAGATAAACCAACTTGGCAGTACATATATTAGACCTAAAAGAAGAAAAACAACTTAAATAACTTTCCAATTGAAAAATGCATTATTCTAACACTCCAATTAAAAGTTAAGGAAAAACTAGTGAACTTTTTTTAAAAAATAATATTGGCAACACTTAACAGCATTTTGGCTTTAGAACTGATCCTTGAGCTAGGAAAAGAAATCTCTAGAACATTGTTTTATTGGTAAAGGCGGTCTGTTCCTTATTACTTTACTATATGAAGAACAAAAACATAACCCAGATGCCCTCAACTGACCCATACGGATCAGCATGGCCTCTGTTCCCCTAAGAATTTGTAATCTGTGTTCTAATTAATGAGTAGTGTTGTGTTTTTCCCTTTACATGTTTATCATTCATTGTAGATGTTAAATACCACAACGATTACAGAGATAGGGTTGAAAGAGTTCTAAAAAGATTTTTCACGGTTCATGTACTGGACAGGCATGTGTAAGGTCAACTTACAATAGAGGGCAGAGGTTGTGATGGGATCCTTTTCCCCAATTTAGTTTTTGTTTTGTTTTGTTTTTTAAATAATAAGTACATTGAACTTAAGAAGTCTTTTTAAAATGATTTAACTAAAAGTTTTACTAGTCAAAGATAAAATTTTTCTCCCATAACTAAAATAAATAATAAAAAAATAAAACCTCTTGTGACAGTATAAGGAAAGCCAAATATTTTTATTCATGAGTCAGTTTTCGTCTACAAAGAGTCCTCTTAATACTCCTTACTCACGCCCTATCCATAAGTAAAGGGAAGATTTGCACAGACTCTTCCTGCACAAGCATATTTAGCATCAAGAAAAATAAAAGGACCCTTGATGTTCTTCAAACATAAGATCATAATTAACCACAGAATGGTCTTATTGTTCTTCTTAACTTTGTTTCCTTTATATAGTGACTCCATTCCAATATTTCTATGGAAATGATTCCTGAGATGTTAAAAGTGGATGTTTGTCTCATACATAATTATGAACTCACCTAATTAGAAAATAGCTTTGAAATTCTCATTTTAAATGATACCGTTTGTTTAGGAAATCACAGACAATAACTTTCATTACTATGTTGTACTGAAAAGAAAAGTCTTCCAGCCTTCACAGTAAAAACAAAGAGAGGAATAACTCTCTCCACATCAATGATAAAAGATCGATGATGATATCAGTGAAAGGCAGGGGGCTAAGGTGGAAAGAGTCCCTGAGTAGGATGCAGACTGCATACTGGGCTGGGTGACCTTGAGCAAGTGTTAGAACTTCTCTGGGCCTCAAATTCCTCGTCAAAAAAATGAGATTATGCTGTATGATCACTAAACCTCTTTCCAGCTCTCTATATTATATTAATATTATAACTTTATAAATATAACAGATAAAAACTTTGATATTTGTGTGACTTATGTCCACATACCTGTCTTTATTTCACATATTTATTCTGTAACAACTTCTCTCCTTTACTTCTTTTCTGAAAACTAAGTTACTTAGGTAAATCCAACTAAGGGCAGACCTTCTTTCTCTGGGCACCAACAAAGTAACCAGCTGTTGATCATTAGATTTCCCTCCAGACAGAGGCGCCACTGAGCAGTTTCTAGTAGCCATGGCAGTTTCCATTGCCAGCTGTCAGAAATCATTCGGCAAGCTAAAACTAATACTTCTATATTTGAGAGCCTCCATGAGTCAAGGCGAACTGTGTGATTTTGCTCTGTTGAAAGAGTAGAAACTGAAAAAAAAAGACTTTGAGTTTATCATAAACCAATTTTCATCAGTGAAAGCCAGGAAGATCCAATTGTAATTTTCATGCAGTGCCACAATATGTTAAGTAGAAGATTAACCAGCTTGACTTGCATTTTTGAGCTGATATTGTGGTAATGCTATCTAAAAGATGGATGTCAGATGTTTGGACAGGGGCACAGTGTTAGCGCTGGCCATAGGGTCTATTTCCCATAGATACACCTTGGCCTCCAGATTCAGGCAGTTCTCCTTCAAAGAGTAATTACAGCTCTTCATCAAGATTTTTAACAAAAAATTGTTATTTGAGAATAACTCTAAAGCACAAATGGACAACTTTAGTAGACAGCTGAATAAAACACTGAACAAATTAAATGAGCAAGCAGTTGTCAGATGCACTTTTTTTCACATATTTTTGCCATTGAAGGAGATCTCAGTCCATTTCTCCTGCCTTCTTGGACATCTTCTTCCTGAGACGTCATGAATTGTGCAGCAGGTTGAACCTCTAAGACACTGTCCATCTGAGCTACTATGGATGCTGCAGGACACCACAGACTCTTGCAAGATCCACAGGTATTTCTCAGTCCTCACCCTTATGGTTGGCATTGGAGCTATTTGTGGGAAAATTCTTATAATGATTTTGTTTCTCTGCCTCCTCCTAAGCTACTGCTATAGTTCTTTCCCTGCATTCCCCTCCCTAGGGCACTGAATTTTAGAGACCACGCTTTTGTCATGTTCTGCAGTGCCCTACCAGGGCTGTGCTTGTTTCAGCTCTCTTCTTGATCTTTTCTCTGACATAGGTTGGCAATCATCTGTTTACAGATGTTTACAGATCACTTTAGCGAGGGCTAAACAAGGCAGTCACTGAAAAATATCCTGTCCACCCCACTTGGGTGGGCAGTCATTTGGGGCTGCCTAAAATGATTCTTTTCTTTTTTTATATTTGAGAGCCTCCATGAGTCAAGGCGAACTGTGTGATTTTGCTCTGTTGAAAGAGTAGAAACTGAAAAAAAAAAAAAAGACTTTGAGCTTATCATAGACCAATTTTCATCAAAGCAGAGGTCTGTCTTTGATTCCTCTGACTTTCTGAAAAGAAGGAGAGGCCACTCACCACTCACGATGTTTTGGTGGGAAAGGACAAATTTTAGGGGAGTGCCACAAACAGGGGTGCTGGTTATTGGTTTTGTTTTAATTCTTCAGTTTCCATGAAGCTAAAGTTGGCATATCTGCTCCCCCAAACTACCCATCCATATCTGGATTGGGAAAGGAAAACTTTCATCTCCCCTGGAGTGGGAACAGTCACCTTTATAGGTTGCCGTGTGAATGACAAGAAAGCAAAAACATAGATTGTCAGAGGGGAAAAATACCTGATCTTTTTTTATGGAAAATAAACCTGAGGCCCAAGGAGATGTCATACCTGCCTGAGTTCATAAAGTTTGCTAATGATAGAATCACTGTTTCTCTTTCTAAAATTTTTCTAGAAATGGATGCTATATTGTTGTTGTTGTTATCTAATGAAAATGCAAGCATCCAGAACAAATGCTATAACCCCGTATTGTCCACAAGCTTACATTTTTAACAACACTGTATATATTTTTCTTCTCTACCACAGCCTCAGATAGAAAAGAAAATGTTGATGAGAAAACAGTGGTGGTGGTAACGGTACCGTTCCTGCAACTCACACATTGAGGAAGCCATCCCTCACCCCTACTCTTGCCTCAGGGAGCCCATGACAGAAACTGAAGTAGGGGGCTATGGTGAAGAGATAGAGTCAAATTCACCACCTGTGAGTTGGCAATTATGTCACCAACCAATTCATATTTATGTTGTCTTTCCCCTATAAATTCTTTTAGAGTATCTTATCATGTTGAATTACCCAAACAAATTACCCAAACTTCCTGAAGTTGAATTGGAAGAGGAAAGTATCTTTAAACAAATACTGTCTGTTCCAAAATCCTTAGTCTCAGACTCTAAGGCAAATATGTAAATAATCTAGTTATTCAATCGTTAGACTACCCCATGCTCTCTTCACAAAGATCAGCAATAAAATCTTTGATTAAACTACCATGAAATATTTTTCCAGATATTTTGCCTCTTAAAGACTGCTTCTCTCCTTCCCGTTATATTTACACACAGTAAAATCTCATGAGATAAAACCTGGAGAGTTTCCATAATACATTTGTTTACATATAGTGATATTACACTCTGAATAGACTATCCATTTATCTATATATTGGGACTGATCTTGCTCTAGTATAAGGGGTTGAACTATATTATGGAGAGTATTCTAATGCTAATGTCTTTTTCTTTGCAGTTTGACAGCACAGTTTTGGTTAAACTGTACTGAATTGATGGACATTTTTAAGAGTCTTGTGATAAGTACATAACGGAAAAGCAGGCTTGTTATTTCTTTGGCTACCAATGCTCTCGGACTAGGCCATCATTTTGAAGGCATTCATTCCATTGGTTGGCCAGATTCTCTTACAGAGACATACATGTACACTATAATTATCTGGGAAGTGGAGGTTGA
>NW_006921674.1:7938473-7939321 GCF_000298275.1 Orycteropus afer afer | reverse complement strand
AAGGTCACCCATAGTGGACAGGTTTCAGCAGAGCTTCCAGACTAAGACAGATTGGGAAGATGGATGATGCCATCCACTTCTGAAAAAACTGGTCACTGAAAACCTTATGAATATCAGTGAAACATTGTCTGATATATTACTGGAAAACTTTATGAATAGCTGGTGAAAGCTTGTCTGACATAGTGTCAGAAGATGAGCCCCTCAGGTTGGAAAGTGCTCAAAATATGACTGTGGAAGAGCTGCCTATCCAAAGTAGAGTCCACCTTAATGAAGTGGATGGAGTAAAGCTTTAGGGACCTTCATTTGCTGATGGCACATTATGCAAAATGGGAAGAAACAGCTGCAAACATCCTTTAAAAATTACAACATGGAATGTACAAAGGATGAATCTATGAAAATTGGAAGTAGTCAAAAATGAAATTGAACACATAATAATTGATATCATCTCACCTACTGATCACATTTATTGAAGTAGAGGGTCAGCGAGAAGGGGAAGGCCTTCAATGAGATCAATTGACACAATGGCTACAATGATGGGTCAAGCATAGCAATGATTGTGAGGATGGCGCAGGTTCTGGCAGTGCTTCATTCTGTTGTACAGAGGATCACTATGAGTTGGATCCAACTTGATAGCACCTAGCGCCAACCATCATGGTTGTCATTTGTGAGCAGAAAATATACGTAATTTCACATTTGAAATAACTATTTCTCATCTGGCAATATTGAATCCCTACACCCAGACAAAGCATTCAGATTCACTAAATAGAATCTCAGCATTTGACAAATCCACAAACTAGAATGCATGTTATGCTTTCAAAGTTAGACATCCTAAATGTAAAAAGCGCGCG
>NW_006921674.1:7936788-7938098 GCF_000298275.1 Orycteropus afer afer | reverse complement strand
CTACGGAAGTACATTGCCCCATCTTCCTTCAGACATAGAGGACTAGTTCTTTGTTATTTTTCCAGAGAAGTTTAGAAGTGATCAGTAAGGAGTTATTTTCTGTGGGGGGAAAAAAAAGCCATTTTTATGAAGCTTTAACTTTTTGACATCTTGACAAGAACAATTATTAGCTAAATTTCAAACTTAGAAATAAAAATACTGAAAATGAAAAAGTAGCTGTCACATTTTAGCCATGTTTGGTTGTGTTTATTATAACCAAATGCATTTTAAATAAAACAATGATTGAAAAAAAGCACCATTGCCTGAGGACTTTCCTTTTATCCTACGGCACATAAAACATTTTATTACTAAATTTAATCTTCTGAAAAGCATCTTTTATCATTGAAAATTTAACACAAATGTAACCATAGGCATTATAGTGATCCCATTAAATAAATGAAAGTAAAACCCACCTCTGACATTATCCATTTAGCTTCAGTGTAGCTCATCATTCATCTTGTGTATGACATAAAAACAGTGGTCTGAGAAAATTGCTTCCACCTAGATCAGTCTAAAGATTTTTACTTTTCAGTTTTTTGAAGAACAAAGACCTTAATTTCTGGAATGTATTCAGTTTGTGCCACAACGAGATGTTCATCTTTCCTCAACAACGCTTGATCTCTTAATACCTTCACTGACACCCTCAGCGGATAGCTTACCTAGGCATCTCTCCACCAGTGAAGAGTTTTCAAGAGAACTTCAGCAGCATCACTTGTGTCTAAAGAGTCATTTTCTCATTATTTAACTTTTTAAGCCTTCTTGCAATTGAAGAAAACATGATTAACAGCAGAACTGCAAAATTATCTGTAGTTAAGATGAGTAGTCAGGACCTGAAAAGCTCTGATAGCATCTGTGGTTTCTTTGAATGGTTATAGCAGAGCACAGAGGTAAGGACAATTCTTATCACTGTTGAGGTGACATACTGAGTGATACCTGCCAATTGTTTAAAATTCTTTAATATTTTGCACATCCCCAGAGCACAGAGACTGAAAGTTCCTTAGTAATAAAGGGCTCTCCTCTCCATCATTTTAATTTCTTAGTACCATAGTGAAGGAGGACTGATGGTGCAGTGGTTAAAGCATTTGGCTGCTAACCAAAACATGGGCAGTTCAAACCTATTGGCTACTCCATGGGAAAAAGATGTGGCAGTCTGATTCCATAAAGAATTAAAGCCTTGTAGCGTAGTGACTAAGGCACTTGACTGCTAACCAGAAGGCTGGTGGTTCAAACCCACCAGCCACTCCTTGGAAGGAAGATGGGGCAATCTACTT
>NW_006921674.1:7934280-7936528 GCF_000298275.1 Orycteropus afer afer | reverse complement strand
GCATATTGTTTCATTCACTATGAGTCAGAGACGACTTGACAGCACCTAACAACATCAACAACAACATATGCTGATTGAGGCCCAAAAGATGTATAAAGAGAAGATGATTATTGTCTTTGTTATTTTGTTTACAGATTTTATTTTTGCCACTTTGCAATTTTTCTATAAAACAACCCAAATAATGATTCTAAAACCACGTGTTCTGGGACAATGTGTCACAGATTTAATTTCCTACTTTGAAATTTGACTGTGGATTTGATGTCTGTATTAATTCTAACTTTTTATTGCACTAGGTTTTAATGGATCTTTAAAGTGCTCAAAACAAATAGAGAACTGATTAAATAACCAAGGCATTCCTTTGGTGGGAATCAATAGTCTTCACATTTACGTATTTGCCCCATATGGCTTGATGTGCTTGGCATATTGTGACGTGTTAGATTTTGACTAAAGAATTAATTTCCAGTTGGCCTGTTAAATTGCTTTACTCTTCTCATAGCTTGTGTCCAACTGACTCTGCTGTTCAATTTCCTCTATTGGATTCCGAGTGCCCCAGGGCTCAGTACAATTCATTTGTGCAACTAAACACTGTTCTCCTAGGGTTACATTTAATTAAAACACAGCAAGCATTTAAGAGAAATATTTCACATCTGAGGTCTCAACTAATATTCACTAGTGTAATTACTTTGCAAAAGTCACATTGAGACAAAATAGGTGAACCCAAAACAGATGCAATTTTGGAGTCGCTATCTAAAAGCCAAGAACAAATATATCAGGAAACAGTAGTTTTTTCTTTTTTTTTTTTCTCCCTTTTTTTTTCTACTTAGTAAACTCATACACTAAGCATATTAACAAAATATCATCCACACTAGATGCCCAGGCCTACTACATTTTTGTTTTGCTGTATTTAAATCTATATAATCCAAGGATGCTAGGTGTATATGAGTGTGTACATATGTGTACATATGTATGGGTGGATGTGTGTGTGTGTAAAGAGGTACTATGATTAATTGAACACCTACTCTATAAAAGAACTTTGCTAAACCACTGTGAATTTGCTTTCTTATTTAATTCTTAAAATTACATTGATTATTATGATCTAATAAAAGCAGTCCTATATAGTAATTTACCAAGTTAAAAATTCTTAATGACACAGAGCTTAAAGAATGAATAAGTACATTTTATATATGGGTAGAGAACTTAACTCCTGAAAAGCAAACTTTTTTTTAGAACTTCTACTTTCTTTATAAGCTTGCACTGCTGCACCAGGGCCTGTGCTATGAATTTTACTTACATTTTCTGAGTTAAGCCTTACAACAATCAATGAAATGGGCCTTATTATTTTCCTTTTAGTATCAAGAAAATGAGATTCTCTAGAGGTAAAATGACTTTTTCATTCTTTCCACTGTATTATGCCTTTTGCCAAGGAATGTCTCAGATGGTGGGGTAGATAAAAATTTGAGATATTGACCAAGATTCCTTTTCATGTATTTTCATTGTTTGCTTGTGCCTCTCCACTCAGTGAATCAGTGGCACTTGCTGTCTAAGGGAGTGGGCAGACAGACACAAGCTTCTCAGGGTTGGGATGGGAGACATGTCTAACAGAGAAGCCCCATGTCAGGTCCAACATGAACAGTGAGCAGGAAAAAGCAATAGTCCAGGCCAGGACTACCCAAACTTGTTATGGTGAAGATGCAGTTACTTTTTAAATAAAAATGAAATACTATATATGAATTATCAGCTATAGGAAATAATGTATTAGATAAATAATATATCAGAAATATATATTATTTATGCATATGATAACATATTTAAAAATAATAATTTAAAAAACCCTCCAAACTCACTGCTGTCGAGTCAATTTGACACATGGCAACCCTTCTTTGGGTTTCCAAGGCAGTATCTCTATGGAAGTGGATTGTCCAATTTTCCTTCCAAGGAGTGGCTTGTGGGTTTGAACTGCCAGCTTTCTGGTTAGCAGTCAAATGCCTTAGGCACTACACCACCAGAACTCCTATGATAATATATAAATGTGTGAAAATATATTTATATAATATAATAAAATATTGGATTCAAAATGGAGTATCATCAGTAATCACCACGTTATTTCCCTCTAGTATCTTTATGCTTGAAAAACTAGGTATGGCAGTTTGAATTAGGGATTCTGGTGCTCTGAACAACTCACTGAGTCAGAGTGCACCAAACTCAGAGGAGTAGAATTAGAGAGGAGAAAGGTACAGGGGGAAAAAAA
>NW_006921674.1:7915109-7918644 GCF_000298275.1 Orycteropus afer afer | reverse complement strand
GATGAGAATTGGCAACAAATAATTTAAATAATCTGTTAGTATCATGCCCACACACACTTTGTGTATGCACTTTGTATAGCACTGGTCCAGGCCATAGACCTGAGGACAGCTGCCTAAATTCCTTCTCACCTTAATTGGGGTGTGAAATCCAATCAGGGGTTCCTGGTCTCCAGGAGGACAGAACTAATAGACAAAATAACCCTGTGATTGGCTCAAGAAGGGTACAGAGAGCATGGAGCAGACAACCGAAGGCCGTGCCAGGGCTGCAAACACCAGCAGCAGAGGGCGAGGAGGCAGAAGTCCATGCTCAGACCGGTGGGATGAATTATAGCCCAGTGAAGGCCTGAGAGGGCAGGAGACCCCATAGCTCAGCCAGACACCCTTCAAATGTGTCACTACTCCCTCATATAAGCTTAGATTCCTCCATAAGGAGAAAGGGATGAAGAATCATAACAGCTGGGTAGTGAGCTCCAAAAAAAAGACTGAGTTTAAAATCGTAAATGACTGATTTACCTTGATTTGATAATATTCAATTTTCTGCTATTGAAGGAAAAGGGAAACTTGTGAACTTAAATGAATTCAACTCCAGAGAATTTTTTAAATTACCTTTTTGAAACTTGCACATATATATTTTTTAAGCACCCATCTTCTCCATGAAATTATTTGCATTTTGACAGAAGACAATACCCTAACTCAGGAAAGTGAAATTTTAATGGAAGAATTTCTGAAAATAGTGATACGTCACTAGGAAAGACTAAGAGACTTCTTTTTAAGTGAAACTTAAATGTCATAAATCACAATGCCACATATAGTCACCTACCCACACACTCAGCCCTTTTGAAAAGTTCTGTTGACTCCCACAGAAATCAGTTCTGTTGTCCTCCACAGACATGTAAAACTGTAAGACACCATATGGCTTTGCATTTTAGGGACCACTTAGTACTATGTCCATTTGTTTGAGGATTTTAGAGTCATATACAGATAAATATCTGAATGGTAAATAACCCATCTATTTGATGAAGTGACACTGCTCTTTCAGTCAGATGTTTTGTTAGCAGGCAGATCATGGCACTGATGTGTGACTGAGACCTTCACTGTCTTATGACAGTTTCTGTCACCTGAAACTTTTTAGCTACAAAACCAGTATCTTTTAAAAATAAACTGCATGTAGACTCACAATATATAAAATCTCAATATAATGAATTGGAGATAAAAGAGATACAGGGATGGAAATTAATCCAATCCAACTAGTAATTCTGTTGTTATGAGGTGCCATCGAGTTGCCTCTGACTCATAGTAACCCTATGTACAACAGAGTGAAACAATGCCCAGTCCTATGCCAGGCTCACAGTCCTTTATACACCTGAACCCACTGTTCTATTCACTTGTCAATCCATCTCTTTGAGGCCTTCCCCTTTTTTGTTGACCCTCCACTTTCCCAAGCATGATGTCTTTCTCCAGGGGATAGTCCCTTCTGACAACATGACCAAAGTAGGTCAGATGAAGTCTGGCCTTTTGTACTTCCAAGGACATTCTGGCTTCTCTTATTCCAGGACCGATTTGTTCATTCTCCTGTCAGTCCATGGTACCCTTCAGTATTCTTCACCAATCCCACAACTCAAAAGCATCAACTCTTCTTAGGTTGTCTTTTATTCATTGTCCAGCTTTCACATATGCATATGAAGCTATTGAAAATACCATGACTTGGGTTGTTTTTGTTGTTATGTGCCGTCGTATCAGACCCGACTCATAGCAACCCCTCCTTGGCTTTTTGATGTGGTATCACTGTGGAAGTAGATTGCCCAACCTTCCTTCTGAGGAGTGGCTGGTGGATTTGAACCACCAGCCTTTTGGTTAGCAGTCAAGTGCCTTAGGTGCACCTTAATCTTTAAAGAGACATCTTTGCTCTTCAGCACTTCACTTATTTATTTTTTATTGTGTTTTGGGTGCAAATTTACAGAGCAAAATTTGCTTTATGTTCAACAGTTCATGTACATTTGATTTCACACCCCGATTACCATCCCAGACCATAACATACTCTTCCTCCCCTCCCATCCCTGTGACCACCCCCTCCCTGTGCTCTTCTCAACTATGCACTTCTATCTGTCCAGCTTTCCCTCCATGTGAATGCTGCCTTTCTGGTGCCCATTGAATAATGAATAAAAGACAACCTAAGAAGAGGTGTCAGTTGCTCTAAGGGGTGTATCTCCCTAGAGTAGGTGGGTGCATTGCCCTGGGGTGGGTTTTCTTCATGCAAGTCTTTCTACTGTTGGGCTGAGATCCAATCCTTGGGAGTGTGTCCAATCCTGGGACCAAAGGGTATCCTGGGACCATAGTCTTGGGGGTTCCACCAGACTCTATCCGACTAGTAATACTGGTTATTTTTGTGTTTCTGAATTTTGTTCCATATTTTTCCTCCCACTCTATCCAGGATCTCCAGTTTTGATCCCTTCCCAAGTGGTTGGGATTGGTAGCAGGGTACCAAATAGTTCTTCTGGTCTCGAGGTCCATCATATCCTTGGACTAATTGTGTCCAAATGGCTTTGATTTTCTTCACTCTTCTTTGCTTCAGATGAGAGGAGACTAATAGTTGTATCTTAGGTGGTCACTCAAAAGCTTTTAAGACCCCAGTTGCTACTCACCAAAGTAGGTTGTGGGACAAGATTTTATGTACAATGTTTTGCCAATTGAACTTGGTGTCACCCAATACTATGGTCCCAAATTGGTAAACCCAGTGATTCTCTCTCTTCAGGTGTTTGGTTGTCTCTGAGAGGTTACTCCAACTCTGACTTCTGTTGCTTCTGTAATGAGTGTGGCTAATTTTGTATCACTAGTATCTATGCAAGATTATCTTCAGGTAAATCTATCCTTGGTCTAGGGTACATTCCTGTTCACTGACCTCCACCTGATCTTCTCAGTTGTCTATGCATTTATGTGTAGCTTGGTGTTTGGTGTTAGTGATAATGTAGCTCTTCAGCACTTTAAAGAAGTCTTTTGCAGCAGATCTGCTGAGTGCAATATATTGTCTGATTCTTGACTACTGCTTCCGTTGGTGTTGATTGTGAAACCAAGTAATATGAAATCTTTGACACTGTAGTCTTTAATCTTCATCAGTAAGTGCTTCAAGCCATCCTCACTTTCGGCAAGCAAAGTTGTGTCATCTGAATATCACAGGTTTAATGAGTCTTCCTCTAATTCTGATGCCATGCTCTTCTTCATATAGTCCAGCTTCTCTGATTGTTTGCTTACCATACAGATTGAGTAAGTACGGTGAAAGTATACAACCCTGACACACTCCCTTCCTGAGTTTAAACCATGCAGTATTCCCTTATTCTGTTGGAACAACAGCCTCCTAGTCTATGTACAGGTTCCTGATGAGCACAATTAAGTGTTTTGGAATTCCCATTCTTCTCAATGTTATCCGTAATTTATTGTGATCCACACAATCAAATGCTTTTGCATAGTCAATAAAGCATGAGTAAAAGTCTTTCTGGTATTCTGTGCTTTCAGCCAAGATCCATCTGACATCAGCTAT
>NW_006921674.1:7907461-7914539 GCF_000298275.1 Orycteropus afer afer | reverse complement strand
TCTGGTCTTCATTTGTTGGCACCAACTCAGCTAAATGACACAACAACATGTTTTTAGTCTCATGCTTTCAATAAATATATCCAGATTTACTCTTTTGACTTCTTGTGATCTGAAACAAATATTGAAAAGTAATGTCATGAACATTTTATGTTGTCTTCTACTTCCTACACTTTAATCTCCATTTAAAGGCACAGTGTCTTCCAGGAGTCAGCCCTCTAATGTTTTGTTTGGCTGTACTCGATAAATAACAACACGTGGTAGATATTACCACAATCAATAGTAAAAATAACACAGAGTGCTCAGTTTTAAACCATTTTCTTAATCCACTGATTTGAGAAGATATTTTCAAATCAATATACAGTGAAAACTGTGAGAACTGGAACTCAAAGGGACTGCCTTGTTTTCTGGATTTCACACATTTTCCGCCTTAGTTACCACTTCCTATTTAGTAGAAAATTTTAAATTTTCCCTCTACAGGTTTCTTCCTTACATAAGTTCCAGTTTTCACAGGTTTTACTGTATTTATAATTTATTTAAAATCATAGTGCAAGAGCTATTATTGAATTTATTCTGTAATGTCTCATTCACTTATTTCCTTAAAACTTGAGCACCTACTTTGTATGAAGCCCTGTGTTGGAATTACCAAAGTAAATAAATCATGATTGAACTAATGGCTTGTCCATAGATTAGTAGTATTATCAGTGATTTAGCAAAGAGCTCAGTTCTATACATTTGCTTCTTCCTCACAAAAGTCTGCAACTCTCAGGCATGAGTTTTTGTTGCAATTGACCCCAGTGCTCTTCTAAATACAGCCTCTGATTGGCCTAAACCATCCCACATAATCCCATTCTGTTGACTTGTTGTTGTGTTGTTATGTGTCATCAAGTCGGCCCCTACTCATAGCAACCCCTCCTTGGCTTTCCGAGGCAGTATTACTACGGAAGTAGGATTGCCCAACCTTCCTTCCTCTTGACTTAGTCTTAGATAAAACACATGACTTAAATTGGTCCAATCAGGGTGAAACCCTGCCCAGTGCTCTGTTCAGTGGGGAGGGAAACAGAATCTTCCTATAATTCAGTAAGTGGTGATGGCAGGTAGGATAGACAGGAATGGATAACAGAACGGTTAATAGACTATTATCACCCTGAAGGAAGCTGTTGGAGAACAAATCCTATGCAGGGAAGGAACTTGGAGGAACAGAACCCGAGCCATGATCAGACTAACCCTCTGAATTGTTCTCAATATTTTTAATATCGTATGAGCAACAGGTTGTACAGGTTTTCTATCACTTACTATGAAAGTATCCCAAATGAATTAATATCAAGAACTGTCAACCTCAAAGAAGATGGGACATTACCAAAACAAATACAGTGAAAGCTGTGAGAGCCAGAATTCTATGGGACTGTCTTCTTTATCCGGGACTCGTAAATTTTCCGCTTTTGACAGAAGGCAATCTTACCATTTTTCTATCACTCTCTATTTGTGGAAAATATTTGAGTTTCCTTCTCTGACAGGTTTCTGCCTTACACAGGTTTCACAGGTTTTCCCAGTTCACTGTATTAGGAAATTTCCAGAAATTTCCTTGCTGCTTTAGGTGATACCTGAAAGTGGACTTAAAGCTGGTTGGCAATTCTAAATGATACATTTTGGCAAAACTAAATGGTACATTGACTTCTGAAAAAGCAGAAGCAAATCTTGTGGTATATTTGATACCCACTAGGAGTTAACTTTATTCTCTTGTTGTTGTTATGTGCTGTTGAGTTGGACCTGACTCATAACAACCCTTCCTTGGGTTTCTGAGGCAGTATCACTACTGAAGTAGATTGCCCAACCTTCCTTCCGAGGAGTGGCTGGCTGGTGGGTTTGAACCGCCAGCCTTTTGGTTAGTAGTCAAGTGCCTTAGGCACTACGCTAACAGAGAGCACTTTATTCTCTTAGATACCACCTTATTTTCAGGTAAATATTTTACCTAAATTGTCTCCTCAATTTTTGAAATAGTTACATATGGTTCTAGAATTCGAACCAAGAGCAAACTGGTTAAAAGAAATGAAAACAAAAACAAAAACAAAAAACTGCTACATACTTAATCTCTGTTATTCTCCACTGCCCTTTATACCCAATCACTCAACAAGGACATCACATGTTTAACAGTGAATGATTTCATATCTTTTCTGAGCAACTACTTTTTACTTAACACTGTGAATTTCAAACATTTCAGGAAGGTCTATAGACTACTAAGCAACTCAGCCATGGTCTAGGTGAAGTTTATTTAAAATGACTGGTTGACTTTGTTTAATTAAAGTTTGAAATTCAGTTTCACTTAAAATCTAAGTTTCGTTTATTTAGAGGCCATTGGTATGAAAAAAGATTAAGAAAGGTTATTGCTTTCTTACTTCAATATATTGATTCTAGTACTTACTTTATTTCTTGGAAAGGAGCTCTGGTGGCACAGTAGTTAAAGCACTCTACTGCCCACAGGTCAGCAGTTCAAATCCACCAGTCACTATGTAGGAAAAAGATGTGGCACTCTGCTTCGGTAAAGATTACAGACTTGGAAACCCTATGGGGCAGTCCTACTCTGTTCTATAGGGTTACTATGAGTTGGAGTCAATTGGATAGCAGAGAGTTTGGTTTGATTTTTTTTTAGGAACAATTGTCCATATACGCTATATAAACACTAGGTGGCACTACAGCTTGAAATAACCTGTAGATAAAACACTGTCTAAAACTGCTATTAGAGACGGTAAAATAGAAAATGAAAATTATATAATAAATCCATATTTTAAAAGTTTAAATACTGAAATATTTTAATACTTATTAGAGATAATGAAATAACCTCATGCAGTTAATGAATCATTTTAATGAATTTACTCATATAATCTTTCTAATCGATTAAAAAGAGAGTACTCTTTAGAAAGCAACTGATTAAATAATAATTAACTCAAAAATCTTTCTGTTCTCCCCAATGAAGCATAAATTTAGATTTATTCATAAATATATTCGTATTATTTATGATTATTTATAAATTTAAATTTAGCTTAATCTTTAAATTTTAATTGAATTTAAATTTTTTTTTCTCAGAAAACAAAACAAATACCTGCTGACATCAATTACTGAAAGAATAAAATTCATTTTACAGTTGTTAGTGTCGTTGAGTCAATTTCCACTCACAATGACCTTAAGTGCACCACAACAAAGCCCTGCCCAGTCCTTTGCCATCCTCATAATCATTGCCATGCTTGAGGCTATCGTCACAGCCACTGTGTCCATTCATCTCATTGAGGGTCTTTTCCTTTTTTTCATTACCCTCTGTTTTATCTAGCATGATGGCCTTATCCAGGGACCAGGCCCTTCTGACAACATAACTGAAGTATGAGAGACATAGTCAGGCCACTCTGGCTTCTAAGGAGCATTCTGGCTATACTTACTCCAAGATAAATTTGTTTGTTCCTCTAGCAGACCATGGTGCATTCATTATTCTTTACTAACACAACAATTGAAATGCATCAATTCTTCTGCAGTCTTCCTTATTCATCGTCCAGCTCTTACATGCATCTGAGGATATTGAAAAATCATGGCATGGGGCAGGTGCACCATAGTCTTCAAGGTGATATTTTTGCTCTTTAACACTCTAAAGAAGTCTTTTGCAGCAGATTTCCCCAGTGCAATTCACCATTTGATTTCTTGACTGCTGTCATGGACATTGATTGTAGATCCAAGTAAAATTAAATTCTTGACAACTTCATTCTTTTCTCCATTTATCATGATATTGCTTATTGATCTAGTTGGGAGAATTTTTGTTTTCTTCATGTTGAGATATAACCCATCAGTAAGTGCTTTTTCTTCACTTCAAGCAAGGATGTATCATCTGTGTATCACAGGTTGTTAATGAGTCTTTCTCCAACCTTGATGCTGAGTTCTTCTACATATAGTCTAGGTACTATGATTATTTGCTAAGCATACATAAAGAATAAGTATGGTGAAAAGATATAGCCCTGACACACATCTTCCTTATTTTGAACCATTCAGTATCCCCTTGTTCTGTTTGAATGGCTGCTTCCTGGTCCATGTATAGGTTCCTCATGAGCATAACTAAGTGTTCTGGAATTCCAGGTCTTTGCAATGCTATCCATAATTTGTTATGATCCACACAACTGAATGTCTTTTAATAAAACACAGGTTCTTGTGTTCTTTGCTTTCAGGCAAGATCCATCTGACTTGAGTAATTATGTCCCTCATTTCACATCCTCTTCTGAATCCAACTTGAATTCCTTTAATCCCTGTCTATATACTGATAAAATTGTTCTTTAATTATCTTCAGTAAAATTTTACTTGTGTGTGATATTAATGATATTGTACAATAATTCCCACACTCTGTGGGATCACTTTTCTTTGGAATGGGTATAAATATGGATCTCTTCTAGTCAGTTGGCCAGGTAGCTGTCTTCCAAATTTCTTGGCATAAACTAGTGAGCACCTCCAGAACTGCATCCATTTATTGAAACATCTCAATGGATATTCTGTCAATCCCTGGAGCCTTGTTTTTCACTGAAGCCTTCAGTGCAGTTGAACTTCTTTCTTCAATATGATAGATTCTTGAATCTTGATTCAGATGCTGCCTCTTGAAATGGTCAAATGTTTACCAATACCTTTTGGTACTGTGACTCTGTGTATTCCTTCCTTCTTCTTTTGATGCTTCCTGAATCATTTAATATTTTGCCCATAGAATACTTCAGTATCTCAACTCAAGGCTTGAATTTTTTCTTCAATTCTTTCAGCTTGAGAAAGTAATACATGTTCTTCTCCTTTGAATTTCCAATTAAGGGTTTTTACACGTTTCATCATAATACTTTACTTTGTCCTCAAGCTACCCTTTGAAGAAGGACATGGCCAGGCTTACTTCTGAAAATACTCATCCCTGAATAATACATGAGAGGTTAAATATATGGCCTATTGCTTTTACCTATTTAACTCATAGATATATACTCACTGCTATGGAGTGGATTCAAACTCACAATGACCCCACTGGGTTTCTGGGACAGCAAGTCTTTAAGAAAGTAGATTGCCCCATCTTCCTTCCTCAGAGCAGCTCATGAGTTTGAACTGCTGACCTTCTGGTTAGCAGCCAAATGCATAGGTATATAGGTGATTAATATCCAGTAAGCTCAGTAAATTGTACCTCTTATAAGTCTAGGATGCATATCTCAAGTGAGTTTTATGTATTAAAATGAAGATATAGATACTTATCTCAAGTGAGTTCTATATATTAAAATGAAGATATATATATATATATATATATATATATATATATATATATAATCAAGTGAGTTTCATACATTAAAATGAAGATACATAGATATAGATATAGATCTTGAGTTATGCATCCTAAACTTATAAGAGGTACTGTTTACTGAGCTTATTGGATATTAATCACCTAGATATCTATGAATTTACTGTTAACCAGAAGGTCAGCAGTTCAAACCCACCAGCTGCTCTGAGGAAGGAAGATGGGGCAATCTACTTCCATAAAGATTTGCAGCCTCAGAAACCCCATGGAGGTCACTATGAGTTGGAATTGACTCAATGGCAGTGAGTATATATATATATATATATCTATGAATTAAATAGGTAAAAGAAATAAACCATATATTTAATCTCTCACCACTCATCCCTCAGTTTGTCATACTGTGATGCCTTGCGTGTTGCTGTGAGGCTGAAGGCTGTGCCACCAGTATTTCAAAAACCAGCAGGGTCACCCATGGTGGGCAGGTTTCAGCAGAGCTTCCAGACTAAGGTAGACTTGGAAGAAGGAAGGTGCCACGCACTTCTTAAAGAATTGGCCAGTAAAAACTTTATGAATAGCAGTGAAACACCATCTGACACATTCCTGGAAAACTTTCTGAATAGCCCTGAAACATAGTATGATATAGTGCTGGAAACATAAAAATATTTTAAATGTCAATAATAATCAGTCAAAACTATAGCATAAAATTTTTATTCATAATTATGACACAAGAATAAATATCTAAAATATACTTGAGAAGAAATGTGGAAAACATATACATAAAACAAACAAACAAAACACACCATGTTGTCTATTGTCTGTCTTCTATTGCCCATGCATACAGAGTATATCTCAAGTTTCCAGTTAGCCATAATACTGCTAAGAATGAAGCATGTATACCCACTGGCTTGCATCATTCCTTGGGTTCTATGTTCATCTGTGATTGAGCAGGACACACAAGACACTTAGTGTTGGCAAAGTGAAAGCCATTATTATTATCTATAGAAAGCAAATAATATGCAATAACAACAGATTCTCAAAGGGGAGACCCTTCCCCAAAATACCCATGCCCATTCTTACATCATTGGGCAAGCATGCTATGCTTTATTTAGGTCAGATGCTGTCTTCATGTCACTACTGCCTCTAGCTACCATTATGCTGCCCAGGGGTACCTACACATCTCTCAAGTCTCTGCTGCTGGGCCCTTCTATCTTGCTTCCACCATGTTACCTAGGCCACCATGCTGGTAAGTGCCTCCCAAGGACCCTCATGGCTCCTGCCATCTGGTCTGCTGTAAGCAAAGCAGACTATGATCCTTGTGTATAGCACATTCAGGCTTCTGCCTTACAGAGATAAATGTTTCCACTTCTTTAGCTCTGCCAGCAAGTGCCTGGAGGCACCCAGCTCTGCTGGCAAGCTTCTTTCCAAAAGGTGCTCATCTCTTTCTCCATGGGCCCAGCAAGCCCACCATAGCCACTTTGTTCCATGGACTGGCAAGCTCACCACAACCACTTCTCTTCATCTCACACTATTATGTTACAGCTCTCTCTTTTGGGTATAGGAGGTTCACAGTACAGTGACTGTGTCCAAGGGACATGTTCTATTCCAGACTCTTCTTGATGATAGCAAGGTGCACTGAATCTTTGTGAGACTGGCCCTTATATAAGCAAAGTCCTTGTAAATTTGAAGGCATGGCTCTCCCAGCAGGACCACAAAGCAAACACTCCCCTCAGTAGACCACAAGTCAGTCAATCCTATTGAGTAGATCTTCACAATACTATTGGCATAATAATC
>NW_006921674.1:7903619-7906281 GCF_000298275.1 Orycteropus afer afer | reverse complement strand
AACTGGGGTTTTTGGAATTGGAAATCAGAGAGTCATCTGGAAGGCGGCCTGATTCATGGGAAACATGAAAATCAGTTTTGGACCCTCTGGGATGAACCAGAAGGAGCATGATCACCATAAAGATTATTGTAACAATTAAGATAATGGACCAGAATACAATCGGAAGTAAAGGTGGGATTGGCTTCCGCCCAAGACTCTTGAGAGCTGGAGCTTTGTCAAGCAGCAGTTGCAGAGGTCTGGGCATCACCAAAGATTGGTAAATATTTTTAATTGTCATGTGAGAATGAGCATTGATGACTCAGTGGTAGAAATCTCCCATTCCGTGCAAGAGATCTGGGTTTGATTTCCAACTAAGGCACCTCATGCACAGCTACCGCTGTCAGTTGGTTTTAGTTTGTGTGTTGTTATGATGCTGAATAGATTTCAGTGCAACTTTCACACTAGGATGGAATAGGAAGAAAGGTTTTGCAATCTACTTCTGAAAATCAGCCAATGAAACCCAATGGATCACAACTCTCCAATCCACAATCAATCACAGGACATCACAGAATCAGCCAGCATTTAGTTCTGTTGTGCATGGTGTTAAGAGTTGGAGCTGATGCCACAGAAGCTAATAAGAGCAACATGTACTTCTAAAGCTTAACTCAATGGTAGATTCCTCCAAAAAAGATTTGTAGATATTATCATATAAACTTTAAAACATTTTCAATGGAGATAAGAGGTAGTGGTCAAAAGGTCCATGAATGGAAGCATATCAAAATGTCTGCATCTGTATCTGTGTTCTAAAATTAGTCTTGCTTTGTGTAATTTAAATTTTTATCTGTCATTTATTGAATGTTTAGTATATATGAGGAAATAATCATAAGAGGTAAGCTCAAAAACTAAACTCACTGCCATCAAGTCGTATCAACTCATAGTGACCCCTCCTTGGGCTTCCAAGGTGCTATCACTATGGAAATAGGTTGCCCAATCTTCTTTCTGAGAAGTGGCTGGTGGCTTTGAACCACCAACCTTCTGGTTAGCAGTCAAATGCCTTAGGTATTACACCACCAAAGCTTTCAATCACATGAGGTAGGTATCATTATTTTAATTTTACAGATGAAGACTGAAACTTAGAGAAGTTGTTATCACTGTGATTGTCAATACCAAGGAAAAATTTTTAAAAGCTTGTATATTCTGAATCCTGTGCTAAGCACTTATAAAGGTTTTCATTTAACTAACACAATGATTCTATAAATTAGGGACTATCAGTACTCTACTTTTCAGATAAGAAATCTCAGGCTCTAAGAAGTAAATAATTTGACCAATGAGTAAGTGGTACCATGGAATTCAGCCCATATCACCTCTTTCACCAGCTAGAGTTCTGAAGGATTAGTTGCCTATCTACATTGCATTGAAATTTCCAAAAAATATTTAAGACAGACATGAAACTTCTATGTTTTTCAGAAATAAATATTTATTTGAAGATGCTATGAAACATTGATTTAAAACCTCCATAAATCAAAAAAATACCAATAAGCAATGTTAAAATGCAATTGTAAAAAATTATTTGTAGTATGTTTAATTATAAGTATTTATTGATTACATACTATGTGCTAGACACTGTTTTAGGCACTTGATATAAAGAGATGGAGCAGATAGCTCCTGTTCTTATGGAGCTTACATTTTAGAAATAGAGTTAATATTCTTATAAATCATTAGAAGAAAAGATGAGCAGCAACCCAATGTAAAAGGAGATAAGAATCCTGGTAGGCAATAATGACATGATTCTCAGGAAAATATACTCACTTTCTTATTAGTAATGAAGGAAAGGAAATTTAAACAGTAAATATTACTTTTGATCTATCAGAAGAGCACAGGTTTAAAAGAATAATTAGTAGTAGGTTTAGGGTTAGTGAATAGAAGTTGTCTCGTCGTATTCTGCTGGTGGGAGCATAAACATAAACAGTACCTGGCACCGATGTAAAACTGTAGGTACAGAGCTGTTACTATCTGACAAAGTTAGACCTAAACAAACAATAATTGATTAAGGAATCAATAACAAGTGACATTTACATATAATGGAACACCATTCAGTCATTGAACATGATTTAGATTTCTAGTACCAAAATAAAAGGTTATTAAGCAGTTAGGAATATCATAATGTGAAATATAGGCTATAGAGCATGGAATAAATTCATTTTTATAAAATATAATTTATTTATTGTGGTACAATATTGAGGAGGTGTAAGCTTTTTTAATTTTGTATACTGTGGTAGTTATGTTTGTGTGGCAACTTGGCTGGGCTTGGTTGAGTGTCTGGGCAGCTGGTGGTAGTTATTCCCCGTGATGAGACTGGCAATCAGCTCCATGCTGGGATCTACCAGAAGCAGCTGAGTAGCTGCCTTTGGGATGTGGTCTGCTTCCTGTATACAAGAAGAAGCTTTGGGAATGGTCTCTAGCTTATGGCATGCTTGGACCTTGCATGTAGCCATGTCGTTGCTCAGCAGCCTGTCATCCTCTGCCGACCTTGGGACTTACAATGGACTTAAGTTAATGGCCTGCCATGTGGTTTGGTAACATTGGGACTGTGCCTTTTTATTTGTCAACCTTGGGCTTGGCAGCCTCAGCAGCCAGCAGCTGTCTGAGTGAAGAGAAGCCTCTAGCTTCAGTGGGCCAGGAT
>NW_006921674.1:7901423-7902514 GCF_000298275.1 Orycteropus afer afer | reverse complement strand
AACTACTTAAGCATTGCAAATGCCTTTTTGCAACAACAGAAATAGCAGCTATACAAGTGGACTTCATCAGATGGAACACACAGGAATCAGATCAACTACATCTTATGGAAAGAGATGATGGAGAAGCTCAATACGTTCAGCCAAAGCAAGACCAGGAGCTGATTGTGGAACAGAGCATCAACTGCTCATATGCAAGTCCAATTTAGAGCTGAAAACAATTAAAATAAGTCCACAAGACCCAAAATATGAACTTGACTATAGCCCTTCTGAATTTAGAGACCATCTAAGGAATAGATTTGATGTATTGAACACCAGTGACTGAAAACCAGAGGAATTGTGGAATAACATCAAGAACATCTTCCATGAAGAAAGCAAAAGGCCATTAAAAAGACAAGAAAGGAAGAAAAGACCAAAATATATGTCAGAAGAGACTCTGAAACTTGCTCTTGAATGGAGTGTAGCTAAAGCAAAGGGAGATGACAAGATAAAAGAGCTGAAGAGAGATTTCAAAAAGCAGCTCCAGGAGACAAAATCAATTATTATAATGAAATGTGTGAAGACCTGGAGTTGGAAAATCAAAAGGGAAGAGCACACTGGGCATTTCTCCAAACAAAAGAACTGAAGAAACAATTCAGGCCTCGAGTTGCAATATTGAAAGATTCTATGGGCAAAATAGTGAATGATGCAGGAAACATCAAAAGAAGATGGAAGGAATACACAGAATCACTGTACCAAAAAGAATTGATCAATATTCATCCATTTCAGGAGGTGGTATATGATAAAGAACCAATGATACTGAAGGAAGAAGTCAAAGCTGCACTGAAGGCATTGGCGAAAAACAAGGCTCCAGGAATTGATGGAATACCCATTGAGATGTTTCAACAAACAGATGCCATGCAGGAGGCACCCACTTATCTATATTAAGAAACTGGGAAGACAGCTACCTGGCCAACTAACTGGAAGAGATCCGTATTTGTACCCATTCCAAAGAAAGGTGACCCTCAGAATGTGGAAATTATTGAACAATATCATTAACATCACATGCAATGAAAATCTTACTGGAGACAATTCAAAAACAGTTACAGCAGTAT
>NW_006921674.1:7876054-7876745 GCF_000298275.1 Orycteropus afer afer | reverse complement strand
ATATTTCAACAAACAGATGCCATTGGAGAGAAGGAATGGCATCATATTAATCAACAGAAAGAATATTCAAGATCTATCCTGAAGTACAATGCTGTCAGTAATAAGATAATGTCTGTAATCTGTAGGAAGACTAGATCAGGCAAGTGTTTCATTCTGTTGCACATGGGGTTGCTATAAGTCAGTGCTGACTAGATGACACCTAATAACAACTACAACACAAGGAAGAAGAGTTAGTATGACAATTATTCACATTTATTTACCAATCACTAGTGCCAAAGATGAAGAAATTAAGGATTTTTTACCAAATTCTTCAGTCTGGAATTGATCCAACATACAATCAAGATGCAATGATAATTACTGGTGATTAGAATGCAAAAGTTGGGAACAAATGAGAAGGATTGGTAATTGGAAAATATGGCCTTGGGATAGAAAAGATGCTGGAGATCATATGATAGAATTTTGAAAGACTTATGAAATATTCATTGGAAATATATATTTTTAACAACATAAATGGTTACTATACACATGGACCTCAAAAAAATGGAATACACAGTAATCAATTGACATATCTACAAGAATCAGACTGGGCAAATCTGCTGCAAAAGAACTCTTTAAACTGTTGAAGAGTAAAAATGTCACCCTGAAGACTAAGGTGTATCTAATATAAGCCATGGTATTTCCAATTGCCTCA
>NW_006921674.1:7866752-7874629 GCF_000298275.1 Orycteropus afer afer | reverse complement strand
TTATCAAACAGTATCATTAATGTAACACACAAGTAAAATTTTGCTAAAGATAATTTTTAAAATTGTTGTGGCAGTACATTGACAAGAAACTGCCAGAAATTCAAGCCAAATCCACAAAAGGAGTAGAACAAGGGATATCATTGCCATGTCAGATGGATCTTGGCTATAAGCAGAGAATACTAGAAATATGCTTACTTGTGTTTTATTCACTGCAAAGAATTCAACTGTATGGATTATAATGGATCATGGGTAGTATTGTGAAGAAGAATTCAGAGCATTTCATTGTGCTCATTGGAAGTTTTACAGAGATCAAGAGGTAGTCATTCAGATAGAACAATGGAATACTGCGTGATTTAAAATCAGGAAATATGTGCATCAAGGTTTTATCTTTTCACCATACTTACTCAACTTGTATGTTGAGCAAATAATCCAAGAAGCTGAACTACATGAAGAAAGCAGCAACAGGATTAGAGAACTCATTGACAACCTGTGATATGCAGATGACACAACCTTACTTCCTGAAAAAGAGGACTTGAAGCACTTAGTATGAAGATCAAAGATCACAGCCTTCAGTATGGATTATATCTCAACATAAAGAAAACAATTGTCTTCACAACTGCACCAATGAGAAACATCATGACAAATGGAGAAAAAGTAGAATTTGTCAAGTATTTCTGCTTGGATCCACAATCAACATCCATTGAAACAGCAGTCAACAAATCAAATGACATATTATGTTGGGAAACTATGCTGCAAAAATCTCTTCAAAGTGTTAAAAATGAAAGATATCATTTTGAGGACTAAGGTGTGCTTGACCCAAGGCATGGTATTTTCAAATGCCTCATATGCATGTGAAAACTGTATAATTAATAAGACTGAAAAATTGTTGCCTTTGAATCATGATGTTGGCCATGATTATTATTGACTATACCACAGACTGACAAAAGAACAAACATATCTGTCTTGGAAGAAGTACAGCCAGAATGCTCCTTAGAAGGGAGCTACTACCCCTCTTCATAATTTATGAGCTGTTTTACATCAGTGATTTCAAGTTCTAAATTCAGTGTTCTTGCCATGTGGATGATTTTTCCATCGAGCATTTTCATCATTATCCTGATGAACTGCTTGGAGCATGTTCACATAACTCAGAATTTTTTTCCAAATCAACTGCATGCATTTTCCCATAACTTTCTCTCAAGAAGATGCAATGTTCCAGATACACTGAAGAATATTATCATTCTTTCAGAAATTGCATAATGTTAGCTTACCTCCATCTGTTGAAGTGATTGTCTGAGCAAATGTATTCCTTAGGTAGTATTCCTAGAAAGAGGTGATCACACCTTGCTCCATAGGCTGAATCACAGCTGTCATATTGGGAAGTAGATTACCACTTTCATACTTTGATTTAATCATCTACACGAGGAGGGGGTCCTGGGGAATTAACAAGTAGCAGAAGAATCTTGAAAGGAATGCTATTTTCAAATCAGTAGGTGCACACTTCTGGGATGACACAACTGAAAAATCAGTCTTCAATAACAATCATCCAGGTGGCTGTGAATGAAGTTCATCATAACTCAAATATATCATAAGTCAGAGACCACCAGCCTTCTGGTCAGCAGTCAAATGCCTTAGGCGCTATGCTACTAGAGTTCCAACCAGAATAGAGAGAGTCAAATTAACATGGGTTGCAGAGTAACACAACATGCCATAGGCTTAGTATTTCATTACTGGTATTAAGTGTGAATATATTTCCTTCTTTCATGTTTTAAATTATTTTTAATACCACTAATCTCTATGATCTATTTACATGGATGATTATATATTAAAATTAAGCCTAAAATATAAACCAGATTGAAAAATTTTAATCTGCTAGGCAAAGAATGGAGTTATTTGGCATCTCACACAAGTCAACAGAAAACAGAAAAGCAGCTGTTTAATGAGGATTCTTTAATTTTTCAAATAATTAGATGTCACACTCTTAGAAAGCTCTGCTCTCAATAAGGGGATGTCATACACTAACATCAATGGAGGTTTCAAAAATACCTCTTCTTCACATGCCTTCACAATTTGTGAAGACGAATTGTGACTTCTTCCCAGCCTGTCACAATTTAGTGGTTTCACTAATGAAAAATCATTCTTGAGCAAAATGAGTTACAAATGCAAATGTGCTTCCAGAAACAGGGTCATCTGAAAATAAATACTGCAACTTCTCTGAGAGAAATTATACTAACTATTTGACTTGTGATCCCTGATTAGGTTCTGATACCTATAAAATACAAAATGTGAGCTTCAGTTAGCATAATCTGTGTCCAAGTTTAATATCATTTTTCTTTATTCATCTCACACAAATCACTGTTAATAGAATACTATCTCATATACAGAAATGTCAGTTACATTTCACAAGTCATTGTGTATTTAAGTATTTATATCAGCTCTCACATGAAAAAGACAGCAGAACAGTGTTTTAAAAAGTGTATCTTTCTTGACTACTCTTGGCAATCACTAAAGAGAATATGTTGTTGTTGTTATGTGTGTTCACTTGGACCCAACTCATAGTGACCCCTCTTTGGGTTTCCGAGGTGGTATCACTACGGAAGTAGATTGCCCAACAAATTTAGAAATTCTATAATTTTATTAGCTCTGTGATTGGGGATATGAAGTCATCATTTAAAAAGCCTAAATAATTAAACTAATTGGCTAACCAATCAAAAATATTCATTCTTTTCCATGAACAGGACATCTGTCTGAGTTCAACCTAATAGCAGTATTCCGATCTTTGAATTAAAAACGAAGCTATGCTTAGGTTTATGCTTTTAGTAGTAATAATGTCTACCATTTATTAAGACTGTTATATGCCTGGCATGTATGAGATACTTTACATGTGTTATTTCATATAATTTAATGCCAATGATAATGCTGAAGTTGATAGCAGGATTCCTATCTTACAAATGTGAAAACTGAGTCTCTGAGAAGTTGAGTAACTTGATTAAGCTTATACACCTTACAGATGGAAAAATAAGATTTAAACTTAGGGATGTGTGCGTCCAATGCTCCCTGTGATTTGGCACTGTGAAGTACTTCTGATGGTGATATATCTTTACCAAATTGTCATTATGGACTGGCTAGTGATATATGGGGTGCAGGCATTGGCAGTGGTTTAGAACAGGACTAGCTTATCCAACGTCCAGGTAAACTCTAAGATCTTTTTCTTAATTATTGTCATGCACTAAGTAGTTGGACTAATTGTCCAAAGACATCCCTAAAGTTAGGGTAAATTTGATATGGAACCATGAACTCTGATCAACTCAGGTCTCTACAGATATCTTAAATATCTAATACACTAATAAACATTTACTACTGAAGCAGCTTGCCCAGGCAAGCTGTACAGTTTGCTGATCTTATACAGATATTAGTTAGGATCAAACTTATGTATATACGGGAAAATTTAGTGGCAACAAGACAACTAGTTCATATCTTGCTAACCAGTGGTCCTTTCCAGTAGAATTTCTTGACATTAACATATATTATAACATTTTCTTCCAATATGCAAGTCAAATATTTATACACATATATTTCCCAATCCAGCCTTGGCTATAGTTTGAAGCTTCAAATAAGTACTGAATAAGAATATCAAATAAAGTAAACATGCTTGTAATAGAATTACTTTAATATTAAAAGTAAAATAAAAATAACCATATTGGCATTGAATCTTATGGGACAAATAAATATTTAGAAATAGCTGAATACTGAAACTAAGAACTGATGGGATATTTCAGGAAGGTACAACAATTTGAAGGAGTGAATGATACTATCTGTACTACATGTCATGCAATCTTAACAGCACCACTCTTTCCATCTGGTTGTCCACCTATCCTAACAGTTGAGTGGTAGTAGAATCAGGTTACAAATTTCTGAGTTCTAAAGACACTACACATGCCAAACTTTCATCACAGACTCATATAATCCATCTCCATTAGGAAGAGTAACACATGCTGATTGCAACAGTAAATGTCAACAGTCTGCACTCAAGAGCTCAATTAGGAGGTTTCAACTAAGCCAATTTCTGAGAATCTTTCAAATCTGAATATGTGTGTTGCCTTTGACCCAGTAGTCCCACTTCAAGGAAACTAATATTTATGCTTACACATAAATATTAAAATACATATATAGGGACACTCATTGTAGTGCTGTTTGTAATTATGGAAAGCCAGGGGATGGGAAGTTAAATCTCCATAAATGAAGAAGTAATTAAGTAAATTATTATTACTAAGGCATCATTTAAAAGGACAAGTTATGCTTTTTTGGTACTGATACAAAAGGCTTTCAGGAGACATTATGTAAAAATAAATGAGTTAAAGGATATATATATATACATAGTATAATTTTTAAAATATGTATGTTTATGTGTGTAAATGCATAAAAAAGGATTAGGCAAAGTTGTACCAAGTTTGGGGCATTAGTTCTTCTTCAGAAAAGAGAACTAGGAAGGAGGGCAAATGAAGGGGAAATTTTCCATTTTTCTGAATGGGAATGAACTCCTGTATTATATACATTACTTGTGTAATACAAGAAAATAATTCAGTTATGATATTAGGACATTCTTCTTTAATATCCCAGTGTAATTAAAGGATATATGTATTCATGTGGTGTGTGTGCATGTGTATATACATAATAATTTGAAATTAATTTGATTCTCTGATCTGTAGAGATTATTCCATCTTTAAATCTAAATGAATTTGAAAATTCTTATTTGTAGAAATCAGGTAATTTCATGTGACATACAACAAACCAAACTAATCCAGACACCGATACTAGTTATGCAAATATATTTCTAAGTGGAGAATTCCAGAACTAAAGTGTTCTGAAAGCATATTTGTTTTCTCATGATTATATCTTACTTTTCAATGATAACATTTATAGTTTCCCCACATCTGAACTGTTGAATAGAGGAGAGGGTTACCTGGCATGATAAAAACTGGTGAGGTGGGGGGAAGCCTCTGGTATTTATTCTGATATTTATTTATATTTAAAAATTAAACACAAAGCCCACTATGCAAAGGGTGGCATTCTATCAGTAGGTGCCATGTTACTCTCCATCGTACATGCAAGACATTGTGTGACACTTGAATTTATCATTTCAACACTTGTGGTGTGGAAAGAGCAGATAAGAATTTTTCCTCTCATTGATCTTGCACATAAACTGCCTAATTAAAATAAGACACACTCTTCATTTACATTTCACAGTGCACAATAATAGAAGACTACTGGATCTCAGTATACTAAAAACTTAATTAATCTTAAATATGGCAATCATAGACATCAACATCTATTAAGTAGTGACGAAAAATGCAATCAAAGACTCAACAATCTAGCAGTTTATTATAAAACTCTGATATCTAAAGTACCCAGCTGTCCTCTTGAACCTATAAGGGGCAGACATGCCAAAACTCCACTTTGCTGTCCATTCACTGATACTTCATTGTTCCTAATAAAAATATTGCATATATTCATCCTATTTTCTTATTTTGTCTATTGCAGATAAGCATAACAACTTTATTTCCTTCTCAAAAATCTCTTCAAATCATTGTCATTCAAGAAGGCATACATGATAATATTTTATTCTTATTACATGAGTTGCACATGAATGAAACTGGTGTGATTTCATCATAACTTAAAATTTCTTCTAAATAATGAACTCAAATCTCTGTTTTCACCCTTGTAAAAATTCTTAGTTGGATAAAAGCTTGAGAATAACCAGTTGTGTTGAATATTTCTATCCTTATGCCTCATATAAGGGCCAAGTATGATATTTGTTTTAACTCTTCCTTTGGGAAGGGGAAAAAAGGAAGGAATGACCATATTCATGACTTTCTGTATGTGCAAGAGAGACTTGATGGTGGAATGGTTAAGCACTCAGATGCTAACAGTAAGGTCAGCAGTTTGAACCGTCCCACCACTCCATGGGAGAAAGATGTGGTGGTATGCTTCCATAAGGATTTACAGCCTTGGAAACCTTATGGAGTGGTTCTACTCTCTCCTACAAGGTTACTATGAGTCTAAATAAACTGAATAGTAATGGATTTGGTTTTTTTGGTTTACTATATATTAGGCATTATGCTACATGTTTCACAGGCCTCCTGTTTAATTTTTCCTGCAAAACACTGGAAGTAGATATTACTTTCTTCATTTTAGTGAGGAAACAAAGACTCAGAGAGCTTATGCAGGCTTTGGAATATTACACAATTAGCAGGAGCTCTGGTGCCACAAGGCCTAAGGCATTTGACTGCTAACTAGAAGGCTGGTTGGTTCAAACCCACCAGCAGCTCTATGGAAGGATGATGGGGCAATCTACCTCCTTAAAAATTTACTGTCTTGGAAACCCCATGAGGATTTCTATGAGTAGGAATCAACGTGATGGCAGTGGATTTAGTTGTTTTGAGTGAAAGTCAGAGCCTGAATTATAGACCTGTGTGACTCCATAATACCAGTGAAATTCAACCCTTACAATATAAAAATCCAGATGCAGCTAATATATATTGCATATTTGGTACAAAAACACTCCTGTTCAATCTCCTTTGGACTTTTTGACATTATACACTATCTTTATTCTACTCCTCTAATAAAGAACTATTTCCGTAGTCCTCTCCACAGCTCAAAGAGAAAAAGTTATTCCACTAAAGAACACTGAGAGAAAGATTGTCTGAAGCTGGATTAGTACAGATATTCAAAGAAAAACAACATTGAATCACAATGCAGGATAGACTCACCAAATATTTTTTTCTGGATATTTTTCATTGTCTAGAAGTTTTCTAGACAATGAACACAGATTGCATAAGCTTTCACTGGTAAAGCTAGCATTCAATAAGTGTGAACAATAGAATTTCTGATATAAAAAAAGACAGAAAAGACTTTCATGGAAATTTAAATCACGGTAGAGAGAATTAGTGCAACAATTTGATTCTAACCTAAATATTTTATAAATTTTGTATGTATATATATAGTTTATGAATTTATATAAATTATATATACTTACGTGTATATATATATATATATATATATATTTATAATAAACTTTGATTCACACATTACAGAGCTGTATGAAATACTAGCTTCCCCCTCCAAACTAGTTAGTGTCTAACTATAGAGTGTCTTTGATGAAAACTATAGACTGGATAGTAGAGAACAATGAAAGTTGAGTTAGCAAGCATGTGACGAAGAATAAATGAAGGACTTAATAATTCACTTTTGAAGCCAGTATTGTGAAGCACAGTAATATCATTAAAGTTTACAGAAGCAAAATAACATGAGAAGTCAGCCTTCAGAGACCTTGATGAGAGGAGAATGGGTAAAATATACAGAAGCACATTTGGGCTGAAACCTTTTAACAGGCTAGTCTGTGGTTCTGGGAGAATTAATTTAATTTGTATCAGTTTTCTTTTCACTTCCTGAATACAGGATGCAATTTCAGAAGTATTGCAATAATTAATTATACATACATGTTTAAAGAATTAATATTACCAAAATGCTTTTGAATTTCAGGTATTGAACAAATAATACCAATTGTTTTTTTAATCAAAAAAGTAATATATGCTATTGTAATAAATGTAATCAATACAATTGTGTAGTAAGATGTGAAAGTGTCCTTCACACTCCTCCCAGGACACACACACTTAGCTTCCAAAAATAACCATTGTTAACTGCTTACTTGTTGTTGGGCCAGCAAGTCTATCTTGACTTACAGCAACTCTATATGACAGAGTAGAACAGCCCCATAGGAATTCCAAGGCTATAAATTTTTAATGGAACAGATAACCAGGTCTTTTCTTCCACAGAGTGGCTGGGAGGTTCCAACCACCTACTTTTCAGTTAACAGCTGA
>NW_006921674.1:7863069-7866525 GCF_000298275.1 Orycteropus afer afer | reverse complement strand
GTACCAATTTTTATTTTACTTTTACCCTATCAATGAACGTTAGATTATTTCTAATTTTGGTATTTTTGATACCATGGTGAAAAGTAATCTGAATATATTGTATTAGATTTTGTCATTAGAAAAAAAAAATCAATATAATCTTGTCAGTTTTCTTTAAGACTATTATTACAGTTAAATATCTTTGATTTTGACATCATTTAATAAATTTACTGATGTAGGACAGTCATTTACAAACTGTTTCAATGGTACACAAGGGAGGCTTTCAGTATGTGTGCATGTGAATGTGAAAATAAACTAACCCATGGGAATTATTAGAGAATCATTCATGTAGATTTGTAAAAGAAATGATTGATGCTGCTTCATTCATATCTTGGGGTAGGGAAGATGGATTTTGGTACTTCTTTCCTACTGCTCCCCCCAATTTTTTTTTTTTAGAATTACTTGCTCCTCGAAACAGCACATCCATTACTAATGCTTTAGGCTCAGTCTGAAATACTCAGTTTTTTAAAATATAGAATGAAATTCCTTTTATTTTTAAATTGAAAGAGCATTAACAAATTTGCTTATGTATGTGGATATCGATACATATGCTTTTTAAGAATATTAGCACATTAGAGTAAAGTGCTAGGATTCTTGAAGCTTCCATAGGTTGCAACCACCTACCTTTCAGTTAGCAGCTGAGTGCTTAACCATTGTGCTATCAGAGCTACTTCAACTATTTAATAGTATCTGTCCGTACCATAAAAATACAGTTTTGAGTGAAACTCAATAGCCTCAGAAATCCTATGGGGCAGTTGTACTCTGTCATATAGAGTTGCTGTGAATCAAGATCGACTTGATGGCATAACAACAAGTAAGCAGTTAATAATGGTTATTTTTGGAAGTTAAACGTATGTGTCCTGGGAGGAGTGTGAAGGACATTTTCACATCTTTATTCCATAAAGCTTCCAAGGCTGTAATCTTTATGATATGAAAGTGGATTGTCACATCTTTCTCCCACAAAGTGTCTGGTGAGTTCAAAGTAATGAATTTTCAGTTCACAACTGAGTGCTTAACCATTGCACCACCAGGACTTCAGTATGAATTACACCTCAACGTAAGACAAACAAAAGTCTTCACAGCTGGACCAACAAGGAATATTATGCTAAAAACAGAGAAATATTGAAGTTATCAAGCATTTCATTTTACTTGGATCTACAATCAAAATCCAAAAAAGCAGCAGTCAATAAAATCTAATGATGTATTGTATTTGGGAAATCTGCTGCATAAAGCCTTCTTTAAAGTTTTAAAAAGCAAAGATGTTATATCGAGGACTAAGGTATGCCTGACTTAAACCATATTTTCAGTTGCCTCATATGCATGCCAAAACTGGGCAATGAGTATGAAAGACTGGAAAAGAATAGATGCCTTTGAATTATATTGATGGTAAAGAATATTGAATATATCATGGACTACGAGAACAAACAAATCTTAATTGGAAAAAGTACAGCCAGAATATTCCTTAGAAACAAGACTGGTGAGATTTTATCTCACTCATTCTGGACATATTATCAAGACAGACCAATCTCTGGAAAAGGACGTCATGTTTAGTAAAGTAGAAGGTCACCAAAAAAGAGGAAGACCTTCAGTGAGATGGCTTGACACAGTGGCTACAATAATGGGCTCAGACATAGCCAAGATTATGAGGATGGCACAGGACTGGGCAATGTTTCATTTCCTCATATATGGAGCCTCAGTGAGTCAGAATCAACTCAAAGACACCTGGAAACAACAGCACACTGCACACAGACCTAGAAGAAACTGTAGAGGTCATTTAGTCCTGATATTTTAGAGCAATTGAAGCCCAGAGAGGTTAAACGACTTCCCCAAGTTTACACAGCCAGTAAGTGGCAGAGATAGTACCAGAATCCACACACATATACCCAGTCCAGTGTTCTTTTTACCACATCATTTGCATAAAAATAAAATCAATAAAAATAAATCAATTAAACATTGTTAGTTTCTTCACACCCATAGAGTCAGAAGCATGGGGGGGGGTGGCGAGTCCAGGATGGTAGACTAGGCAGATACACTACTCAGACCCTCTACAACAAAGACTTGAAAGAACAAAGGAAACAGCTACTTATGACAATCCTGGATCCCAGAGCTTCAAAGGAAAAGATAAAGAAGTAGAAAATACTGTTTAGAGGGAAAGACCGAACGAAAACAGTGAATAAGAAGTGGTAAACTGCTAACTGGCACCATGTGACCATTTTGATTTATTGCAAGCAGCATTCTAATCGGAGCAGAAACCACATAACCAGTTCCACTTGCCCAGGACTGTACCAGCACCCATATTGGTGATCAGGCAACCAAAGAGGTACATCCTTCACCCTTCCCTTGCACAACCATATGGTGACCAGAAATGCACAATAACACTAAGGAAAAGGAACACACACAGAGAGATGCATAATAGGTCATACAACAAAAGCAAATACTATTACATACATAATACTGCATTATCAGTAATAACAAACACTAATCTACAGGCGGATATATAGGTAGACAGGCAAAAGCATCAAGTATGGATGTTGTTACTTGCCGTCGAGTCAGACCCGACTCATAGCGACCCCTCCTTGGGTTTCTGAGGCATTATCACTAAGGAAGTAGATGGTCCAATCTTCCTTCCGAGGAGTGGCTGGTGGGTTTGAACCGCCAGCCTTCTGGTTAGCAGTCAACTGCCTTAGGCACTAAGCTACCAGAGCTCCTCGAGTATGGATAGGCAGACAGTAATATACCTATGACTATACATAGGTTTGACAGATGATAGTCCTACATCTGTAATTGTATGTGCTATAAAAATGTCCATATACATTATAGAGCTATGTCAGGAGACAAGGTTAGGATAACTTCTTAGCCCCAACGAAGATCCTTGAGGGAATGAGTTGCTGTGCCTGCGGGCTCAGGACTATGGCCACAGTGGTCATCAATTACAATTGGCATAACATGGTATGCAAAAACATTATACTACATCCTACATTAGTGAGCAGTTACTGGGGTCTTAAACGCTTTTGAGCAGCCAGATAAGATGCAACTATTTGTCTTTCCTCATCCTGATCAAAGAAGAGTGAAGAAAATCAAATATGTAAGGAAACAATTAATTCAAGAGACCAATGTATCATGGGAACCTTAGTCTACACAACCCTGAAACCAGAAGAACTAGATGGTGCCTGACTACCAATGCCAACCACTCAGAAAAGAATCAAAATTGGAGATTTAGGATAAAGTAGAAGAAAAATGTGGAACAAAATTCAAAGAAATAAAAAAAAGACCAGGATTATTGGTCAAATAGATACTGGTGAAAATGCTGACTCTATGGCCTTACATTACCCTTTAGGCCTGGAACTGGATTCACTCCTCTGGGTTACCTCTCAACCAAACAATAGATACGTCTATGAGCGGAACACCAGCAGATAC
>NW_006921674.1:7856048-7857124 GCF_000298275.1 Orycteropus afer afer | reverse complement strand
TGTTTCTTGACTATTCATAAAGTTGCTCAATAATGTATCAGACAGTGTTTCTCTGCTATTCATAAGGTTTTCCCTGGCCAATTCTTTGAGAAGTAGATGGCCTCTTCCTTCTTGCTAGTCTGTCTTAGTCTGCAAGCCGGGCTGACACCTGTGCACCATGTGCACCTCACTGGGTTTAAAACACCAGTGGCAAAGCCTCAAGACTCACAGCAACACGTCACCACAGTAGGACAAACCGACAGACAAGTTTGTCTCCCTTAACTGTTGGAAACCTCTCCAACCACCCTTACCTGGATCCCTGCAGTTGACTCCTTGATCTGTTCCAGTCCCCTTTGCCTTTTCTGTCCTCTCCCTGCTTTCCCGCCTTGCTGCTTGTGGGGCATGGCCTGGGTTCCCTCTCCTTACCTGGGTCCCTGCGGCTTACTCCTCAGAAGAAATACTAAGAATTATAAAAAAACAGAGATCTCTGGATTTGAAAAAGAGCCATCAGAGTCCTTCCTTGCTAGGTATTTAGTCACTACTGAGTATAACATTTTCTCAGTAATCTATGATTAAATGAAAACCTCTGACTGCAGAGAGATTAGAACTCCCATACACTGCTAGTGGGACTCCAAAATGGTACATTGTGGAAAATGGTTTGGTGTTTCCTTAAAACACTGAAAATAGAAATACCATTTGATACAGCAATTCCATTATTAGTAATATATCCTGTGGTAGTTCAGTTTGTGTGTCAACTTAGTCGGGCCTGGTTGAGTGACTGGGCAGCTGGATGTACTTGTTCCCCATGGTGGAATTCTACTGTGAGCATCTGAATAGCTGCCTTAGAAATGTGGTCTGCTTCCTGTATATAAAGAGAAGCCTTGGGGAATGGTCTCTAGCATATGGCACACTTGAACCTTGCATGTAGCCATGTCATTGTTCAGCAGGCTGCCAGGCTCTGCTGGCCTTGGAACTTTCAATGGACTTGATTTAATGGCCTGCCGTGTGGTTTGGTAATGTTGGAACTGTGCCTTTTTAGTTGGCAACCTTGGGCTTGGCAGCCTCAGCAGCCAGCAGCTGTGTGAGTGAAGAAAAGC
>NW_006921674.1:7851646-7855948 GCF_000298275.1 Orycteropus afer afer | reverse complement strand
TGTTACATTGTAGGGAATTGCAGTCAATGTCATCAATGTGTATGAACTGCTGTATCAAAAATGAATTTGCTCTGTAAACTTTTACCCAAATCACAATAATTTTTTTTTTTTTTTAGAAAAAGAGATAAATGGGTCTGGCAAAACTGAATGTCTATTTGCAGAAAAATTAAACAAGATGCATAAATCACACTATATACAAAATACTAACTCAAGGTGGATCAAAGTCCTAAATGTAAAACCTACAGCCATAAAAGTCATCAAAGAAAAAATAAGAGCAAACCTAGGGGCTCTAATACATGACATAAATGCACCATTCAACATAACTGAAAATATACAAATAGCAGAAGACAAACTAGATGACTTGGACTGCTTAAAAATTAAACATTTATGTACATCAAAAGACTTTGTCAATAAAGTGAAAAGAGAATTTATAGACTGGGGAAAAAGGGTTGGCAATGACATATCTGACAAGGGACTTATCTCTAAAATTTACAGAAAACTTCAACACCTCGACAGAAAAAAAGCCAACCACCCAATTGAAAAATGGACAGAGGACCTGAACAGATACATCACCAAAGAAGACATTCAGGCATCTAACAAACACATGAAGAAATGCTTGTGACAATTAGACATTAGAGAGATGCAAATCAAAACAACATGGAGATATCATCTCACCCAAGCATTAATAGCAAAGTTAGAAAAAAAAAAAAAAAAAAAAACAGAAAACAACAAATGCAGGTAAGGGTATGGGAGAATAGAACACTCATCCACTGCTGGTAGGATTGTAAAATGGGCCAACCACTGTGGAAAGCAGTATGGTGTTTCCTTAAGAAGTTGGAAATAGAAATACTATTTGACCTAGCAATCCCACTACTAGGTATATGTTGATGTTGTTGTTGTTGTTGTTGTTGTTATGTGCCATTGAGTGGGACCCGACTCATAGCAACCCCTCCTTGGGTTTCTGAAGCAGTATCACTACGGAAGTAGATTGCACAACCTTCCTTCTGAGGAGTGGCTGGTGGGTTTGAACCACCTATCCTACAGAAATATGAGCCATGGCGTGAACAGGTATATGGACATCTATGTTCATAGCAGCATTATTCACAACAACAAAAAAATGGAAACAACCTAAGTGCTCATCAACAGATGAATGGATTAACAAACTATGGTATATATACACAATGGAATACTACGCAACATTAAAAAATAACATTAAAGAATCTGCGAAACATGGATCTCCTAACTTGGATGAACCTAGAGGACATTATGCTGAATGAAATCACTCAATCACAAAAGAATAATTATTGTATGAGACCATTGCTGTAAAAAAGAATAGTTTTACATAGAGCAAGCATCATTTTTTGAAGGTTACCAAGGGTAAGAGGGGCAAGGAGGGAAATTACCAACTAGAGGGTAGACAGGTGTTGACTTCGGTGAAAGGAAAGGCAATGTACAATCAGGGGGAGGTCACCATAAAATTATCATGGCAATAGAAGACACAGAGATGGGCACAAGAATTAAAGGCAACAATGGTGAATACTATTACATACACATTCCCATAATAACAATAATTTACCACTGGATACTTAGATAGATACTCAATCTCAACAGGGGTGGGAAGGCGAATGGGACTACAACCATGAATATATACAGGTTTGACAGGGGATATCTCTACCTGTGTATTTATATGTGCCACAAATATATCCATGAATGAGGTAGAGCCCACATGGGTCAAAGTTATGAAGACGTTTTAGTCATAAACAAACACTTTGAGGAAATGAGTTGATTGATATGGAGGCTCAGGACCATAGTCTCAGGGGACACTAAGGTCAATTGGCATAATATAGTCCACAAAGACAATGTTTTATATCCTACCTTAGTGAGTAGTGACTGGGGTCTTAAAAGTTTGTGAGTGACTTTCTAATGTGCAACTGTTAGTTTCTCCCTATTCAGAGCAAAGAAGAATGAAGAAAATCAAAGATGCAAGGAAATAGTCCAAAGACTAATGGACCATGTGATCTCCAGCCTCCATGACCCTGAGACCTGAAGAACCAGATAGTGTCCAGTTCTCACTGCTGATTGCTTTCACAATAGGAAGTCATGGATAGAGTTGAGAAAAATGTGGAACAAAACTCAAAATCATAAAAAAAAATGCCCAGGCTTACTGGTCTGATGAAGACTTGTGGAACCCCTGTGACTATGGCCATTACACACCCTTCAGTCTTGGAACTGTACTTGACCTTTGTGACTCAACTATTAGCCAAATGATAGGCCTATAAGGTGACCAGTAATACCAGGAGGCTGCAACAATGGGCTCAGGTATAGCAAGGACTGTGAGGCTGGCACAATCTGTTGTACATAGTGTCACTATGACTTGGAGCCAACTCGATGGCACCTAACAACAATGACATGCACTCATTAAAACAATCAAGCATGTGCGATTAAGAGGGCAGCATTTGTCCAGGGATAGAGCTAGCCACCAGCCACTCCTCGGAAGGAAGATGGGGCAATGTACTTCTGTAGTGATACTGCCTTGGAAACCCAAGGAGGGGTCGCTATGAGTTGGGTCCAACTCTATGGCACATAACAACAACAGAGCTAGGAAGGCGGGAGGAGATAGGAAGGAAGGATAAAGGCAAGAGGTGTGTGTAGGGAGGAAGTGGGAAGAATGCTGATACAGTGTGAGAAGTGCAGTAATGTCACAAAACAGAATATGTATTGATTGTTGAAAAGAAACCCAATTTGCTCTGTAAGGTTTCACCAAAATCATAATAAAAATAAAAAAGAAAACAAAAGAAGTGAAGGGTGACATTGGTAAAGAGTCTTGCTGGGATCTGAATGACCCTGATTTGGAATTGATTAAAGAAGTTTCCCTACCTAGCCTACACTCTGCATTAGCACCCAGCCCAAGGAGCGATGTAGCTGGAAACCACCATTGCCTCATAACTATTGCATGTGGCCAAGAAGAATTAGCAGCTGTCAAAATAGCAATTAATTATTAATTAACAAGCAAGGTTTATAGGAGATGACTTGAGAAAGTCTCAGTTATTTGTGACTCTCCTCATTGTTGAGTGTATTTCTGTTCTACTAGATGATTTGGTAGTACTGAGAAGATTCCAGCGTAACTTGCCTTTGAAACAGTGAAACCAAAAATAATCTATGAAGTCTTCTTTAAACCAAATAATAGCTTAATTAGTAAAGAATGCTTGCCCTGAGCATTATGCTTTTAAAAGAATAATCTATGTGGGATCAAACTAACAACATTAAGTCTAAAGAATGGAAGCTCAGAGGATAGTGAGTTTATGTTACTGGTGGAGGAATAATTTGGAAATGAGGATACAAACGGTTGCACAACTTAAAGTAATTAAGGTCACTGAGTTGTATGAGGAGAAATTGTCAAATTGGTGTATGTTTTGCTACGTATATTTTCAACAACAAAAATAAAATATTTAATTATTTAATAATGTAAGAGTTCCCATAACCAGTCGCTCTCAAGTCAATTCAAACTCATGGCCATGCCGTGTATGCCAGAGTAGGACTGTACTCTGTAGGGTCTTCTTTTTATTTATTTTTTTAAATAATATTTTATTGTGTTTTCAATGACACTTTACATAGCAAATTAATTCTCATTTGACAATTCTACACAAGCTGTTCAGTGGCATTAGTTACATTTTTACAGTCATAGGGTTTTCGATGGCTGATTTTTCAGAAGCAGATGACTAGGCCTTTCTTCAGAGGTGCTCTGAGTGGCCTTGAACCTCTGATTAACAGCTTCAACTTTCTGTTTAGCAGCCAATGATTAACCATTTGCACCACCTATGGACAAACCATCTTATTATCCACTTTTTGAATCATCCTATAAGGCATCACGACTCCTTCCGGCTCCCTCACTTAACTTCCGGGTCTTCCTCCTCAACATGAGGTAACAGATTTCCACATTACTTCAGTGTCCACTCACATTTACAAATGACAGTTGAAGGGCCCAGGATCTTCGGAGCAGTGTTTATTAAATCACACCAAACTAACCTCTTCTATCAAAAGGACCTGCTCTAAGTCCCAGAAATGAGAGGAGAAGTGAGAGAAAGGAAGGAGGTGAAGTACCTGAAATCCTCTATCTGGGAAATGACAGTAAAATCTATTTAGCAAAATAAATCTTATTCATAGTTCAGTGTGGAATTCAAATCCTTTAAGCTCCCTGCTCCTCCCAGTGGTTATATTAATAACTTCTTACACTGATTGTCATTGCATGTGTATGTTCATTACAGTTTTATTATATTTTTGGATGTTGTTGCTGTTATTACG
>NW_006921674.1:7843409-7844791 GCF_000298275.1 Orycteropus afer afer | reverse complement strand
GATAGAGTGGGAGGACAAATGTGGAACAAAATTCAAAAACACAAAAATGACCAGAATTACTGATCGAATAGAGACTAGTGAATCCCTGGAGACTATGGCCCTTGGTTACCCTTCGGGCCTAGAAATGGCCTCACTTCCATGGATTGGCTCTCAGCCCAACAGTAGAAAGAACTGCATGCAGAACACCTACCCCGGTGTGATGCTCCTACCTACTCTAAGGAGATGCACCCCTTAGATCAATCTGCCATGAGACTCCAGAGGGGCAACATTCACACAAGGAAAGCTGGACAGACAGACAGCATTCACACAGGGAAAGCTGGACAGACAGGATTATATAGTTAAGAAGGACACAGAGAGGGGGTAGTCACAGGGAGGGGAGGGGAGGGGAGAAGAGTTTTTTTTGTGTGGCTGGGGATGGTAATCGGGGCAGTGAAATCAAATGTGCATGAACTGTTAAATGTAAATTAAATTTTCTTTGTAAATTTGCACCCAAAGCACAATAAAAAAATTTAAAAAATACAAAAGACTGACTTTTCTGAGAAATGGAGGGTCTACTTTTGCCATGCCCTAGTTACCTATGTCAGGTTCAAATCAAAAGTAATCAACTCTACAGATTCATAGATTGGTGACAATCATCAACTTTTATTATAATTATAGATTGAGTAAAACCCTGTAGATTCACAAATGCTATTCCACATACATGTGATAAGAATATCCTTGTGAGGTATATATAAATTAGGACTGCCAGATTCAGCAAATAAAGATATATGCAATATTTGGAATGTACTTCTACTAAAAAATTATTTGTCACTTATCTGAAATTCAAATTTAACTGGGCATCCTGTATTTTATCTGGAAACTCTAATACATACCTACTAACAAGGCAATTTACCCAGTGGATTTTATATCAGAGAAGAAAAATAAAATGAACAAATAACCAACCCTACAATCTGGCTTTACTCAGATCCATCACTTTTTCCTAAATATAGACATAAAAACAAGAGAAATGAATACATTCAGATGTTTGTGCCTTTTAAAGTCCAGAGAAATTTTAGTAGCATTTTCTAATGTTTTCTCAGTGTTTGAATTACAAGTAAATATGGTTCTTAAAGAGGCACTGTGTGATCATAACCAAAAGATCTGCAAAGACTAACTCTTCCTCTTGAAATAGTGGAATAGATGCTTGCTCCTTCTTCCCATGAGTCCAGAGGTGAATTTCTAATTATCCTGGAATGCAGTGTCTGGGGCAAACCATGAAAGATTGTTTACTTTGGAACCAAGCTGTTTACTATTGCAATTGATGCATCCTGTAACACCTCCATGTGGGTGTTTTGACCTGCTGCCAACCAGGAATTAGAGACAGTCCAGAGGAATTAATGGCT
>NW_006921674.1:7840886-7842024 GCF_000298275.1 Orycteropus afer afer | reverse complement strand
GAATATGGATTTCTTCCAGTCAGTTGGCTAGATAGCTGTCTTCCAAATCTCTTGGCAATTCTTCATGGATGATATTCTTGATGTCATTCCACAATTCCTCAGTCATTGGTTTTCGGTCATTGGTGTTCAATGCATCAAATCTATTCTTTAAATGGTCTCTAAATTCAAGAGAGATATATTCAAGATCAAATTTTGGCTCTTGTAGACTTGTTTTAATTGTCTTCAATTTCAACTTGAACTTGCATATAAACAGTTGATGGTTTGTTCCACAATCAGCTCCTGGCCTTGTTTTGGCTGAAGATATTGAACTTCTCCATCGTCTCTTGCCACAGATGTAGTCAACCTGATTCTTGTGTATTCCATCTGTTTAAGTAAGTCCACATGTATAGCCATCACTTATGTTGCTGAAAAAAAGGTATAGGTATTTACAACGAATAAGTCATTGGTCTTGCAAAATTCTGTCATGCAATCTCCAGCATTATTTCTATCTCCAAGGCCATATTTTCCAATTACCAGTAACTCCTCTTTGTTTCCAGTTTTTGCATTCCAGTCACCAGTGATAATCAACACATCTTAATTGCATGTTCTGTCAATTTCAGACTGAAGAAGTTGGTAGAAATCTTCAATTTCCTCATTTTTGGCTTTGGTGGTTGGTGCATAGATTTGAATAATAGTAGTACCTTGTAGGTGTATGGATATTATCCTATCACTGACAGCATTGTACTTCAGGACAGATCTTGAAACAGTCTTTGTGACAATGAATGCCACACCATTCCTTTTCAATTTGTCATTCCCGGCATAGTAGATCATATGGTTGTCTGATTCAAAATGGACAAAACTAGTCCATTTCAACTCACTGATGCCTAGGATATTGATCTTTATGTGTTCCATTTCATTTTTGACAACTTCCAATTTTCCTAGATTCATACTTTGTTCATTCCATGTTCCAGCTATTAATGGATGTTTTCATCTGCTTCTACTCATTTTGAGTTGTGCCACATCAGCCAATGGAGGTCCTGAAAGCTTTTTTTTATCCATATCAATAAAGTCATCTCTACTCTGAGGAGTCAGCTCTTCCCCAGTCAAATTTTGAGTGCCTTCTGACCTGATGGGCTCATCTTCCAGCACTATATTGGAT
>NW_006921674.1:7834540-7840536 GCF_000298275.1 Orycteropus afer afer | reverse complement strand
AAGTGAAAAGCAGTCCCTGAGCCCTATGCCTACCTACCTCAGGCCTGGGCCTTAAACTAGAGCCGCCCCCAAATGAAAAGCAGCCCTAGAGCCTAGCACCTGCCTACCTTGGGCCCTGGCCTTAAAATAGAGCCACCCCCAAGCAAAAAGCAGCTCCTGAGCCCCAGGTCCACCTACCTCAGCCCTGGCCTTAGTATATAGAACCACCCCCAAGTGAAAACCAACCCCCAAGCCCAGTGCTTGTCTACCTCAGGCCCTGGCCTTAAAATAGAAGTGCCCCCAAGTGAAAACCAGCTTCCAAGCCCCAGGCCCACCTACCTGTTGTGGTGGTTAGGTTATGTCAAGTCATTTCCAACTCATAATGACCCTATGCACAATAGAAGAAAACAGTGCTTGGTCCTGCGCCATCCTCACAATCATCACCATGCTTGATCCCATCATCGAAGCCGCTGTTTCAATCCATCTCATTGAGACTCTTACCCTTTTTCACTGACCCTTCACTTTACCAAGCATGATATCCTTCTCCAGGGATTGGTCCCTTCTGACAACATGACCAAGTACAAGAGACAAAGTCTGGCCACTATCACTTCTAATGAGCATTTGGCTTTACATTCTCCAAGAAAGATTTGTTTATTCTTCTAGCTGTCTATGGTACATTCAATATTCTTCACCAACACTACAATTTAGATGCATCAATTCTTCCACAGTCTTTTTTATTCATTGTCCAGCTGTCACATGCATATGAGGCTATAAAAAATACCATGGCTTGAATCAGGCTCACCTTAGTCTTCAAAGTGACATCTTTGATTTAAAGAGGTTTTACACAGCATATTTGCCAATGGCAATTGATTTCTTGACTACTGCTTCCATGGGCATTGATTGTGGATCCAAGTAAAATGAAATCCTTGACAACTTCAATTTTGTCTCTATGACAACTTAAATTTTTTCTCTAGCATGATGTTGCTTATTGGTCCAGATGTGAGGATTTTGTTTACTTTATGTTGGCATGTAAGCCATACTGAAGGGTTTGATCAGAGGTGCTTCAAATTATCTTCACTAACAGCAAGCAAGATTGTGTCATCTGCATATCTCAGGTTTTAATGAGTCTTACTTCAATCCTGATGCTACACTCTTCTACATATAGTCCAGCCTCTCAGATTATTTGTTCAGCATACAGATTCAACAAGTATGGTAAAAGGCTACAACTTTGACACACACCTTTCCTGATAAACTATGCAGAATACCTTTGTTCTGTTCAAATGACTGCCTCTTGATCTACGTACAGGTTCCTCATGAATAAGTGTTCTATAATTCCCATTCTTGATAATGTTATTCATAATTTGTTATGATCCACACAGATGAATTCTTGCATAGTCAATAAAACACAGGTAAACATCCTTCTGGTGTTCTTTGCCAAGACACATCTGACATCAGTAATGATATTCTTCATTCCATGTCCTCTACTGAATCCACATTGAATTTCTGGCAGTTCTCTGTCAATATATTGTGCAACTATTTTTTAATTATTTTCAGAAAAACTTTACTTGCATAAGATATTAATGATATTGTTTGATAATTTCCACAATCTGTTGGATCACTTTTCTTTGGAATATGTACAAATATGGATCTCTTCCAGTGAGTTGGCGAGGTAGCTCTCTTTCAAATTTCTTGGCATAAATGAGTAAGCACCTCCAGTATCCATTTGTTGAAACAACTCAATAGGTATTCCATCAACCCCTGGAGCCTTGTTTTCACCAGTTCCTTCAGTGCAGCAGAGGATTTAATTAGTCATGTTCAAAGGGCTGTACTGCCACTGAATAACCTTTCTGTCCACTGTCAGACACATTCTTGTTTTCCACCAAATATCACCCTCTGTGCTCTGGTAGCATAGTGTGTAAGGCATTTGACTGCTAACCAGAAGGTTGGCGGTTCAAACCCACCAGCCATCCCTTGGAAAGAAGATTGGGCAATCTACTTCTGTAGTGCTGTAGTGATACTGCTTTGGAAATCCAAGGAGGGGTTGCTGAGGCAGATTCAACTCAATGGCAGTGAGTTAGGTTTTTTTTTGTGTGTGTGTGCTATCAAAAGCATTGATGCTGAGCATTTCTTAAAAAGTGCTCCACTATTTCCTCCCTGAATTTTTCCTAAACTGCTAATCATTAAGAAATGTGTTCAGATGTTTGAGCAAACAACAAAATATTGGCACATAATTTTTATTATGTTTGACAATTTTCAAGTTAGTAGGTAAACAGATGTGATTAAATCTGAATGCTTTTATTTGCATTCATAAAGTAAATGTCTAGAACATTCCTACCAGAAAAAAAGTGTATTTTTTAGTGCTTAAAAAATGTTCTACTAATGTATTTTCCTTCTCACATAGTTTTGAACTTTCAGATAATTTTGAAAAAGGAAATCAAGAATTCTTTTTTCATCAAATAGTTTTCTCATCCTCACTTAATCTTTATGGAAGCAGACCACTATATCTTTATCCTGGAGGGCAGCTAGTGAGTTTGAACTCCCAATCTTTTGGTTATTGGCCAAGCACTTTAACCACTGCACCACTAGATAACCTTTTACACATTTTTATGTTATGGAATAGTAACTTCTAACATTAAAAAGGAATGCTGTTCTACAGAGAATAAATATTCTTTATCCAGAAACATAAAGAAGTTCACTTTACTGTTCATCATTAGTTGAGACTGCTGGGTAGTAAAGTTTGTTTATTCTACCTTCCCTAGATGTGACAGGGCTACACCTAGCTGTGCTATGAACTCCTCTCATACAGTTTTTAAGGTCTCATCCTTAGACCTGTTTCCTTAGACCACAGACATCTAATCCTTAAGTAAAAAAAAGGGAAAGAAGAAGAAAAGGAGATTCTCCAAAGATGTATCATATGGTAACCACCTGCAAATTGTCCTTTCAAAACACACATAGCAGAAGGATGAATGGAAATGGTAAACACAGGGACGCATTGAGAAGAATGCTGTACACTATGGGGATTGCAATCAATGTCACAAATCAAAATGTGTATTAATTGTTGAATGAAAAACCAAATTGCTATGTAAAGTTTCACCTAAAGCACAATAAAAAGGAATTCTAAAAATTTCAAAAACTGAAAAATTAAGTAAAATCATTCTTTAAAAAAAAGTTTTCAGTGTTTTTTAATATTCCTACTTAAAAACAAACAAGCAAACACATAACCTTGCTGAAAGTGGCATTTTGTTTTTAGCACCAAGTTATTGCTAAAGATATAATTATTCATTAAGAGATCTAGATTCAAATGAGTTACCTTGATTTCTATAAAATTCATAAAGTCACAATTATTTTCTAAGTAGTTATGATATATAAATGAAAGATGTAAAGGATATTTTTCAGGCTTAATCCAGGTGGTTGTATAATACATTTATTTAAAAAGAAAGTATCAGAAAATAGAGAAAGTATTACAAGTAACTATAGTAAACGCTTTTCTAAGTTCGACAAAAAAACATATCATAGAAGTGTTATTATTTCAACAAAAAATTCTATGTATATATAAGATTGATATCCTCTTTTGAAAACTGAGGAGACTAACAACTAACTCATTTACTCATAAGGTGACCATATTTAACAAAAACACATATAGAGGGGGAATAAACAGGATGTTCAGTTAAATCTGAATTTTAGATAAACAACTTTTTTAAAAGTAAAAGTATGCCCCAAATTTATACTAAATAATAATACACTATGAACTGAAATTCAAATTTAACTGGGAATCCTGTATTTTATAAAAAAAACTTTGTGAAGTCAGTTTTATCATCATCTACATTTACAAGTAAGAAATTTGAATCTCAGAATTTAAGTGATTTCTTCAAGATGATTGTCAAAGAGGCAAGGAGGCTGCAACTTCTGACCTCCTCTAACCCCATAAGAGGAAGACAGAATCACCATCAGTAGTCCAAGGCCTATTCCTGCAAAGCCAGACATGCTGCCTCCCTCCAGCCCCTTTACCAACCATTCCTTCCAAAGCACCCACCACCTCTCTGCTGGGTTTGACAATTCACTGCAGTCACCACACAGAACTCACAGATTATGGGGTTTATTAGGGAAACACCAGGCTGCAATTCAAGTTCAGGAACAACACTCAGTCTCTCTCAGCCCACCGTCTCTCAACCAACAGTCTCTCTCAGTCTTTCTCCCAGCAGTGTGTGTCTCTTGGCACCTCTCTCTCAGCAATGTATGTCTCTCAGTGTCTCTTTCTCAGCAGCACATATCTCTCAGGAGCATGTTTCTCTCAGCAACATGTCTTCTTCAGCCAGCAGTCAGAGAGACTCCTTCTGTCTCTAGGAGGGCTCCTTTTGAGCTTGGCAGAGTGACCACACTAACCGATCATAACGTCAGAATTCTGAGCATCTGAGAGAGAGTGAACTTCCCAGAACATTGCTTTGTGCTGTTCTCTACAGAAATACCCCAGGTGGATAACTTTAACAATCAGGAGCTCCTCAGCTGCTCATGGCAAATTCCACCTCGGAGTTTACAAAGACTTATGGCTAGAAAATCCATACCAGGTAATTTACTATACCACAATGACACATGTAGGAGGTGGCAAAAACCATATTAGAATTCAGGTCATGTGAGTCCAAAGCCTATGTTTCAGTCCTACAGCATTCTGTTTATGTGTTAACTGAAATTATATTTTATGGATTTAACAGACACCTAGGAACAATTCTAAGTGCTTTATACAAATTAGGACAGTTAGTTATCATTATAAGCCTATGATGTAGTCTTACTTACCTAGGGTTGCTATAATGAAAAATACCACAAATGGATGACTTTAACAAACAGAAATTTATTTTCTCACAGTTTAGAAAGCTAGAAGCTTAAATTGAGTGAGTGGCTCTAGAGGGACATTAGTCCTTGTCAGTAATCCCTGTAGTTACTTTGAGCTCCTTGGCATTATTTCAAGTCTATCTTCTCCCTATGTGCCTCTTTGTCTACTCTGCTCTTTTATAACTCAGAATTGATTAGGTTTAGGCCCCATCCTGTTCTAGTGTGACCTCATTAACATAACAAAAAATTATTCCCAAACAGGATCACAACAACAGGTAGAGGGGCCAAGATCACAATACATATTTTTGGAAGACACAATTCAATTTATCATTATTTTATATATAGATAGATAGATAAGAAAATTGAGGCACAGATTGGCTAAACAACTTACTCAATGGCATCATATAGCTCATAAGTAACAGATCCACTGCCATCAAGTCAACCCTAAGTCATAACAAACCCCATAGGGTTTTCAAGGCTGTAAATCTTTATGGGAGTAGATTACCTCATCTTTCTCCCAAAGAGCAGCTGGTGAGTTTGAAATCACCGATCTTCTGGTTAGCAGCCAACTGCCTTACCCACCATGTCCCTGAAGATCCTTAGTAACAGAGGCAGGTTTTAAACCCAGGCAGTCTGGCTCCAGAGCCTGTCCTCTTCTCTCATCACTATCAGTGTTACCTTTAAAAACACAGTTTTATTTTTAAATTTTTGATAAAAGATGTGCAAAACAGGCACTAAAACAAGCCTTAGAATGTGATTTTTCAATCACAGTGAAAGAAACCTAGTTACAAGAAAAGTATGATTCTCTGGGTGATATATTAAGTCAATGACATGAATAGAGATTAAAAAATTAGGAACTTGAATTTCAAATTTAAAAGGTCAAAGAATATTAAGAGTTTAAATATGGTTAATTAATTAACCAATTACCAACACATTGAGATGTCAAAAAAAATCTTAATCTATTTTGAATATTATTGAGTTTCATATAACTTCTAAGTCAAAACACAATTGAAGGAAAATATTTTCCATGAGGTTTTGCTTCCTCATTGGGAAGTGAACATTTAGTGTATCCTAAATGCCCAATTGCCTACCTCTCTTTACCCAACAACAGCCCAGATTCTCACAGTACCTTCATTTTTTCTGCTCACCATTTCCACCACACTCAGATATCTGCTCTTGGACTCTCTTAA
>NW_006921674.1:7829738-7831545 GCF_000298275.1 Orycteropus afer afer | reverse complement strand
GTATTCAAAGTTGACTCAGGGATCAAGATAACTGCTAAAGTTCAAGCCTATATGTCTGTATTCCACAATAGCATTGTTATTGATTGAATTGTGTTTCAAAAAAAAATATGTGTTGTAATCCTAATCTTTATGCCTGTGATTATAATCCCATTTGGGAATGGTTGTCTTTGTTATGGTAATGAGACAGGATTATGTATGGTGTGTCTTAAAATGATCTGTTTTGAGGTACAAAAGAGATTAAACACACAAGTGAAATAAGCACAGATGAGGGAAGAGTGATGCCAAACACATGAAGGTTACCCAGAAGCAGAAGCTCAGAAAAGACAAAGACCTTCCTCCAGAGTCAACAGAGAGGAAAGCCCTCTCCTAGAGCTGGCACCTTGAATTTGTACTTCCATCCTCCTAAATTGTGAGAAAACAAATTACTATTTGTTAAAGCCACCTATTTGTGGTATTTCTGTTATAACTGCACTAGATAACTAAAATAACCTTCCCATTTAAAGGTCCTTCTCTGAAGTTCCATATGCTTCCAGTTATATCTCATGCCTAGAATTTAATTACATAGTTAACATGTGGCTGAAAGAGACTCTGGAAAACAAAATCATTTAGCTTGATCACATCTCTATCATTTTACAAATTGAAAATGGTTATTAGGAGGTAACTACTGATATCTTCAGTGTGTGACCAGCCATTTTACCTCCCAGTGCAGGTGAACTTCCTTTAAGAATCAGAAGTCTAATGTCAGTTGGGTGAAAATGTGCCCTCAAACCCAGACAACTTCTGACCTTTAAAGTCCTAAAATTCCCAGCTATCAAAAAGCACTGCAAGTTGGTCATTGAACAAAAATACATATCTTAAGATTTTTATTTGGAGAATATGTGCAAGTGTTAGTGTGTGTAATTGAAGGTGAGCTTAGCTAACACTCTGTACAGAAGCCTTAGTTGACAATGACAATAAGTAAGCACTAAAATGGAACTTCTTAGAAGATCTACAAGAAACCATTCTTGAGAGATGATTAAACATAGCAGATATTCATTGTGCTAGAAAGGACTGGAGAGTCTGGGACTAATTGATGTAAAGATATGACTTTACATCAAAGTTCCTCTTAGCTTTATGATTTTATATGTATATTCCAAGTGAATAATAGAAATATTTTTTAAAATATGCATAATCTATATTCAAAATCTATGACACAAAGATATTTACTATAACCCAGGCTTTCAGGATTTAGAACTTATAAAACTTAAGAGATCTGTGTTCTCATTGCCACCTTCTAGAGCCTCAATATAAATCTTTATACTTCATAAATTGAATGCAAAATAAGCATGGGGTTGCCCTTATTTGAAAGTTTTAAGTAATTGTACTTCAACCTCGGTCTTAACTCCTTTCTCCATCAATACTCTGATGATGATTGACATCTTAAAGGTCTAGGCCACCTGCAAGCAGAGTTTTAAACAACATCTTTTTTAATCAATTATGCATAAAGCTCAAAATAGGTTTTGAAGGCATCTATTGAAGCAGAACTAAGTGAGAAAGGAGTTGTGGTAGATACAAAAAAATGTGTTTATCTTTTATATAATAGATGATTAGCAGCAGTTTTACCAACCATAAATTGAGATATGCACAATTAAATTCACATGCTTTGTACTAAATAGATCAGCTCATGAAATGATAATGTATAAGTATCAAGATAACTAAATGTATTAAAATGGTACTTTTTATACTCATGAAGAGACTTTTCAGGCAATATATTTTCTTTTCTCCCTGTCAAAATGTTATTCCAGTTGATTCTAACTCTAGGGCCACC
>NW_006921674.1:7824901-7829041 GCF_000298275.1 Orycteropus afer afer | reverse complement strand
CAATCTACTTCCATAGCGATACCCCCTCGGAAACCCAAGGAGGGGTCGCTATGAGTCAGGTTCAACTTGACCACAGTGAGTTTGGTTTGGTTTTGGTTTGACATTCTACCTGAATTTTATTTTCATGTTGCCAAATATGTGCAAAACGCTTCCATTTAGATAACCTTCCCTAAACTGATCCTCTTCCAGACCATCTTTGCCATCCTTTGGAGACATCCTTGACTCTTCTCTCTTCCTCTGTCTTCAGGCATAACCCTATCAACAGAGTTCATATACTACACAATGGGAACTACCTGGACCACAGATAGAGCCTTTGCTCTGTACAATTTACAAGCCATGCTCTTACTGTTTCCCTCCTACCTTTGTTCCATCCTTTCTTCAAATGTTTACTGAACACCAGTACCTTAGGCTGGGTTCTCCAGAGAAGCAAAACCAGTGAAGCTTCTCTCTCTCTCTCTCATTCTCTCTCTCTCTCTCTCATTCTCTCTCTCTGTATATATATATATATAGAGAGAGAGAGAGAGAGAAAGATTTATCTCAAGGAAATGGCTCATGCACTTGTAGAGACTAGCAAGTCCCAAGTCCATAGGTCAAACATACACACTGGAGGCTTGTCCTGACTCACACAGCTGCAGGAGCTGATGTACCCAAGATTAGCAAGCAATACAGCAAGCTGCTGGCTTCAGAGGCTGAAAAATCTAAGATCAGCAGGTAAAATGGCAGATTAGCTCACCGGCTGCAAAGGCAACAATCTCAAGATCAGTAGGAAATATGGTAATCAGTTCAAGTCCAGGAACTGGAAATAATGATGAGCCAGATGCAGGATCCAGATCCACCAGAAAAGCCAGAGATTTTTCCCAAAACTTTTTTATATATAAAGGAAGAAGCCCACACCCCAAAGGAAACTCCCTTTGAACTGATTGACTGCTCACAGTAGATCTCATCATAAAAATGATCATATTATATTAGACCTCATCATGGGGGATAACTACATCATAATTGCTAAGCCACTTAGAATCATGGCCCAGCCAAGCTGACATACAATCTTAACTATAACAACAGGTTATGTGTCAATCACTCTTCTAAATGCTTGCATTGAAAAATAAATAAATAAATAAGATCCCTATCTACATGGAGCTCACTTTCTAATGGGATTTTGACACTCTCCTGGCTGAATTAATAATAATAGCAACGACTAATGTTTATAGAATGTGGCCATGTGCCAGACACTGTACTAATTATTTTTCATTCAATTTAATTCAACAAATATTTTTAAGGGCCTAGAATAGTCCAGAATATCCTAGTTGCTTGAGATTACAACAGTGGACTAAACATATTCTACTAGAGAGAGACAGACAATAAACAATGGCCAATTTATTAGACTTAGTAAATTTTATAAAATATGTTACAATGTTATGGGAGAAAAATTAGTAGAGCAGCATAAGCTAGAACAGGGAGAACAGGAATCTTCAAAATTTTAAGCATGGTTTTCAGGGAAATTCTCATTGGAAAAGTAACACTTAAGCAAAAACATGAAGGACGTGAGGGAGGTAACCCTGTGTATATCTGAGAGAAGAGCATACAAGGAAGAGATCATACAGCCTATAAAACTAATTCTAAGCAGTCAGTGTGCCTGGCATGTTCTGGGAACAGAAAGGAGATCAGAGTGTCTGCACCTGAATAACAAAAGGTGAGAAGGGTGGAGGAGATCCAAGAAGAATGAAGTCTAAATCATATAGGTCCTTTCAGGCCAGTGTAAGGACTTTGACTTTGACTCTAAATGAAATAAGCAACCTTGGAAGGTTTTGAGCAGAGAAGGGATAGGATCAGCCTTTGGTTTTAAAAAGTTCACTCCAACTGCTGTGTTGGGAATAGGTAATGAGTGAACAAGGATGAAAGGAAGGAGATCTGTGAGAAACAAGCCCATTGCAAAAATCCAGGAAGAGATTATGGGGCTTGCACCAAGGTGCAGCAGAGTCAGTTTTACAGCAAAAGTGACCGAATCCCGCAGGCTGAATCCAAGGGCTGGGCTCTAAACCACTGTGTGTGCTGCCTCCCAATGAGACCCTTTTAAGCTCAAAATTTAAGTATCTAAAGAAGTAGGGGTGAACTGTAACTTGAAAATGGTTGATCATTTCATGAAGTAAGCCTTCAAATTATTAAAAGGAGAACTAATTTTCTTAACTAAAGTTCAAGTACTGCCCATCTTTAAAGCCCATGTCAAGTTCAAAGAGCTACTCAGGCCTTAACCGAAATCCTGTTACATTATATTTGTTGCCAAATGCTTTCTCTCGTAGTTTGTTTAGGATTTTATGATTCCTCAACTGTGTTCCCAATCCCTAAATGTAGGAAACAAGATGTATTTTTATTTTCAACACTGGCTAGAATAGAGGAGGTGATATTTTAAAACATTGATTATTGATTGATTTTTAATGGCATCACACACAGAAATCGTTTTACAGATATTGCAAATGTCAGGTTATTTTTAAAATTCTGATATGGAAAGGGGAAAAGATAAAATGTCTGTGCTAAATATATAAGCCTCAATAATAATATGTTATACTTAGGTAAAAATTTATTATGAAAGAGCACAACTTCTCACATTTATACAGAACATTATTATTTACTTAGTCTTTTCACTCAAATTATTTAATTTGATGGTGGCAGTGCCCCATGATTTAGTCTCATGTTGATATTTTTTGAAAAAAACAAAATTATCAAATAATGTTTGATGACAGCTGCATAATGTATCAAGGGAAAAATCAATCCAAAGTTAAATTTAAAATCTATGCACTGTATGTTTAGGATTTACAATGAGAATTAATGAAAAGTGGAAAAGATAATTAATTAAGAGTAGTCTACTGACCTGAAAGTAGTGTTAGTTCTTTGTAATTATTCGTACTTTCTGCAAATATGTTCCATATATAGATCCTCACCTACTCCTTTTTGCAGGTGAGGTAAGCATATACTTAAAGCTGATCTCTCTGTCCTCTTTCAGTAACTCACCATTGATGTGGGTTTTACACGTCAACTCCTACTATATCCCTTTTATCCCAAGCACACAAAGCCCAGGCTCATCTATATGCAACACTGCACAGAATTATACTAACTCCTATGCATATCTGCGGCTCCAATCAGTCTCACACCTAGGTTCTCAATCCTACTTCAGATTTTCACCATGCCTTCCTCCCATGAACTCTAACTACCCTAATATATATCCTTTTCTATTATCTGTACTAATGACACACTAGGGTAAGTAAGAGCCGCAGAAAACTTGCAACCTTAATTTAGCCTTTGATCCTCTCCCTTACTGCCCTTGACATGAGTTGCTAATGAGCACTAAAGTTGACAGATTGAAATGTCACTTCTCTCTGTCCTCTGATGTGTTAATGAAAATGAATATGACAAACTGCTGACAGAACATAGGAAAAGAAAAGTAAGGGGTTGGCTGACCTAGATGACAGCTAGCTCTCCTTGATAATTGAGTTTATTATAGTTATTTCTTTTACAAATGAACCTGTGATTTGGGGTTGACTATTGATTGTACTCTTCTTATCACTGACTTTGTGAACAAGTAAGTCATTGAGTACTTACAAGTCATATTTTTTTTTCATCTATTTAGATGAGTCAACTAAAATATTCCTGGTGGTTTCATAAATCAAAAATACAGAACACAGCTTTTCATTTCAAATTTGGTCTCTTCCAATTTCTCCCTAATAAATCTATAACAACACAGAAAAGGATTATAAATCATGACAGAAAATCAGACTCAAAACCGTCTTATTGCCAGGAGGTGAGAGGATTTTCTACTGACTGAAAGATCAATGGAGCTGACTTCAGAATCCCATATGGTGGCTTGTGCATATTTTGCTGCCATAAATGAAACATACCTTCCAGGCTGAAAAGAAATAGAAGGAAAGAGTACACCTTCATAATTTTCTGATTCCCTCATACAGACTGAGAGACCATAGCGATCAGGAAACACAGAAGCTGTCCTTCAGTAGAGGATAATTTTGAAAACTATAATTTTTTTTTATTTTTTTATGCTTGTCTTCAGAGAGTAACTTCTGAAAAACAACAGAGGAGCAAATAGGAGATGAAGAGAGCAATGATACACCATCATTTTAGAGATCCAGCACT
>NW_006921674.1:7822583-7823651 GCF_000298275.1 Orycteropus afer afer | reverse complement strand
TCTAGTCCTCAAATGCTGGGTATGCCCAAGAAAGAAATCCGGGACATTGGAACAACATAATAATGTAAAACGTGAATGAAGAAGAAATTTCTGAAACTGAAAAGAATTAGTAGATTATACCAATTAAAATGATTCACATTATTCCTTGAAAATTATTGAGGACAGACACATGCATATTCAGACACATGCATTACTTCATTTTTAAATAAATTCTTTCAAATACATAGAAAACTAGATTATATTGTAATGAATATGCCAGTACTCAGTATATAGATTTAGTGGTGGTATAGTGGGTAAGACATATGGCTGCTAACCACCACCAGCAGCTCCAGGAGAGGAAGATGAGGCAATCTACCTCCATAAAGACTTACAGCCTTGGAAACACAATGGGGGTTGCTATATGAGTCAGAATCAACTCAATGGCAGTGGATTTTATTTTATTTTTTGGAAGTACTTTATTTATTTGCAAAAATCTTTTCCTTTAAGAAGTAAAATTTTATGCAGTTAAAGCTACCCAAACTTACTTTCATTCTCCTTAAAATTAACAACTATCCTGAAACTACTATGTATCTCTCCTAATTATCGTTTTATATTTTATTATAATTTATGAATCCATAAATTGCATGTTAAGTTTATAATTTAAATGGGCAACTTTCCCACAAACTTGTGAATCAACAGAATCTGATAATAATTATCATGTAGAATGTAACTAGTAGAAAGATTATCTACATCAATGAATAGAAACTATCTATATATCTATCAACTTCTATATTACCCAAAATCTTAATTCAACACATGATAGGAAAGATTATTGGGATACAGGGACTGCTAACTGTAATGATTAATGAGTTTGTGAGACAGTACCCATTTAAATTAGATAAACCAGTATATCTAAAATTATGTTATACAAAGAAGCAATTCTTGCTCTTGTTCTTGTTGTTTGTTGTTGAGTTGGACCCAACTCATAGCGACCTCTCTTTGGATTTCCAAGGCGATATCACCATGGAAGTGGATTGCCCAACCTTCCTTTGGAAGCAATTCTTAGTGATGCCTTTTTTTTTTCCCCCC
>NW_006921674.1:7817822-7819823 GCF_000298275.1 Orycteropus afer afer | reverse complement strand
GAGTCTCTTGGGTTTTCTATGTATAGGGTCATATCATTAGCAAATAGGGATAGTTTTACTTCTTCCTTACCAATATGGAAGGCTTTTATTTCCCTTTCTTGTCTTATTGCTGTGGCTAGGACTTCCAGTACGATGCTGAATAGGAGTGATGATAGAGGGCATCCTTGACTGGTCTTGTTTGCAAGGGGAATGGTTTCAATCTCTCTCCATTGAGAACAATGTTGGCTGTTGGTTTTGCATATGTGTCCTTTAGTATGTTGAGAAATTTCACTTCTATGCCTATTTTGCTGAGAGATTTTATCAGGAATGGGTGTTGGCTTTTATCAAATGCCTTTTCTGCATTAATTGATATGATCATATGCTTCTTTTGCTTTATTTTATTTATGTGATGGATGATGTTGATTGTTTTTCTAATGATGAACCATCTTTGTGTACCTGGTATGAACCCCACTTGGTCATAATGTATTATTTTTTTGATATGTTGTTCAGATGTATTGGCTAGGATTTTGAAGATTTTTGTGCCTGTATTCATGAAGGATATTGGTCTGTAGTTTTCCTTTTAGTGATGTCTTTGCCTGGTTTTAGTATCAAAGTTATGCTTGCTTCATAAAATGAATTTGGGAGGATTCCATCCTTCTCTACATTCTTGACTAGTTTGAGTAGGATTGGTGTTAGTTCTCTGAACATTTGGTAGAATTCTCCAATGAAACCATCTATGTCAGAGCTTTTTTTGTTGATGAGTTTGATGATGATATGTCTGGGTGATTTTCTTTTGGGGTCTATCCTGTTTGGGGTTTGTTGTAATTCCTGAATGGATATATTCTCATCTTTCACAATACCAGGAAAACTCTCTCAACAAATCTTTGACAATTTTTCTCAGTGGTTTTATTTGTCTCTTCTGTTCTGAAATTCCAATTATATATAGGTTATTCCTTTTGATGGTATCCCACAAGAACCTTTGGCTTTCTTCATTTTGTTTTGATTTTTTTTCTGATATATCCATTTCCAAAGTGTTTAGGTATTTGCCTTCAATCTCACTAATTCTATCCTCCATTGATTCAATTCTTTTCTTTTGCCCATTCAATGTCTTATCTATTTCTGAAAATTTAGTATTAATCTTCTGGATTTCTGTGTATAGATTGTGTATCATTTCTAATTTTTCATTTATTTTGTCATTTTGGTCTTGTATTGTCTTTTAAAATTGTTCTAGGGTTTTCTCTGTGTTTTCCTTAATTTTGTCAGTGTTTTCCTTGATCTGTCTCTTAATTCATTGAAGATACCTAAATATATTTCTTTTGAATTCCTTATCAAGGAGTTTTAATGCTGCTTCTTCCTCAGGATGTTTTGGGTCTTTATCCTGGTTCCTTGTTTCTCCTGCTTTATCTTGCTTCTTTGTGTGGACTGTGATGCTCTATTTTCTCTGAGGTGTTGTGATGTTTTTGTGTTTATATTTAATTGGTGATTGTATGTTGGAGTGACTTGCCACGATTTTCATTTTCTTTGTTTTGTTTGCATGTTATCTATGCAAGCAGGGTACTGTACTATGCTCTTCTATTCACTAGTTGACAGCACTTATACATTCACCCCCGTCTCCTTTCCTGTTGTTAGCCTCTCGTATGTCCTTGCCAACCTTGGCAAGCAGAGCCTATTCTTATTCTTAGGTCCCTGGAATCTGAATGAGAATGCTGTCACTTTAAAATCCAAAATGGTTACCACTTGTAAACGTTCAAAATAGCTGCACCCTTGGTCACTTTAAATATCCAAAATGGCTGTCATGTGTAAACAATCAAAATGGCTTCACCCCCCGGATGGAGGAAAGTCAACAGCTCAGGTTATCTCCCTCCTTGCTGTTTCCCTTCCTAGTCATAAGCCACAGCGCAGTCATCCCTGCAATCCAGTGACCAGGGCTGATCGTCAGGTCAATTCTCAGTTCCCAACACCAGTTGGAAATATTCAGGCTATCGGTCCCATCAGAGTAGCTGACAGTCCACAGCTCCGACT
>NW_006921674.1:7814919-7816617 GCF_000298275.1 Orycteropus afer afer | reverse complement strand
TGGCAAGAGGCGGGTAAATTTAAAAGTGCTGAATCACTTCTATACAGAAGTGAAGGCTCAAGACAGGTCTCGAAACTCAAACTTAGGTCTGAAGATGTCCAACAGGCCCAAAACAAAGAAGGGAAGTATTGTGACCTTGTTAAGATGAATAGAATGCCGTGGTGTGGCTCTCCACATATATTCAACATTCTTGATCAACACCATATTTCATAAGCATGAACTCTTCTTCAGACTTCCTTATCCTTTGTACAACTTTCGCATATATATGTGACAATTGAAAATACCATGACTAGAGTCAGGCACACCTTAGTTCTCAAAGTGATATCCTTCTTCTTTGACACATTAAACAGGTCTTTAGCAGCATATTTGTCCAATACACTACGTCCTTTGATTTTTTGACTGCTGTGTCCATGGATGTGTAATGTGGATCCATGTAAAATGAAATCCCTGACAACTTCAGTCTTTTCATGAGAACTTTTGTTTCCTTTTGGTATAGAAGCAATCCATACTGAAGCCTGATCTTCAAAAGGTGCTTCAAGTACTCTTTGCTCTCAGCAAGCAAGGTTGTATCATCTGCATATCACAGGTTGTTATTTAGTCTTCCTTCAGTACTGATGTTGGGTTCTTCTTCACATATTCCAGCTTCTCAGATTAATTGCTCAGCATACAGATTGAATAAACATGGTGAAAGTACAACTCTGATGCACACTTTTCCTTCTTTTAAACTATGCACTACCCCCTTGTTCTTTTTGAATGACTCCCTCTTGGTAATGTATAGGTTCCACATGAGCATAATTAAGTGCTCTGGAAGTCTCCTTCTTTGTAATGCTATCCATAATTTATTGTGATCCATCTAATATATGTGTTTTCATAGTCAATAAAGCACAAGTAAACATCTTTCTGGAATTTGCTGCTTTCAGCCAAGATCCTCTGACTTCATCAATGATATTCCTCATTCTATGTCCTCTTCTGAATTAGGCTTGAATTTCTGGCAGTTCTCTGTCAATGCATGGCTGCAGCTGCTTCATTAATGATATTGTTTGATAATTTCCACATTCTGTTGGATCATTTTTCTTTAGAATGGGCACAAATATGGATCTCTTCCAGTCAGAAAGCTGTCTTTCAAATTCTTGTCACAGATGAGTGAATGTTTCCAGCTTTGCATCTGTTTGTTCAGGCATCTCAATTAGTATTCCATCAATTCCTAGAACCTTATTTTTCACCAATGCCTTCAGTGCAGCTTGGACTTCTTCCTTCAGTATCATCAGTTCTTGATCACATGATACCTCCTGAGTGGTTGAATGTTAACCAATTCTTTTCAGTACAGTGACTGTGTATTCCTTGCATCTTCTTTTGATACTTTATGCATTGTTCAATATTTTATGCATAGAATCCTTCAATATTGCAATTTGTGCCTTGAATTTTTTCTTCAGTTCCATTTTCCAAATAAAGCTTGAGAAATGCTGAACATACTATTTGTTTTGATTTCTAACTCCAAGTCTTTGCACATTTCATTATAATACTTAGCTTGTCACTTCGAGCTGCCCTTTGAAATCTTCTGCTCAGCTCTTTTACTTCATTATTTCTTCTGTTAGCTTTAGCTACTCTGCTCTCCCAGAGCAAGTTTCAGAGTCTCTCCTAACATCCATTTTGGTCTCTTTTTTTTCCTGTCTTTTGAATGACCTTTTACTTTCTTCA
>NW_006921674.1:7809656-7814694 GCF_000298275.1 Orycteropus afer afer | reverse complement strand
AATATTGACTTTCTCCATCATCTTTTTCCACAGATATAGTTGATTTGATTCCTGTGTATTCCATCCAGCAAGATCCATTCGTATAGTTGTCATTTGAGTTATTGAAAACAAGTATTTCTGATAAATAAGTTGTTGGTCTTCCAGGATTCTATCATGTGTTATCTGGCTTCATTTCTATCACCAATGTCATATTTTCCAACTATTGATCCTTGTTCTTTGTTTCAGAAAGATCTTACCCAAATTTCCCCATTGCAATTGTAACAAACTCAAGAACATACAAGCAAGACCAGAACTCAAGTGTTGGAGGAATATAATTTATGTAACACACAGTTCGTAATACCGCAGGCCCCTTAAAGGACAAAAGTTGGTGTCCAATGATACCTGCTAAATTGTGGAATTAATGTTAATAATTGAATGTTTTGTTTTTCACCTGTATATTGATGTCATGAAGATACTGAATTATACTAGTGTAATGAAGGAATTTTATAAAATTCTAGTGGAAATCTAAGAACAAAAACTGCTTACACTAATTAAAGCTTGATATGTTTTGAAGTCTCCAGAGACAGTTGTGCACTGTAGTAAATGACTTGAATAATGTTTTTTATGGTTATGTCTGTACTTAGGCTGAAGATCACATGATAGTTAATAAATATGGCTTTTTTTTCCCAAGGAACATGGAAAGCATATATATTAAAGAAATTAATGTCTTCTGACTGAACTCTTTGGTCTTTAAATTACCCGGAATTTTTAGACTCTAGTGACTACATTCAACAAATAATTAGTTAGACTTTGTAGAATATCATATATTTATTTTCTACAGTAATAAATTTTTTTTATTTTCATTAAAATTAATATTCTGCTTCCTTAGTCTACCTAATATGGCAATTCCAATTTAAATCAATTCCATCTGGCTTCTATATGCTATATTAGTCATTAATTTCTCACTAAACATTTCATAAAATTTGCAGCAACTTCCTCTGTATCTCAGTTCTCAAGGACACCAATGACATGAGCACACACGTCATTCCACCCTTATTTACCTCCTAGTTTATAAATGGAGCATAAATGGAGCTAAGATTGGTTCAGGTCAGCAGGACTCAAGTTTCCATGCACAAGTACTCCCTCTACAACTGATACAGTGCTATAGTGCCTTGTGTTTTCTATGCATTCAATCAATGTCTGCTGATTGAATTAAAAGGAAACACAAAAGTTTCTCTCATAAATCAATATGCAGAATATGTGACATGTAGAAATTTATAAAAGCAATATCAGAAAGATATAATGTACTTTATTCTTAGGATACTACCTTAATACTTAAAGAAAGAAAGTGTGTACCTTGAGAAAAAAAAAAAATTCTATCCCAATGATATTTAAATTCAAGACACTTTCTGGGAAAAAAAAATATATATATATACAGGTAAATTTATTAATATTGAATTTTTCACTAAATGTTTTCCTGAAATTGTGATGCATTCAAAGGCCAAAGAGTTCAGTTGAAAGACATTAGTTTCTTTAAAAGATTTTCCATGTTGCTTGGGGAAAAAAGTCATGTTTAATAACTACAGTGTAATTTTCAGCCTAATTACAGATGTAACTATAAATAGTATTTTTCTTTGAACATAAAATTTTATGCTTTTAGCATATATAAAGATTATTAAATGTATCCAGTACTGCTTAAGTGGCATATATGTTACAGTGTTTTTATACACAGCTTGATCTGCCTAAATAGATTTATACATTATAAATGTTTCAGATCTTAAAGAGTCAGTAGTGAAAATAACTTGATATTGAGATTGATATTAATAATCTCTGCCATAAATAATTGAGGTCCTTAGGCAACACAAGCAGTTTGCACTCTTCTACTAACCTGAAGGCTGGTAGTCCAAACTCACCCAGGGAAGCTGCAGAAGAAAGCCCTGGCAATGGGCTTCTGTAAAGATTACAGCCAAGAAAACCCTCTGGAGCAGTTACATTCTGTAACACACAGGGTCACTGAGCAGAATCAATTTGATGTCAACAGGTTGGTTGATTGGCCATAAATACAACATTTATTACAGTCTAAACCACAGGTTTTATTATTATGGGCTACTTCAGCCCGGCACACAAGACTCGAGGCAGGTAGTTTGACCACCAGGGTGTCTGGGGGTCATGAGGATCCCCGTTCTCTCTCAGCAGCTGACATTTGAGATTTCTTTCTCCTCCTTTGGGCTTTTATCCTTCTGCCAGAGATGTCCTCCAACCCCCACTGTATCTCTTGAGCTCTTCCTTCCTCTTGTATAATGGCTTTTACTCTGTCATCAGCCACTGGTATTACCAGGATGGCCTTCCTAGGTAGACACAGTATACTGGAGTTCCCAGAGAAATAAACACATTTATGGTAGGAAGAGTTTCAAAGAACTACTTATTAACGTAGTTAACTGAGGTTATCTAAAGCAGTGATTCTCTCTCCCAATTTCATATTCTTTCAGCTTTCATTCTCATTGCCCTTAATTCAGATCCAACTCATAGCAACCCCTCCTGGGGTTTCTGAGGCAGTATCACTATGGAAGTAGATTGCCCAATCTTCCTTCTGAGGAGAGGCTGGTGGGTTTGAACTGCCAGCCTTCTGGTTAGCAGTCAAATGCCTTCCATCCCACAGCTCAATAGAAACTAATAAGGTCTCCCTCCATCCCTCTCTCACACAACCCAGCCACAGATCTCACTTATTCTTCCTTCCACATTTGCCTCATATTTTCCCAAAGAAATCACTATTCATTGGGTCCCCAGCTTAAATTATGACAACATCAATGGGAAATTTCCAACAACACATTTATTAGTCATCATATAAAAGAGTGTGACCATTTTTCAACATTTTTACACATTGCCCAATGCAAGCTGGTGTTTCTACTCTCTACTCCAGGGTGATTCCCAGCAAAGTAGTGTCATTGTTGTTGTTAGGTTCTCCTGCAGGAGGCTACAACTCATAGTGACTCTATGTACAACAGAACAGAACAGTGCCCGGTTCTGTGGATCTTCACAGTCCTTGCTAAGCTTGAGCCCATTGAAGCAGCCACTGAGCCAATCAATCTTTTTGAGTGTCTTCTCCTTTTTAGCAGACCCTCTACTCTACCAAGCATGATATTTTTCTTCAGGGACTGATTTATTCTGAAAACCTGACCAAAGTACGGAGACAAAATCTGGCCATTCTCACTTCTAAGGAGCAGTCCAGTTGCACTTCCTCCAGGACAGATTTGTTCATTCTTCTGGCAGTCCATGGTATTTTCAGTATTATTCACCCACACCACAATTCAAGGGCATCAATTTTCCTTTGGTCTTCCTTTTTCATTGTCCAGCTTTCACAAGCATATGAGGCAAATGACAATACCAAGGCTCGGATTAAGTGCACCACAGTCTTCAAAGTGACATCTTTGCTCTCTAACACTTCAAACAGGTCTTTTGCAGCACATTTGCCCAGTGCAATAACTCATCTGATTTCTTGACTGCTGCTTCCATGCGTTTTGATCTAAATAAAATGAAGTCTTTAACAATTTCAGTCTTTTCTCCATTTATCATAATGTTGCTTATTGGTCCACTTCTGAAGATTTTTGTTTTCTTTATATTGAGGTGCAATCTATACTGAAGACCATAGTCTTTGATCTTCATTGGTAAGTTCTTCAAATCACTTTCACATTGAACAAGTAAGCTTGTGTCATCATAGGTTGTTCATTAGTCTTTCTCCAGTGCTAATTCCACACTCTTCTTCATATAGTCCAACTTCTCAGATTATTTTCTCAGTATATAGATTGAATAAATATGGTAAAAGTATACAACTCTGGCACACACACTTCCTGTTTCTAAGCCATTAAGTACCCCCTTGTTCAGTTCGAATGACAGCCTCTTGGACTATGTACAGGTTCCTCATGAGCACAATTAAGTGTTATGGAAGTCCCATTCTTCATAATGTTATCCATAATTTGTTATGATCCACACAGTCAACATATCTTTGTGCAGTCAATTTAAAAAAGGGGGTAAACATCTTTCTGATATTCTTTGCTTTCAGCCAAGATCCATGTGACATCAGCAATGATAGCCCTCATTCCACATTCTCTTCTGAACCCAGCTGGCATTTCTGGAAGTTCTCTGTCAATATACAGTTGCAACCATTTTTGAATTATCTTCAGCATACTTGCATGTAATATTAATGTTGCTGTTAAATAGTTCCCACACTTTATTGGATCACCTTTCTTTAGAAAGGGCACAAACATCTTCCTCTTCCAGTTAGGTGGCAAGGTAGCTTCCTTCCAAATTTTTTAGCATAAACAAGTAAGCTCCAGTGCTGCATCTGTTTGTTGAAACATCTCCACTGATATTCCATCAGTCCTGGAGCCTTGTTTCTCACCAGTTCCTTCAGTGCAGCTTAGACGTCTTCCTTCATCACTTGTTTATTGTGTGCTGCCTCCTGAAATGGTTGAACATCTATCAATACTTTTTGGTACAGTGACTCTGTGTATTCCTTGTATCTTCCTTTGATGTTTCCTGCATCATTCAATATTTTGTCCATAGTATCCTTCAGTATTGCAAGTCAAGGCTTGAATTTTTTTCTTCAGTTCTTTCAGATTGAGAAATGTTGAGAGTATTCGTCCCTTTTGGTTTTCTAACTCCACATCTTTCACATTTTGTTATATACTTTACTTTGTCTTCTTGAGCTGCCTTTTGAAGTCTTCTGTTCAGCTCTTTTATTTCATCATTTCTTCCATTTGCTTTATCTACTCTCCATTCAAGAGCATGTTTCAGAGTCTCTTCTGACATCTATTTTCGTCCTTCCTTTCCTTTCTTTTTAATGACTTTTTGCTTCCTTCATGTATGATGTTCATTATGTCATCCCACAGCTCTTCTGGTCTTTGGTCATTGGTGTTCAATGAGTCAAACCTATTTCAGCCCACCATTACCTAGTATATTGATCTTTACGTGTTCCATTTCATTTTTGACAACTTCCAACTTTCCTAGATTCATATTTTGTACATTCTATGTTTGATTATTAATGGATGCTTGCAACTGC
>NW_006921674.1:7806821-7808566 GCF_000298275.1 Orycteropus afer afer | reverse complement strand
CTGATATTCTTTGTAGGTGTATGTATTATTCTATGCATTATATGTATTATCCTGTCACTGACAGCATTGTACTTCAAGATAGAACTTGAAATGTTCTTTTTGACAATGAATGTGGAGCCATTCCTCTTCAATTTCATTCCTAGGATAGTAGACCATATGACTCAAAATGTCAAATACCAGTCCATTTCAGTTCACTAATGCCTAGGATATCAGTCTTTATTCATTCCATTTCACTTCTGAATACTTCCAATTTTCCTAGTCATACTTTGTACATTCCATGTTCCAATTATCAATGAATGTATGCAGCCTTTTCTTCTCATTTTGAGTCATCCCATCAGCAAATGAAGGTCCCAAAATCTTTTCTCCATCCACGTCATCAAGTTCACCTCTACTTTGAGTAGGTAGCTCTTCCCCAGTCATATTGTGAGTGCCTTCCAACCTCAGCAGCTCATCTTCCTACACTATATCAGACAGTGTTTTACTGCTATTGATAAGGTTTTCAGTGGCCCATTCTTTCAGAATTGGATGGTCCCATGGTTCTTCCTAGTCTTAGTCTGGAAGCTCCACAAAAACCTGTTCACCATGAGGAAACCGGCTGTTATTTGAAATACCAGTGACATAGCTTCCAGCCTCACAGCAACCCTCAAGCCAACACAGTATGACAAACTGACAGATGAGTTGTGGAGCAGAGTAATAGGTAACTGGAAGACTTTTGAAACTGTGTATGGGAACACCTAGTCCATTGAAAGAAAGCTTAGGCCTTTTTTCTTGAATGAAAAATAATTGTGGACTTTTAAAAAATTCTCCTAAATTTGAGAATCCTCATTTTGAAGAGCAAATATTTCACAAATTCTTTTAGTTGAATATTCTTTTATGAATTAGGTTAAAATATACACACAGTATATTTTAATCACCTTTTTCATGATATATTAACAATTGATTTTATTTTTCCCACCAAAGTGAGGTGAAACTCTACTATTACTGGTCATGAATTAAAATTTAAAGAATGATATTATCATGGTAGTAATACCTTATTAGCAAGTCACACCATTTTATGATATCCAAAACTCTATAGATTACTGTGGCCCTATATGCAACTGGTCATGGGGATGGTGCAAGACTGGTCAGTATTTCATCGTGTTGTACATGGAGTCGCCATGTGTTGGGAATCAACTCAACAGCAGCTATCAACTATAACAGTAATCTAAACTTTTATGAGGGTGGTGGTGGTTCAGCGATAGAATAATTACCTTCCATGAAGGAGACCTGAGTTCAATTCTGGGGCAGTGCACCTCATGGGAAACCACTACCTGTCTTTAAGTGCTTGCTTATTGCTATAACACTGAAGAGCTATCAGTTCCTGACAAAGACAGATGAGAAAGAAAAGCCTGGCAATCTACTGCCAAAAATCACCCAGTGAAACCCCTATTGATCACAATGGTTCAGCCCACAACTGATCATGGGATGGCACAGGACAGGACAGTATTTTGCTCGGTTGTACATGAGGTCACCATGATCAAGGGTCACCATAAGTCAGGGGATGGCTCAACAGGAACTAACAAGCCCAATTTAGATACATATGTGTGATGTGACTCTGTGACAAGAGTGAGCTGGGACCAGGTACTTGTGAACAGATTAAAGTCCCAAAGGTGGATCCTAAATTCATTTGTGCAAACATTTAGAATCATCTATTAACCCACCTGCTGGGTAGAGTTGACACACTTCTGTTCTGGCATTCTTCATAC
>NW_006921674.1:7805587-7806551 GCF_000298275.1 Orycteropus afer afer | reverse complement strand
TTTTCATTTGGGCTTTTTGGGAGCATATAACCAGAAAAGCATTACATCTATCTTGTTTATAAAGGTACTCCCATACAAAGCCGTAAGAGGGTTAGAATCAAAAACAGTTGAAAGTGTTCTCAGTCACGTTTTGTTTCAAAGATGTGTAAATGAAACTCAGAGAAATAAAGTCCTCACCAGGGTCACCCAGGAAGTAGGTTTTAGGATCCAGCAGTGGCTTCTCAGGAGTGGTGATGACTATTTCCAATTATGAAAAAGTTATGAGGAGAGTCTAGAGATTTGAAGATTAAAAGTGCTAGGAGAGTCTAACACTTTTTGCTAGTTTGTTTTCCCAAATTTTTGATTAATCTAAATCATGGTACTAAAGTTCTGAATGTAAATGATTTTGCATCTGTTATTTTAAAAATCAAAATAAATTGCAGAGATATTTTTTACAAAAATGCCTAGACAAAGAGATGTTCTTTAGTTCCATTATCAAAAGAAAGATCAGAACTTTTTCAATTCTAGGTTACAAACCAACCCACTTTCTTTTACCTCCTTTTCCTAAATGGCAGCATTTTGTTTGATGAATGTATTCCTTTCCCCTCCACCACCACCGTGACTCCCTGGTTTCTCAATTGCACAGTACAATATAAATCATCTGAGGCATAAAAGAGCACCTTCTAAACGGAGATCTTCTTCTAGGGGCAGATTAGCCAATAAGCAAGGTAAGCACAGACTGATTTGTGCTTACTTTCTAATCTGTAGTGACCAATTTCACCACTACTGTGGTGAAACCCATGTGAAACACCTGGGCAGTAGCTGTTTGTAGTAAGGACAAGCTGGTAGCAGTCTCATGATTCACAACAGTTCAGAGATTTGGCAGTTTGGTTCAGATCCAGCCAGTAACCAGGGTGAAGGAAACCAGGGGTGGGAACCAATGAGCTGTCCTGCAATTTGACCTAATCTTGGGCTTGGGCCTTGA
>NW_006921674.1:7800105-7804812 GCF_000298275.1 Orycteropus afer afer | reverse complement strand
GCTGAAAGTTCACAGCCTTGAAAACCTTATAGAGCCCAGTTTTACTCTGCAACACATGGAGTCACCATGAGTTAAAATTGACTAGATGACAATTGGTTTGTATTTTTGGGTTTCTTTTCTTTTTACTGTGATTTCCCGGAAGAGGTATAGGTAGTTTAATGGTAGAATTATCAACTTCCATGCAGGAAATCCAGGTTCAATTCTCAGCCAATGTTCTTCAAGTGCAGCCACCGTTCATTTGCGAGTGGAGGCACAAGTGTTGGGATTACCCTGAACAGATTTCATTGAAACTTCCAAACTGAGACAAACTAGAAAGAAAGGCCTGGAGATTTACTTCTAAAAATCAACCAGTGAAAACATTAGGGATCACAATGATCAGATCTACAATCAATTGCAGCCAATCATGGGAATGGCTCGGGACCAGGCAGCATTTTGTTCTGTTGTGCATGGGTTGCCATTAGTTGAGGGCTGGCTTTACGAGAGCTAACAACAACAACATGATTCCAGGAACAGTTCTAGACATGAAATATTGCATGAAGGAGACATATAGGCTCAATTTTCATTTGAAGCTTATGTTTTAGTGGGAAAAACTAAAAAATTACATATGGTGATTGCAGATAATGATAAGTGCTATGAACATAACTAAATAAATTTGTAAGATAGAGAGTGGCATTTCTCAAGACAAAATTAAACTGGGTATTCAGAGAAGATCTCTAAAGAGGCAACATTTGAGCTAAGATTTGAAGGGAGGAAAGGGATTGAGCAATTTGAAGTTCTGAGAGAAGACCTTTCCTGAGGGATCAGCAAGTGCAAATCTGAGGTTGGAGTGATCGTGGTGAATTTGAGGGTAGAAAGAATTCTGTTGTAGCTGAAGCATAGTGAGAAAGAGGATCAGTGATACCACATGAGGTTAGGGAAGTAGGCATCTGATCATGTAGAGTCGTGCCTAATATGGTCAGGAGTTTGTACTTTATTCTAAATTCTTATTGGAAATTTTTAAGCAATGGCATTGCATGGTCGTCTTATGAGTTAGAAAGGTCATGCTGGCTATAGTATCAAGAATATACTCATTAGGAATCTTTGTATGAAAATTTAACATGAACTGGCTTAGAGGAAATTTATTGTTTCATGTTTCTGAAAAGTTCAAAGGAAGAAAGGGCTTTAAACATTGTTTGGGGATTTTGTTCCATTTCTCTAAGATCCACTGGCTTTGCCTCGTACTCTGGGGACTTTGTACCCAGCCTAGCACCTACATAGCACTTCATGCTTTCTCCTTCACAACCAGGACAAAAGACCAGGATTGCTTCCTTCAATGATTGGACAAATGCCCTAAGCTTTGCACTAATTCCACCACCTCAAACAAGTCCGTTGGTCAGAAGAATGTCAGGGGCTGATTTGGTTAATCCCATGTTATCTGAACAAATTATTGTTATAAAGACAGTTGCTGTGGATTGTTTCCACACAATGACAACCCAAGTGCCAAGTAGAACTACATTACATAGCGTTTTCATGGTTGTGACCTTTCAGAAGCAGATCATGAGACCTTTCTTCCAAGTAGCCTCTAGGTGGGTTTGGTTAGTGGTCAAGCACTTAACCATTTGCACCACCCATGGACTTTATTATTACAATGTTGTTGTTGTTAGGTACCATCCAGTTGGCTCTGACTCACAGTGGTCCTATGTACAACAGAACAAAACACCACCCAGTCCTGCACCAGCCTCACAATCCTTGCTATACCTGAGCCTATCATTGCATCCACTGTGTCAATCCATATCATTGAGGGCCTTCCCCTTTTGCCGACCCTCCACTTTACCAAGCATGATATCCTCCAGGGAGTGGTCCCTTCCTACAACATGAGCAAAGTAGGTGAAACAAGGTCTGGCTATTCTTGCTTCCAAGGATTATTCTGGCTGCAGTTCTTCAAGGACAGATCTGTTAGTTCTTCTGGCAGTCCATGGTACTTTCAGTATTCTTCACCAACACCACAACTCAAAAGCATCAACTCTTCTTCAGTCTTCTCTATTCATTGTCCGGCTTTCAAATGCATATGAGGCTATTGAAAATACCATGGCTTGGATTAGGCGAACCTTAGTCTTCAAAGAGACATTTTAGCTCTTCAGCACTTTAAAGAGGTCTTTTGTACAGATTTTCCCAATGCAATATGTCATTTGATTTCTTGACTGCTGCTTTCATTGGTATTGATGGTGGAAGCAAGTATTATGAAATATTTGACAACTTTAATCTTTTCTCCATCTATAGTGATGCTGCTTATTGGTCCAGTTGTGAGGATTTTCATTTTCTTTATGTTAAAGTGTAATCCATGGTGCAGATTATAGTCTTTAATCTTCACCAGTAACTGCTTCAAGTCATCTTCACTTTCAGAAAGCAAGGTTGTGTCATCTGCATATAGCCAGTTTTTAATGAGTCTTCCTCCAATCTTAATGTCACATCCTTCTTCATACAGTCCACCTTCTCATATTATTTGCTCAGCATACAGATTGAGCAAGTGTGGTAAAAGGATACAACCCTGAGGCACTTCCTTCCTGATTTTAAACCATGCAGTATCCCCTTGTTCTTTTTGAACTACAGCTTCCTATGTACAGGTTCCTCGTGAGCACAATTAAGTGATCTGGAACTCCCATTCTTCTCAATGTTATCCATAATTTGTTATGACTTATATAGTCAAATGCTTTTGCATCAATAAAACACAAGTAAACATCTTTCTGGTATTCTTTGCTTTCAGCCAAGATCTATCTGACACCAGCAATGATATCCCTCATTCCACATCCTCTTCTGAATCCAGCTTGCATTTCTGGAAGTTTCCTGTCAACATACTACTACAACTGCTTTTGAATTATCTTCAACAAGATTTTACTTGCATGTGATATTAATGATATTAGATAATTTCAACTTTCTGTGAGATCACTTGTCTTTGGAATGGGTGCAAATATGGATTTCTTCCAGTCAGTTTACCAGGTGACTGTCTGTGGTAGTTAAGGTTATATGTCAACTTGGTGAGGCCTAGTTTTGAGTAGCTGGGCAGCTGGATGTAGTATTTCCCATGATGAGACTAGTAATCATCTCCATGGTGGAATCTACTGTAAGCAGCTGAGAAACTGCTTTAGAAATGTAGTCTGCTTCCAGTATACAAGAAGCAACTTTCAATTCATGCAATGCTTGAATCCTGCATGTAGCCGAGCTATATTATTATTCAGCAGCCTGCCATGTTGTCTGCTGATCTTGGGACTCTTAATGGACTTGAATCAATGGCCTGCCATGTGGCTTGGCAATATCAGGACTGTACCTTTTTACTTGTCGACCTTGGATTTGTCAGCCTCAGCTGCCAACAGCTGCCTGAGAGAAGAAAGGCTCCAACTTCAGTGGGCCAGGAGCAAGAGGCAGAACAGAAGCCCAAGGTTGAGAGGCTTTCACCTAGCCCCTAGAGCCTGGCACTTTGAACTCAGACTTCTAGCCTCCACAACTGTATGAAAATAAACTCCCATTTTTTAAAGTCACCATTTTATGGTATTTTCTGTTAGAGCATCATAAAATAACCAGAACAGAATATCGTACTGGGAGTGGGGTACTGTTCTTAGAGATAACTAAAATGTGGAAAGAGGAGTGGAGTGTGTCCTTGACCCGAGACGCTGGTAGAGAGATAGCAGAAAGAGAGCCGGGAGACCAACATTAGATAGCAACAGACTTACCAGCCCATGGAGGAGAAAGCTGGATGCTATTGGGTAGGCAGCTCCCTGGCAGAGTGGGTTACCTTCAGCCATTAATTGGCAGAAGATACCAGCACAAAATGGAGTAGCAGGTTGGCCAGTCCACAGAGCAAGAAAGCTGCGTGCTTGTCAGGCAGGTTGATTCCTGGCAGAGTGGGTTGCCTTTAGCATTAATTGGCAGAAGCAGAGAGAACAAGGAAATGGGAAGCAGAGCTGCCTCAGCCTCAAAGGGTAGGAACATGGCCTTTGAGGGTGAAGCCACCACAGCCTCCTAAGTTTCATAGAGTCAGACCTTCACCAACTTGGTTCTGGTGTGTAGGACTGCTCGTTCATGTGGGCCAATGGGATGGGGCCATAGCCACTGCCCAAAAGTCAGGGGCAGGGCTACTATGCCCAAAAAGCAGAGGAATGGGGCCTACCAGGCCAAAGGAGTGAGATCACCACTCTGATAAACTAGGGGACTGGAGCTACCCAGTGAAGGAGATTTGTACAGGTGCCACCCAGTGAAGATCTGTAGAGGTGCCAAGTTGACAAGGAGTGGAATTGTGGTAGTTAAGGTATGTGTTGACTTGGCTAGGCCTGTCAACTAGTGGCTGGGCAGCTGAATGTAGTATTCCCCATGGTGAGACATGGTGAAATCCACTGTGAACAGCTGAGTAGCTGTTTAGGGATGTAGTCCGCTTCCAGAATATAAGAAGCAAATTTGAGGAAGGTCTCTAGCTTTTGACATGCTTGAATCCTGCATGTAGCTGAGTTGTTGTTCAGCAGCCTGCCATGTCTGCCAATCTTGGGACTCTTAATGGACTTGAATCAATGGCCTGCCATGTAGTTTGGCAATATTGGGACTGTGCCTTTTTACTTGTTGACCTTGGGTTTGTCGACATCAGCTGCCAACAGCTGCCTGAGTGAAGAAAGCCTCTAGCTTCAATGGGCCGAGAGCAAGGAGCAAAGCTAAAGGCCAAAGTCAAGGGGTTTTCATGAA
>NW_006921674.1:7797709-7798794 GCF_000298275.1 Orycteropus afer afer | reverse complement strand
CTACCCCTTGAAATGATTGAACATCAGCCAATTCTTTTTGGTACAGTGACTCTGTGTATTCCTTCCATCTTCTTTTGCTCCTTCCTGCATGGTTCAACATTTTATCCACAGGATCCTTAAATATTGCAATTTGAGGTTTGAATTGTTTCTTCAGTTTTATCAGCTTGAGAAATGCTGATCATGTTCTTCCCTTATGGTTTTCTAAGTCTATAATTATTTTGTTATAATAGTTTACTTTCTTTAGCCACCCTTTGAAATCTTCTGTTCAGCTCTTTTATTTAATCTTTCTTCCATTCTTTTTAGCTACTCTTCATTCAATAGCAAGTTTCAGAGTCTTTTCTGACATCAGTTTTGGTCTTTTCTTCCTTTCTTGGCTTTTTAATAAAATTTTGCTTGTTTAATTTTCTTCAGGTCCAAGTTGAACTTGTGTATGAGTAATTGATGGTCTTTCCCACAGTCAGCTTCTGGCCTTGTTCTGACTGATGGTACTGAGCATCTCCATCACCTCTTTCCACAGGTGTAGTCAATTTGGTTCCTGTGTATTCTATCTGGCTAGGTACAGATGTATAGTCTTAATTTATAGTCTTAAAAATATATATATTTGCTATGAAAAAATCCCCTAAGGCACTTGACTGCTAACCAGAAGGCTGGAAGTTCAAACCCACCGGCCACTCCTCAGAAGGAAGGTTGGGCAATCTATTTCCGTAGAAAAATACCCAACGAGGGGTTGCTATGAGTCAGGTCCTACTTGACGACACATAACAACAACAATGAAAAAGTCATTGGTCTTGCAAGATTCTATCATGTGGTCTCTGACATCACTTCTTTCGGCAAGGCCATATTTTCCAACTACCAAATGATTCTTCTTTGTTTCCAACTTTCACATTCCAGTCACCAACAATTACCAATACATCTTGATTACATGTTTGGTCAATAATTTTAGACTGTAAAAATTTGCAAAAATATGTAATTTTTTCATCTTGCCTTTAGGGGTTGTTTAGGGGTTGCTTACTGATTCTGGAAATATATGGCACAGGTATTTCAAATGCCTGCAGGGTCATGAATGGTGGACAGGTTTCAGTGAG
>NW_006921674.1:7796697-7797314 GCF_000298275.1 Orycteropus afer afer | reverse complement strand
ATTCTCACTATATTACCATTATAAGGTTGGTGCCTAAATGAATTAATTATACACCATGCACCAAGATCTGTGCTGGGGTTTACATATATTGCCTCATTAATAGGAATAACATCTCTGTAAGATAAGCATAAAAGGAGCCTTGGTGGTGCGTATGTACAAGTCAGCTGCTAACCAAAATGTTAGCAGTAAAATCCACCAGCCACTCTGCACAAGAAAGATGTGTAAGTCTGGTTTTGTAAAGATTATAGGCTTGGAAACCCTATGTGGCAGTCCTTCTCTGTCTTGGACGATCACTATGAATCCGAATTAACTCAACAGCATGGGTGAAATAAGTGTAAAGGGGCAAATGGTTAACTGCTTTGACTGCTTGTTTGACTGCTAACAAAAAAAAAACTGGAGGTTTGACTCCACCCAGAGGCTCCTCAGAAGAAAAGCCTGGAAATCTGCTTCTACAGTACCAGCCATTGAAAACTTTGTTGTTGTTGTTGTTATGTGCCGTCGAGTCGGACCTGATTCATAGCAACCCCTCCTTGGGTTTCCCAGGCGGTATCACTACGGAAGTAGATTGCCCAACCTTCCTTCCGAGGAGTGGCTGGTGGGTTTGAACTGCCAGCCTT
>NW_006921674.1:7794685-7795957 GCF_000298275.1 Orycteropus afer afer | reverse complement strand
GACCCAAGCCATGCTATTTTCAAGCAAAGATGTGATGAAATTCCTATGAAATTGTTCACTACAGATTAGTTAGTAAACACAAGTAAGCCTGTGCTAAACTCGCTTATTAGGTAATCTGCCCTGGATATCATGCTTTGTAAAGTATAGTCAGCAAAAGAGAGGCACAACCTCAATGAGATGGATTGACACAATGACTGTAACGATGGGCTCAATTACAGCAGTGATTATGAAGATGGCACATGGTCTCTGTGAGTCAAAATTTACTTCATGGCACCTAACAACACTGCTAACCAGAAGGCTGGTGGTTCAAACCCACCAGCTACTCCGTAGAAGGAAGACAGGGCAATCTATTTCCATAAAGATTTACTGCATCAGAAACCCAAAGGGGGTTGCTATGAGTTGTAATCAACTCAATGGCAGTGAGTGTGGGTTTTTATTTAAAAAACAACAACAACAGTGATAGAAGAATCTTATTGATTAAGGGTAGGTTTGCAGAGTTTATAATTTCCAGTGCTGTCTATAAGTTGTATACTTGTAAAATGTTGAATTGACAAAATTTGTATGATAGATGTATTTATAACAACAACAACAACAAAAGCTAAGCCTGCTTTTATGCAACCAAAATCCTCATGGGATTTGGTTTCTTGGTTTGGAGATTTAGGGTCATGTTTTCATGAGATATCCAGTTAACTGGCCTAATAACATGTGTAGTGTTCATTGTGTAGTGGCTAGGGTCTTAAAACCCTGCAAGTAGCCTTCCGGAGTAGATAATTGGTCTCTACTCACCCAGAGTAACAGAGGAAAAGGAAAGGAGGATATGGAATGTGTGGCTAAGTGTCTCTAGGAACAACTGCCTACTTTTCCATAAGACCAGAAAAACTGGATGATGCCCAGGTACCATTACTGAACATTTTGATCAAAAATTCTATAGAAGAATAATGATCAAAAGGTTAGAAATGCAGAACAGGATTTAAAATTCTCATAGACTCCAGACTTTCTGGAGCTACAACAGCTTGAAGAACTCCTGAAATTATTGTCCTGAGATAACCTTTAAATTTTAAATGAAAAATATCCCCTGAAGTATTCTTAAAACCAAGCAATAGTTTAGCTTAACAAGAAAAAAATCTGCCTTAAGCATTATGCTCTCTTAAGAACTATCTATATGGGATCAAAGTGACAACAGCAACTTGAAAAATTAGATAGGAACCTTAGGGGACAGTGAGTTTATGTTAAAGGGGAGAAACAACTTCAAAAAGGAGGATGGCAATTGTT
>NW_006921674.1:7780902-7794240 GCF_000298275.1 Orycteropus afer afer | reverse complement strand
ACTATGCTACCAGAGCTCCTATAATAATGCTACAATTGTTATAAAAGTAAGAAAAATTAGACTTAGAAAGATTCAGTTTTGTGTATGATTGTACACAAAATGACAGGTAGAGTCAGTATTCTATCCCTGTTTGTTGTTTATTTGGTTGTTCTGTTCCCACGCCCCCCCCCACCCCATTCAGCTCTTTCCACTACACCATAATGCCTTCCTGAGCAGGACTGCCGATGTCAGAGTCAGATGGAAAATATTGACCTGGGCTATGGTGAATGTGGAGAGAGTGAGAAAACTCTTCTAAGAAGCCACTAGAGGTTTACTCCTTCCTGACTTTAAAGTAGTGCCCAGGCCTTTCTTAGGAGCTTTTCTCACCCCAGTGCATAAAACTTATCCTTCATCACCTCCATCAGACAGTCTCTTCTGCTCACCACACCCGCACACATACACTCCACAGTAGTCTCTGATCAAATGTCTTGATGACCATACTCCAGACATATATGTGGTGGGGGCATGGGGTGGAGGTTACTTAAGTAATCATATATTTTATGGCATTTCCTTACACATTCATTTTCTCACTTAACTTTTTAGCAACTCTGAGAGATAGACAAGGAGCCACGGTACACAAATGGTTGGCTGGTAGCCAAAAGGTTGATGGTTAGAACCCACCAGTAGTTCGTTGGGAGAAAGATGTGGATCTGCTTCCTTACGGATTACAACCAAGAAAGCTCTATGGAACAGTTCTACCCTGTCACAAGAGGTCACTCTGAATCTGAATCGATTAGAGGGCATCCAACAACAGCATGAGATAAACAAAGCAGGTATTTCCATTACCTCTCTACTTACAAGGAAGCAATCTCAAAGAGGTGAAGGGACTGATCCAATACCATTTGGTGCCAGCAAGGATACATTACATCTAAATACATGTAAATATATGCCATAGGGTAAGACTACTATGTGAAAAAGGAAAATGGGCAATTCTAATTTTTTCATCCTCTAATAACAATAGTAAAAAAGGTAGTTACTTTATGAGCAATGTTTTAGAGAAGGATGAGCGGTGTAAGTGGCATTATAATTATCATAAAAACCCTCTAAAGATATCTAGATTTCCCATCTGCAGGCAACATTGGAGGAGGGAGCAATTTGATGAATTGGCTTTGAATGCTAATATAGTTATTGTTTTTTAATTTCTTGTATATCCTGGGACCCACCTCCCCCAGTGTGGAGATACTGGGGAGGCTGTGTGAGCCTCGCACTCCTGCTGTCTTTGAAGGGCAGCCTTAAGGTCACGTTATTCTCCACCAGGCTGTTGCAGCTTCTCTTCTCACCCTGCAGGGACCCACACTGTCATCTGTCAAGAGCTTCCTCCAAATTTCAATGCAGATGAAATTCATCCAGGCCATGTGTGACAGCAGTTTGAAAATAGAAATATGCACAGAACAAATTTGAGTTCATTTGTGTAAATGGCATTTATTGAGCTCCTAACATTTTGTGCACAAGATGATGAAAGATGTTTAAGGCCATAGCTAATGAAGTATTTAAAATAAAATTTAATATCCCTGAAGTTAATATATATATATATGCACTGTAAAAAGTAGAAGGTGGAAAAACACATATTAGTGTGTTTGTCTTATTTATGCTATTACAAAATGAAATTTTCCCAGAGCAGAGACTATCTGCTATGTTTTCTTTATCTTTTCTCAGCATCTAGTGCAATAAAGCCAAATAAATGCTATTCACTGATTCAATACAGCAAATCAATCTGTTTAAATGAAGGGAGAATTGGTTTGAATTGATGCATATGCCTCCTTTATTCTCTGCCAAAACCTCCACAGTTAACTTCCTATTAAGAGGGACCAAAAAAAATGAAAATAGGAAAATTGAATAAAATTAAAAATAACGCTTTCTCACTTTTCTTGACTATTTATTAGCAGAGATGATAATTAGTATGTTATGACAGATAATTTTATTTAAAATGTGCTCATGTGTAATATTTGTCAAAAGCCTAAAACATCATGCTTTAAATGCATTAAATATTTATTTTCAAATACAGCCATTATGTTGCAGAAATTATTTAATGGAAATAGTACTTAATGTTAGGAGCTCTGGTAGCTTAGTGCCCAAGGCACTTGCCTGCTAACTAGAAGGCTGGCTGTTCAAACCCACCAGCCACTCCTCAGAAGGTAGATGGGGCAATCTACTTCCATAGTGATACTGCCTCAGAAACCCAAGGAGGGGTCGCTACGCGTAGGGTCCTAGTTGACGGCACATAACAACAACAACAGTACCTAATGTTTTTGAAAAGGAGAAATTACCAACAAATTCTAAATGATTACTATTCATTGAATAGCTCTTTTTACTTTAACCATATAGGAAGGAGCCTCTCTTTCCTGTATGCTATGGAGTCTTTCTCATTTCTCTGTGAGTGGCGTATACATACCTAAAAGGCCCATTCCCTAAAACATCCTTGTCTAATAAAAGGGACTTTGGCACATTCACTTTATAATGAATTCACTTTATAATGTTTTAAAAGCTGAGGAGTTGACAAATCCAGAATGTAGGCTTTTCTGTAAGGCTCTTAAAAAATGTCAATTATATGAAAAACAAAAGAAGGCAGTGGACTGTGCTAGATTACAAGAGATAAAAGAGACATAGATAAATGCAGTGCATGAACCTCACTAGATACAGCTATACAATGAGACATTTGAGAGAGAATTGGGGAAGTTTAACTGCATATTCAATAACAGGGAATAATTAATTTTCTTAGATGATATGAATCAAAACAAATTCACTGCCATCGAGTAGGATCTGACTCATAGCAACCCCTCCTTGGGTTTCCGAGGTGTTGTCTCTATAGAAGTAGATTGCTCAATCTTCCCTCTGAGGAGTGGCTGGTGAGTTTGAACCACCTACCTTCTGGTTAGTAGTCAAATGCATTAGGCACTATGCCACCAGAGTTCCCAGATGATAGGAATACCAAACCAAAACCAAAACCAAACTCACTGCCGTGGAGTCAGATCTGACTCATAGCAACCCTTCCTTGGGTGTTCGAGGTGCTATCTCGATTGCCCAATCTTCCTTCTGAGGAGTGGCTGGTAGGTTTGAACTGCCAGCCTTCTGGTTAGCAGTCAAATACCTTAGGCACTATGTGTCTTTATATTATCCTTTCAAGTTGAATAAGTAGAAGCTCAAGGAGGAGTGAATAACACAGTGAGAAAGGTGCTCCACAGTGCAGCACTGGGACAGAATTTAATGTCCATATACTGGCAACTAACAACAACAACAACAAATACTGGCAACAGGAAAAAGTTGAGGTTAAGCTTTGCTATTACTTATACCGGGAGCTCTGGTGGCATAGTGCCTAAGGCACTTGACTGCTAACCAGAAGGCTGGTGGTTCAAACTCTCCAGCCACTACTCAGAAGGCAGATGGGGCAATCTACTTCCATAATGATACTGCCTTGGAAACCCAAGGAGGGGTCGCTATGAGTTGGGTCCGACTCAACGGCACATAACAATACTACTTATGTTTTCATCATTGGCAGCACCACTGAATACTACACAGGCTACAATTTACATTTATTCATTATCCTTCAATAAGCATGCACTAAATGTCTGCCATGTGGGCAGATCCCACTGTGGGCAGATCCCACTCTAGATACAGGGGATACAATGAAGACTTAGGAACTCAAGCCTGCTCGCAGGCTGCTCAGACATAGAATTTATGATCCACACCAAAACATATTTCAGAATGAGAGGGAATATGCTAATAATAATTAGCATTATATAATATTTGAAATATTTATTAAGCAGCAAATTATTTTTGCTATATTGATGGTTCCATTTTGCTATATTGATACTTCTATTCAAAAACATTATTGTTCTGGTTACCTAAGGCCTCTCTGACAAGAATATACCACAAATGGGTTGGTCTTAACAAACAGAAGTTTATTTGCATACAGTTCGGGAGGCTAGCAGTCCAAGTTAAAAGTGCCAGGCTCTAGGGGCTGGGGGAAAACCCCTCAACCTTGGGGTTCAGCTCTGCCTCCTGCTCCCAGTCGACTGGAGCTAGAGGCTTTTCTTCACTGACAGCTGCTGGCTGCTAAGACTGACAAACCCAAGGTTGACAAATAAAAAGGCACAGTCCCAATGTTGCCAAACCACACAGCAGGCCATTCACTTAAGTCCATTGAAAGTCCCAAGGTCAACAAAAGCATAGCAGGCTGCTGAACAATGACATGGCTACATTCAGGGTTCAAGTGTGCCATAAAGTAGAGACTGTTCCCAAAGCTGCTACTTATATATGGGAAGCAGACCACATCCCCAAAGGCAGCTACTCAGCTGTTCACAGTAGATTCTACCATGGAGTTGATTACCAATCTCATTATGGGGAATACTACAACCAGCTGCCCAGTCACTCAAGCAGGCCCAGCCAAGTTGACACACAAACTGAACTACCACAGTTATTAACACACCACCAGAGCTCCCTTTAAAAATAAAGTTAATTCTAAAATAAGATAAAATAAAAACTCGATTGGACTCATAGCAAACCCTCCTTAGGTTTCCCACATATCTCTATGTAAGTAGATTGCCCAATCTTCTTGCTGAGGAGTGGCTGGTAGACTTGAACCACCAGCCTTCTGGTTAGCAGTCAAACGCCTTAGGGACTATGCCACCAAAAAAATCATATCCAGGTGATAGGTAAATCCTTCAAACTCCACCCAGCCTGCCAGAATCTACTAAATTTCTTTCTCTACCTCTCCCAGTACCTTTCTAGTCTCCACCCCCTAATTTCCACTTAGATTCTCTGTATTTTTTCCTGCTCTTCATGTGCCCCGTCCCCAAACCCCCTAGTTTCCGGTGAAGCTCCATCCCCCCTTGAGGCAGTCCCCACCTCCTCTCCCAGTTTCCACTTGGATCCTTTGTCTCTGACCAGGGGCTTATCTTGTTCCCGCCCTCTTTGGGGTTTAGTTCCCCTTCAACACTTAGGATTGGTTATTTTGAAATAGGCAAATGACCTCTTGCATCAAAACACTACTTAAGCACCCTGCAGAGACAGGATCTGGGTTGATGCTAGTCTAAGCCTCAGCCCATTCGCCAGATGGATGTCTCAATAAAACTTATTTTTCTAACAATTCACCTGGTCTTGTTTGCTTCGGTATTTTGACACCTAACACCAGGTCTTAGAATTTGAAATGAAAAGATTTTGTTATATTGATTATCTACTGATTATCCTATTGAATGCTAAAAAATTAAATAAATAGAACATTTCTTTATGATGACAGGTCAACTAAATGTGCTCTATCAGTTTTTCAGTTCTACCAGTCTTTTATATCATGTCATTAGTATTCTGAAGAATGTATTGTTTTCAGTATTATCTTACTATTATTATGTGTTCACCAAACGGTTATCTTTTTCAAAGTTTATTTCAGTGGTTATATCTTGAAATTGCTAACACCTGAAACTGACACTTCTTAACATTTTTATCTGGTAAAATGCTCTCTCAACAGTGCTAAGGCAACTGGTAAACTCAAAGCCACTTACAAAAGATATCTCAATTCTATTTTTTTTTTTCCTAATGGTATATAACAACAACAACAACAACAAATTGAAATATGCAAATATTATCACAAATATTGTTGCAGACACTGCTTTTTAGCCTGTACTCAGAGTATAAGTTTGGCAAGTTATTTTTAAATGAAAAACAAAACAGGTGAAAGAGTGGCTTTCATTATTCTTTCTAATATTTTGTCAAATATAAAAAAACCAAAAAACCACCAAAAACATCATAGACTTTCTACAATAGCTTTCAATTCTAGTTTACAATATAAATTTGTTTAATGAAAAATGAGAACGCCATCATGAGATCTTTTCACTAATCAAGATATTTGAAATGTCAGTAATAAATTTTTAAAATTTACTCCTGTACTCATTGAGTTCTCAGTACTAAGTTTCTTCAGTTCCTCCTTGTTTCTATAGGAACAAATTTCATGTCTTCCATATTACAGGCTTTCTTTTTTAAAAAAACAAACTTTATTTTAGAATAATTTTAGATTTACAGAAAAGTTGCAATAGTAGTACAGAAAATTCCTGTGTACACTCTCCCCAGTTTCCTCTATTGTTAATATCTTACGCAGCTGAGAAACTAACATTGCTACATTACTGATAAATGAACTCCACTCTTTATTCAGACTTCATTAGTTTTCCCCTAATGTCTTTTTTCTGTTCCAGGATCCCAGCTAAGATACCATGGTATGTTCAGTTATACTGTATGTCTCCTTAGTCCTCTCTGGTCTAAGACAATCTCTCATTCTTTTCTCCTTTTTGATGACTTTGGTTGTCTTGGGAAGTACTGGTTAGACATTTTATAATTTCTCTCAATTTGAGTTTGTCTGATGATTTTCTTATGATTAGACTCAATTTGGGGTTTTGAGAAGAGTATCACAGAGGTTAAGTGCCTTTCTCATTTCTGAGTATCAGAGGGTATATTAACATGACATAGCTAGTGGTTTAACACTGATCACTTGGTTAAGACAGTGTTTGCCAGGTTTCTCTAGTGCAAAGTTATTATTTCCCTTTTCCATACTCTATTCTTTGGGCATAAGTCACTAAGTGGAACCCACAGTCCTGGAGGAGAGAATTAAGCTCCAACACCTAGAGGGAGAGAGTACATTTACATAATATTATTTGGAATTCCTCTGTAAGGAATTCTCTTAATTCCTCTTAATTTATTTATTTATTCTAGAATATATAAACTTTAAAAATTTATATTTATATATATTATTTATGGGAGCTCTGGCGGCATAGTGCCTAAGGCACTTGACTGCTAACTAGAAGGCTGGCGGTTCAAACCCACCAGCCACTCCTCGGAAGGAAGGTTGGGCAATCTACTTCCATAGTGATACTGCCTCAGAAACCCAAGGAGGGGTCGCTATGAGTCAGGTCCAACTCGCCGGCACATAACAACAGCAATATATATATATATATATTATTTATATATTTGTTGTTGTTGTTACGTGCCATTGAGTCAGACCCAACTCATAGTGACCCCTCCTTGGGTTTCTGAGACAGTATCACTACGGAAGTAGATTGCCCAGCCTTCCTTCCAAGTATTTATATATATATATATACAGAATAGACTCATCAATATTCATTTTATACTTTTTATGATCATTCAATATTATGTTATTTATTTTGATTTTTCAAATTGTGTCAGCTTTGTCCATTGAAAGCTCTTTCAAGTTGGTTCCTCTGTCCCTTTGGTATTCATCTTTTTATTTTTGAGAACTTCCTTATTTTCTGGCAGCATAAAGCCTTTAAGCTCCTCTTGTATTTTCCCTGCCCTAGCCCTAGAATCACCATTTCTTCAAGAACTACATTTCATAACTTAATTCTGGCAGCTGGATGCAGAATTTTTCATAATTGAAACTCATTTATGCTTCCAAGCTGTTTTGATTCTACATTCACAGAGTAGTTCGATGATAGATTTTCAGCTGATATTTTAAAATGTGTCCTTAAAACAGATACTGAGACCCAGATTGTTAGATTCATCTGAGAATATGGGAAATTTCACAATGGTCACTGACCAATGTGGAATGTACCCAGATATAAATAAATGAGGAGACAGGACAGAGACACGATGATCACAAAAAATCAAAAACTTCCCTCTGTGACAAAAACCAAAACCAAACTCACTGCCTTCAGACATCTGTTAACCATGACTTCTTTTGAAGTTGACTTTGTGCGAAGAAACTTTACCATAAAGTAATCTAGTTTTTTGTCCCTGTTTCCTGAGAAACCAAAAACCAGACACATTTAGTGGATTCAGACTCATAGATGAAAAGACAAGGAGGGGGACGGGAAGCTAGATCAATGGAATCAGAACAAACAGAATGGACATAATAAGAGTGCTGATAGATACATTTTGAAAATTATAATCAATGTCATGGAATAAACTGTATAAAAATTGTTAAACCCACTGCTAATGAGTTGTTTCCGACTCATAGCAACTGTATACAACAGAGTAGAACTGTCCTATAGGATTCCCTAGGCTTAAAGCATAAAGATTTAAAACCTTTATGGAAGCAGACTGCCACATCTTCCTCCCACAGAGCAGCTGGTGAGTTTGAACCCCTGATGACTTGACCTTTCAGTTAGCAACTGAGCATTTAACCGCTGCACCATGAGGGCTCTTCATTTACTGAGAAGATAACCCTAAACCTTTGGAGGAGCTCTGGTAGCATAGTGGCTAAGGCACTTGACTGCTAACCAGAAGACTGGCTGTTCAAACCCACCAGCCATTTCCTCGGAAGGAAGGGTGGGCGGGCAATCTGCTTCCATAGTGATTCTGCTTCAGAAATCCAAGGGTGCGACTCTGTGGAGAAGTAGATTGCCAAATCTCCCTTCCCAGGAGTGGCCCTTCTGGTTAGCAGTCAAACGCCTTAGGCACCAAGCCACGAGAGCTCCCTAAGGGGATGTTGTTGTTGTTGTTATGTGCAGTGGAGTCTTACCTGACTCATAGCAACCCCCTCCTTGGGTTTCCCAGGCAGTAGGGATCACAAAGCTGTGTGATTTCTGACCTCTTGAGTTGGTACTTAGTTGGCAGTGCCACAAGTGGCCAGGGGTGAGAACTGCATTTGATGCTAGATAGATGCATTTGCCTCATAGCTTTTCCAAGAATCAATTCTGCAGCTGTGGAGGTCTACCAACTCTCTTGAATAATATTTATGTGATGTTTTCCAAGTGGAATATGTAATATGACAGTTAGTTAACTCAAAATTACATGGACGATGTAGTGTCACAGATAATCTCTTCTAACATATATTATCTCTTTGACAATGTGCATATTTACATGAAAAATAATTGCACATTTATGAAAAAAGAAACTCCCAAATATCAAAAACTAGGAAAGAAAAAAAAATGTTTAAAGAGACCATCTCTGTAGACAGACCTGAGTCTATGGATTCTTGCATATTTCTCAAGAACATTGACTAGATGTTGCAACGTAGTAGAAGACATGGATATACACAGGAAAAGTATCATGAGCATGGCCTGCTCATACACTCTTTGCCTTTTTCCTGTATAATGAAGCTATTTTTGCTCAATGCATAAGGACACCATGTACCTTTGAAATACCCACTTGGAAGACAAAGAGGTGAAATTGGTCAGGATTGAGAAGCAAGTTGTAAAACAGGAGGTCCTCTGCAATCTCCCCTTGAATTGATTATGCCCTTTCACTAAAACTAGGAGAAAAAGTAAGGTTGGAAGCTGAACAGCTATCTTCATTCTTTTAACAAATTGAACAGTTGTTCACCATGGCACTGTTCTGGGTGCTGGAAATAACAGCAACAACTGAAAAAGACAAAAATCCCTGCCTTCATGGAGCTTATACTCCAGTGAATGGAAGTAGATTATTATCCCTAATTTACAAACAAAGAAGCTGAAGCTCAGAAATATAGCAAGTTATTTATAACATAAGGTTTCAGGCAAGGACTGTAATAATCCAAAACCTGGGCTTTCTTATTTATATTACATACAAGGAAATACATCCTCCATGCCACTATAAGTCCTGAGAATTTTGGCATAAGGATATTTGCAAAGACTTCTAACGCACACAATATCCTTAGCACTGAAAATATCACTTTGAGCTTACCTGATTAGAATCCAAGTGCCTCCAAATGTCCCAGTGCTTGTCTTTTCATTATGCTATTTTCTGCATTACATAGAAATTTATGTATGTATCTATTTGGTCCACTGTGTTGTGAGCTCCTCAGAACAAAAGCTATGTTTTACTTATCTTTGTAGCCAATACCAAGCTTAAGCACTGGCAATTGTAGGAACCACTGATGAAGAATTTACATATTTGAGTAGCACCTAGAACATATGTCTCCTTTCACTCACTTCACTCCCCATCACTCACTGCCCTTGTGGTATCCGACTCATAGCAACCCTTCCTTGGGTTTCCTAGTCGGTATCACTATGGAAGTAGATTGCCCAACCTTCCTTCTGAGGAGTAGCTGGTAGGTTTGAACTGCCAGCTTTCTGGTCAGCAGTCAAATGCCTTGGGCACTATACCACCAGAGTTCCCTCACTCCCCATTACTATACTCTAAAGTTCTCAATAAATTGTGGTTGAACTGAATGTGTTTGGCTTTAATATGCAAAGAGGAAGGAGAGTGGCAAATCAAAAGACAGACAGAAGTTCAACCTTGCCAGTAGATAACTTGCTTTTTTTTTCTTCTTCCATGAGGATAATACTTACAAATTGACTGAAGGACAAATCCCTTAGCTACCACTTATCTCCACATGGTGCTTTGCAGTTAGTATAGTACTTTCCTGTATTTAGTCTCATTTGTTTACCTTGTGAAGTAGGAACACTAGGCTTTATTCTCCTCATTTTATGTGCAATGAAGTTGAGGCTTACAGACATTAAATGACTTGCTTATAAAAGCAACTTATAAAAGGGGTCTCTGGGCTTGAATTCATACCTAATCTGTCTTCACTGCCATGCTGCATCTCTGACTTATAAGTTCTTCTGTAAAACTGTTTTGAAATCTGAAACTAGTCATATACTGAATGACATTCCCTCATATAGCAGAGCTATCTTTGCTCAATACACAAGAACACAGTGTGCTTTTAAAGTAAAAAGAGATAAAATGTAAGATGGATTGAGAAACAAATAGTAAACTCATAGGTTTTCTTCAATCTCCCCTTGGCTTTATTGTTGTTTTCATGAAAACTGGGATCAATTCAATCATTTTCTGAGTAATCCATGTCAATATGATGGAATGAAGGACAGTTATAAATTACTGAAATAACACTTCAAAAATAAAAATTGTATAAATATAAAAATGTGAGCATTTAAAATTATGCTAATTTCTCTTTAAAATGAGTTCAGTACAGCTTACTACAAACATAAGGAATGAAAAATTAGAGCTTTTTATTGTGGTAAATATATATGTAACAATTTGTTTGCCATTTCAGCATACTTCATGCATATAATTCAGTGGCATAAGTTATGTTTATCATGTTGTTCAATCATTATCATTATCCACTTCCAAATTTCCCATCATCCTTAACAGAAGCTCAGTGTCCCCTAAGCAATGAATCCCCCTTTTCCCCTCCTGCCTGCCTGTCCCTCGTAATCACTAATAAACTTTGGTCTCTATATATTTGTCTACCCTAGATAGTTCATATAAGTGAAATCATACAATGCCTGTCCTTTTGTTACTGACTTATTTCAGTCACCATGTTTTCAAGATTCATCCATGTTCTAACATGTATCAGGACTTTATCTCTACGGCTAAATAATATTCCATTGTATGTACATACCACATTTTATTTATCTATTCATCTGTTGATGGATGTTTAGGCTATTCCCTCCTTTTTAACTACTGTGAATAGTGCTGCAATGAACATTGATATACAAGTATATGTTTGTATTCTTGATTTCAATTATTTTGGGTATATGCTTATAAAATAAATTCCACCACTTGTCTATCAGTTTGTCATACTATGGTGGCCTGTGGATTGCTGTGAGGCTGGAGGATGGAGGCTATGCCACCAGTATTTCAAATACCAGCAGGGTCACCCAGTGAAGCTTCCAGACTAAGACAGAGGGGGAAGAAGGAAGCAGCCAACCACTTCTCAGAGAAATTTCTGGGCCACATGGTAATTCTGCTTAACTTTCTGAGGATTTGCCAAACTGTATTCCATGGTAGTTGTACCATTTTATAATCCCACCAGTAATGGATGTAAGTTAAAATTTCTCCACACACTTTGACATCACCTGCTGTTCTCTGTCTATCTGTCTGTCTGTCTGTCTTTCTCTGTCTCTCTGTCTGTCTGTCTGTCTCTCTCTCTCTATTAGTATTTTAGTGGGTGTGAAGTGATTGGAGAAGTTTTACTCAATGAAGCACATACAAAATTATTTCCTCGGTTATCTATCCAAAGCCTGAGAGGAGTGAGGCATTTCCTGCAACTGATGGATTTAATGAGATGGATCCCTTTACAGAAGTCCCTTCTTGGGTATCCAGACTGGTAACATTATCATTGAGTGTATGTCTGCTAGCACATTTCTAAAAACCAGTGGAAAGTTGGCTAAATTTACGATTCATAGACATAATATGTTCAGACTTGTGCTAAGAAGATACACAAATGGTTGTCTTTTCACACATTAGTACTGTGGATTGACATGTTTTTTCTTCATTCTTTTCTGCTCATCCACCAAAATGCATCTAAAAATACCACTGCCTTTATAAGTCTTCTCAGAACCTGCCCACGATAATCATTCTCTGTGCTCTTAGAGAACAAATGTGTGTGCGCATTTTTTCAGGAAGCTCATTTTATGAGACTTGAAATGGGAAAAATCTAGATTTCAGGGAGGATGCTAATGGTGTCCCATTGGAATTATCATGGCGCCTACATTTCTGCTCTGTTTCTAGCACGTACCTAATCTCAAAGGCAAAGGAAATGCAGTATAGTACACACATCCCTTCCCCACAGTTAGCCATCACACAGATAGCTGTCTCAGAAGCCATCTCAATAAAAGAGACTCTCATTAAATGTTGCTTGGTTGATTTACTAGTTGGTTTGCTAATTTGTTCACTGGCGTGTTTTGTTGGTTGATAAACTGGTTAGTTGGCTGGCTGATTGGGCAGTATGTTGGTTTCTTATTAGATGGTTGGTAGTTGACTGGCTGGCTAATTGACTACATGGGTTGCTGGTTTACTGACTGGTTGGCCGACTGGTAGGTTGTAACAGTTGTATGAATGGTTGATTGATCAGTTGATTGGTTGTCTAACTTAATAACTGATTATTTTCCCAAATGAGAGAATGAATTATTTCTGAAGGTGAAGTTAATTCTTCAGGAATTGCCTTAGGGATATTTTTTGTGTAGAAAATAGAATTTAAAATCAAATCAAATTTCTTCTTGAAAGAAATGAAGTGCAAATTATTATACAGACCTTATTGTCAATGGTGGGTTTTGAAATAAGCATCTGTGCATGTTTGAAATAAATGTGTATGCTAGGCCTCTTAGAGGATATAATAGATCTCAAAAATGATTCACAGTTACCTGAATTAAATAAAAAGGGAGCTATTCCTCCATGTTTCCTGAAATCTGGGTGTTTTTCATGGTGCTTAGGAAGCAGCTCCACACCTTGGCATTGTGACTAAACTTGAAAAGGAACACTCCTATGTGTGCTCCATGGGAGCTCTGGTAGCATAGTGCCTAAGCCACTTGACTGCTAACCAGAAGGCTGGTAGTCAAACCCACCAGCCACTCCTTGGAAGGAAGGTTGGGCAATTTCTGTAGTGATACTGCCTTGAAAACCCAAGGAGGGGTTGCT
>NW_006921674.1:7778902-7780287 GCF_000298275.1 Orycteropus afer afer | reverse complement strand
TGCCTCGGACACCCAAGGAGGGGTCGCTATGAGTCGGGGCCGACTCGACGGCACATAACAACAACAACAACAACAATTAATTGATAAGGTTTGAAAAGCATTGTCAGTTGTGCTTAATAGTTCAAGGCTTTCTTAGTAGCAAGTCTAGGATTTAGACTTGAAATTATCCAACTTGACGGCAGTATATTTGGTTTGGTTTTTTGGTATATTCTTTAGGATATTAAAAAAAAAAAAAAAAAACTCACTGCCATCAAGTTAGATCCGACTCATAGCAACCCCTCCTTGGGTTTCCGAGGCAGTATCACTGTGGAAGTAGATTGTCCAACCTTTCTTCTGAGAAGTGGTTTCTGGATTTGAACTGCTAGCCTTCTGGTTAGTAGTAAGATGCCTTAGGCATTATACCACCAGAGCTCCCTATAGGATATTAGTATTATATAAAGGTGCAAAAGTAAAATAAGTTTGAGAAGTAACAGATTAATGCAGTCTTTCTCACAGTATTTAATATAATGAATATGGATTCTGACTCTTGAAGAGGAAATTATTATAGCTATAACATATCTCAAACTCTTTTGACCATTGCATCAGTTTTCTACTGCTATAATTCTGGATGGCAAACCATACCAATAGTCAGTGGCTTAAAACACTCATCATTTATTCTCACAGACCTGTACTTTGGCTGAAACAGTTTTGCTTCAGGCTACAGGTTTGTCAACCTGCATGCTCTGTGCCTCTGTCATTCTTCTCTGCCTAGCAGACTAGACAGGCCATTTTTGTTTTGCTTTGTTTTGTGTTTGTTTTTTAGGCAATAGCAGAGGACCAAAAGAGGCAGTGAAAATCCAGGTTGCTCTTGCGTTGCCAGTGTGGCCTGAGCTGAGGTGCTACCTTTCTCCACCATTCACGTGTTGCCAAGCTTGTTCTATAGAAGGATTTGCTCCTCTCCAAAATGCTTTATGGAATTCTGGCTAAGACTATCAGAACATGCTTTCTCTCCAGACTGGACAAATTGTATCCACATTCAGTCTGCGGAATGAATTCTCAGTGAGCTATGACAACAGCAGGAAGAATGTCTCGCTGCTAGTGGATTCTCATTAAGATGATGATGTTTTTAAACATCTCTCAGACTGTAGCATCTCAGGATGCTACGTACTGCCTATTAACATAAGCAGTGCATAAACACCAATGAGATATTGTAATGTTCTTGAAAGTGTTTTTCATAGAACAGTAACCCCAGGTTGTTGTTGTTAGGTGCCTTTGAGTCAGACCTGACTCATAGGGACCCCTCCTTGGGTTTCCGAGGTGGTATCACTACGGAAGTAGATTGCCCAACCTTCCTTCCAAGGAGTGGCTGGTGGGTTTGAACAGCCAGCCTTCTGGTTAGCAGTCAA
>NW_006921674.1:7764460-7777637 GCF_000298275.1 Orycteropus afer afer | reverse complement strand
CCCACTCTCGCCTCTACCTTCCCGCAGCTGGAACCAGTTGCGAGCGGTTTCGCGACGAGGGCTTTTGGGGTAGGTATCGAGACCCACCGAGAAGAGGGGCTTTGGCCCCATTTGCTGCGGTGCCACTATCCACAGCCGAGGACCGTGAGCCCTCAGGTGACGTTCCCATCGGCCGGTGCTCCGCAGGGCGGGGCGCGCACGGGGAATGGGCGCGGGGAAGGTGGCGCCGGCTGCTCCCCAAGGGAGGTTTCACCCACCCGGGTCTGATTTGGGAAGGATATCCCTCACTCTGCAAGGCACACGTGGAGGGGCCTGCGGGTCGGACCGCGGCGGATTGCTGGCTCGTTTCCTACTCTTTAGAGGAAATGGAAACAAAGGTGGGGGAAAATATGGACATGGCTTTTCAGGGAAGCAGCCGCATTGAAAGCCGGAGCTGGCGGCAGCGCGGGCACTTAGCGTGGCAGGCCATCCCCGGATCCTTACGGAAAAAAATAGGATTAAATAAAGTGGCGGAGTCGAGGCAACGATCACTGGTTTGTGTTTTCTTAACCAGGAGACCGGAATGCCTTTTTTAAACTAGAAACCTAGAGCAGTGAAGTATATTATTCTCTAAGGACCTTCCTCTCCCTGTGTGTCCGCTGTTGGAGTTTCTGCTCTGCCTTAAGTTAAATCCACCTCCACCTTGGTTAACGTAACAGTATTCATATGTCACCTGACCTGTGCAAATTCTTCTGAACCCAGCAGATGCCTTTAGGAAGTTAGCCTTAGCGATTGTCAGGAAACTGGGAAAAGTGGAAAGGAGGGAGTGTGGACCTTTACATATCTGCCTGAGGCTTCATTGAGCCTTTAGAAATCTTTCTAAAAATTCTATCTTTAGTGTTGGGAGAGAGATGCATTTCCCTGCACTTCTTAATGAGATTTTGCCCCAAAGCCTACTACCTTTATTAGTGGTGGGATCTTATTAAAATGCCAGTAAAACTACTAGGAAGGAATCAGGCATAAACATGAAATTGTTTCAGTTTGGAGCATGCAAGGAAATGTCACTGATCTTAACTCAGTGCAGATTTGAGGGAGGATGATGTCTTATCAGTGAATGTTTTCTAGCTTTTTTTATACTGCATTTTCTACCTAAACAACAAGTTGTTTACCAGTTAAAGGGAGCTGACTGGCTGGATGTGACTGTGTTGGGTTGATGGTTTTGCGTTTCATTTGGATCATGATACCTCTTTAATGTCACAATTGGATTTGCCTTTTGCAGAGCAGACAGTCCCCCACCTATGGTCTTGTGGCTATGGCAAGAAATTACAAGGACAATATTATTTGACTCTTAGCCTAGGGCAGGTTGTTAAACTGCACAAAGCAATTCAATTCCAGTATTAGAATTTTTCTAGCCTAGGGAATAACATACCATCAATACGCAGGCCACCTGATGCTTCTAAATATTAATATAGATGGTTAAACAGACTGAGAAGAGAAGGAAAAACCACCAGGCACTTTAAAGAGGACCAAAGAATACTCCTGTGGGTCCGAGCTGCAGTGAGAGAACCAATTTAACTTTTAGTATCAGCATGGTTTTCCTCAAATACAAGGAACAGTTGTTTGTTTTTTTTTTAATTTTGTCTACTGTTATATGTTGTTGTTGTTGTTATGTCCATCTAGTCGGACCCGACTCATAGCGACCCCTCCTTGGGTTTCCGAGGCAGTATCACTACGGAAGTAGATTGCCCAGCCTTCCTTCCAAGGAGTGACTGGTGGGTATAGGCCCCAACTAAAGGCGAGCCTGTAAGTAGTTCTTAACACAAAGTGATGGGCTGGGTATGTAAGGTGCAGCAATTGTCCTACCAGATCCCCTTAACCCTTCAGTTTACTACTTTAGTTTTAGTCCCTGAGTGGGTGGGTGCTCTCCTTCCCTTAAAAAAAAAAAAACTCTCTGCCACACTATCTCTACGGAAGTAGATTGCCCAGTCTTCCTTCTGGAGTAACTGGTGGGTTTGAACAGTATTCTGGTTAGCCATCAAATGCCTTAGGCACTATGCCACCAGAGCTCCCACTAGAACCTTCAAAAGCTCCTTAGACCCTTGGCCTGGGGAAGTGCCTGGTCAGAGTTCCTAGGTGCACTGTGAGGGCAGTAACAGTTCCCCTCCCAGGAGCAGCCCACCACCACAAAGGACAGGAAATGCTCCTGTGCCCTGGAGACACCAGGATTCCTCTCTTGTACTGTGACACCTCACTGTCACCGTGACACGAAGGAGCCAAAGGCCATCATTTACCTTCTATATCGCAAATTTACTCACCCATTTTTATTTTAAAGTTCTGATTCTCAAAAGTGAGAATGAATAATTGTGTTGTTGTGTGTTATCGAGTCAATTTTAACTCAAAGTGACCCCATGTGACAAAGTAGAATTGCCCCATAGGGTTTTCTTGGCTCTAATCCTCTTTCTCTACAGAGCCACTGGGTGGGTTCAAACTGCTAGCCTTTTGGTTAGCAGCCAAGGGCTTAACTTTTGCGCCAACAGGGCTAGGTGGGAGAAATTGAGGAAAGTTGGGGATGGAGTCTCTCAGTGGTGCAAAAAAATTAAGCACTCAGCTACTAACTGAAAAGTTAGCTGCTCAAATCTACCCAGAATCACTGTGGAAGTTAGGCTTGGTGATCTGCTTCCCAAAGGCCATGGGCATGAAAACCGTATGTAGCACAGTTCTTCTCTGACATGTGGGGTTGCCATGAGTTGAAACTGATTTGATGGCAACTGGTTTAGTTTAGTTTTGGTTTTGGGGGGCAGTGTAGGAGAAGGGGGAGGTTTTTTCATAGATAAAGGAAAGAAAGAACTTTGGTCAAGAGCCTACTGTTTTAGGCAATGTTTGTTTGGGTGCTTCATTTCATTTAATCCTTACAATAACTATGTAAGATAGAGAGTATTTTTCCCACTTCACTGCAAGTGGGGTTCAGAGAAGTTGGTGAATACTTGGAGTCATATAGCTAGAAAGTGGCAAGGCTAAGTTTAGGCCCTAAGATTGGCTATCTAATTTCTCCCAGAAACTAAGAATGGTTCTGTTTTCCTTCTCCATCTGCCCCCAGGCCCCCTGAGGAGGACAGCTTTGGGCTAAATCTACCAAAAGCTATGTTCCAGAGTCATGTACAGACACCTCAGAATCTCTTGCACAGGTACTGGGACCCACAGGCCCTTTTACTCTCTTCCATTCTGTATTCTATATCTCCATCCCTTCACCCTCTCATTCCTTTGATACCAAACTGTCAAATGTGTGGACTATAAAGTCATTGGCATTTGCCCTTTCTCTGCCCTGGAGTACCCACCACTTTCTCATGCCTAGATTTCTCCTTTTTAATCCCACCCCAACAAGACTGGGGATAACTCTTCCAAATAAAGCAGGAGATTTACATTGAAGGTCTAATGCTATGTGTGACTTCAAGATCTGCAGAATTCTACCCTTGGTGCTTTCAGGGCAAGAAGGGCAAGAGGGATGTTCTAGTTACCTAGTTCCACTCTGAAAGGAATATACCACAAATAGGATGGCCTCAACAAACAGGAGTTTATTCTGTTATAGTTTGGGAGGCTAGAAGTCCGAGTTTAAAGGGCCAGGCTCTGGGGCTGGGTAAAAGGCCCTCAATCTTGGGGTTCAGCTCTGCCTCCTGCTCCCAGCCCACTGGAGCTAGAGGCTTTTCTTCACTCCGACAGCTGCTGGCTGCTGAGACTGACAAACTCAATGTTGACAAGTAAAAAGACACAGTCCTGATGTTACCAAACCACATGCCAGGCCATTAATATAAGTCCATTGTAAGTCCCAAGGTCAGCAAAGCATGGCAGGCTGCTGAAAAACCTACACAGCTACCTGCAGGGTCCAAGCATGCCATAAACTGGAGACCATTCCCCGAGGCTTTACCTTATATACAGGAAGCAGACCACAACCCTAAGGCAGCTACTCAGCTACTCACAGTATATTCCACCATGGAGTTGATTACCAGTCTCATCATGGAGAATGCTACATCCAGCTGCCAAGCCACTCAACCAGGCACAGCCAAGTTGACACACAAACATAACCACCACAAGGGCAAATGAGTGGCAATGCTTGGATAGCTTCTCCATCTTGGGGAAAAAAAAATCTCCTTGCCTTTGCGTCAATTCCAACTCATAATGCCCTCCATTGAGTGTCTGAGGAGGTAAATCTTTACAAAAGTAGATTGCCCAGTCTTCCTTCCACAGAGAAGCTGGTAGGTTTGAACCACTACCCTTCTGGTTAGCGGTCAAATTCCTTAGGCACTATGCCACCATGCAAGTACAAAAGGAGTAAGAGGAGACAGAGAAGAAAGAGGAAACTTTAAGAGAAGTTCTTAAAAATGGGATTTGGCTGTGTCAAATTAATGCTAATGAAATGACAGATTTTTGTAAACTTACCACTTACATCTAATTATCATGCAGCACAGTAAAAATTGTTCATTTCATTAAGTATGTGTCAATATGGCACATATTGACATAAAGTAAAAATTGTATTTTATAGTACATTTTTTAAAATTAAAATAATAAAATTCTTAACTCTTTCTACATGCTCCGGTCTAATGGAATTTGGCATGATTATCAGATCACCCACTGTAATAAATAAATAAATCACACACACACATACACACAGAGAGTGAATAAATAGTATGTCTGTAACTCTAACATTCTGAGAGATCCAGAAGGAAACTATGTTCCATGAGAAGGAGTTGTATCCTTAGGGATTTATATTAAGCATGTAAAATATTGGCAAGGCTTTTGCTACACTGAATTCAGTCTCATACATTAATAACTCTTTACCCAAATTTGGAAGTAAGTTAACTACCTTTAAGTTGAAAGCATTATAGACATTGACATGTCATTAACTGGGTATCACACTGTCCTAAATATATCTAACATCCCAAACTTTCTAAATAATTGGGCTACTACTGTCTTAGTTTCTTAAGGTTGTGTTATGGATTGAATTATGTTCCCTAAAAAATATGTATCATAATTGCTAACCTCTATGCCGTGCCTAAGGCACTTGACTGCTAACCAGAAGGCTGGCAGTTCAAATCCACCAGCCACTCCTTGGAAGAAAGATTGGGCAATCCTACTTCTGTAGTAATACTGCCTCAGAAACCCAAGGAGGGGTCGCTATGGGTCAGGTCCGACTCAACGGCACATAACAACAACAACAACATGCCTGCGGTTAATATTTCGTTTGGGAGTGGGTTGTCTTTGTTATGTTGATGAGACAGGGTTAGTGTAGGATGTGTTTTTAGTCAATCTCTTTTCAGATATAAAAGAGATTAAACAAGCAAGCAAAATAAGCAGACATAGGGAAAGAGAGATGCCAAGGCACATGAAGGTTACCCAGGAGCAGAAGCTGAAAGAAACAAAGACCTTCTTCTAGAGCCAACAGAGAGACTAAGCCTCCTTCTAGGGCCAGCATACTGAATTCAAACATTTAGCCTTCTAAACTGTGGCTATGGAAGCAGCAGTCAAGAAATAAAATGACATATTGCATTGGGCAAATCTGCTGCAAGACCTCTTTAAAGTGTTAGAATGCATATATGTCACTTTGAGGACTAAAGTGTGCCTGACTCAAGCCATGGTATTTTCAATCACCTCATATACATATGAAAGCTGGACAATGAATAAGGAAGACAAAGGAAGAAATTAATTCATTTGAATTATAATGTTGCTGAAGAATAATATACAACAGACTGCCAGAAGCATGAACAAATCTCTTTTGGAAGAAGTATAGCTAGAATGTTCCTTAGAACCAATGATGGTGAGACTTTGTCTTGTGTACTTTCTATATGTTATTAGAGGGACCAGTCTCTGGAGAAGGACATCAAGTTTCTTAAAGTAGAGGGTTAGCAAAAAGTAGAAAGACAGTGAGATGGACTGACATAGTGGCTGCAACAACAGACTCAAGAATAGCAGTGATTGTGAGGATGGTCTGAGTCCAGGCAGTGTTTCATTCTGTTATACATAGGGTCACTATGAGTTGGAACTAACTTGACAACACCTAACAACAACAAACTGTGAGAAAATAAATTTCTGTTTGTTAAAACCACCCATTTGTGGTATTTCTGTTATAGCAGCACTAGAAACTAAGAACTTGGTACTGGGAGTAGGGCATTGCTCTAATGGATACTTAAAATTGTGGAAATGGTTATGGAATTGAGTAGTAGATAGAGGCTGGAAGAGTGTTAAGATACCTTCATTGCCTTGAAGAGACTATTGGTAAAATTATGGATGTCAAAGGCAATTCTAGTGAGGTCTCAGAAGGAAGTCAGGAGAGCTATAGAAAAACTCTCCATCATCTTAGCAATGTATATGGCACCAGCAGCAGAATGCTGCTGGAAATGTGGACAATAGCTTCTGGTGAAGCTTCAAAAGAAAATGATGAATGTGATTGGACAATGAAGGAAGGGCATTGCTTTTTATGCAGTGGCAAAGAACTTGTCTGAATTATGTTCAATGTTTGGTAGAAAAGTAGAACTTGTAAATGATTATGGTAGTTAAAGTTATGTGTCAACTTAGCTGGGCCTGGTTTTAAGTGGCTGGGCAGCTGGATGTAGTATTCCCCATAATGAGACTGGTAATCAACTCCATGGTAGAATCTACCATAAGCAGCTGAGTAGCTGCCTTAGGGATATGGTCTGGTCCCAATATATAAGGAAAAGCTTTAGGAATAGTCTGCAGCTTTTGGCATGGTTGAACCCGGCATGCAGCCAAGTCATTGTTCAGCAGCCTGCCATGTTGTCTGCTGATCTTGGGACTCTTAATGGACTTGAATCAATGGCCTGCCATGCAGTTTGGTAATATCAGGACCGTGTCTTTTTACTTATCAACCTTGGGTTTGTAAGCCTCAGCAGCCAGCAGCTGCCTGAGTGATGAGATGCCTCTAGCTTCTGTGGGCCGGGAGCAAGAGGCAGAGCTGAAACCCAAGGTTGAAGGGCTTTTGGCCAGCCCCTAGAGCCTGGCACTTTGACTTCTAGCCTCCAGAACTGTAAGAGAATAAACGCCTGTTCATTAAAGACATCCCATTTGTGGTATTTGCTGTTAGAGCAGCATTAGGTAACCAAAACAATGATGAACTGGGATATCTGATGGAGGTGAATTCTAAGCAGGATCAGAAGCAGGCCACATGTTTTCTCCTTGCTGCTTATAGTAAAATATGAGATGAAATAGATGGACTTAAAAATGAATGTGTAAAATAAAAACAAAACTTAGATTTGGAAAATTCTGTGGAACAAACTAAGAACATGTACCCGAGAATTTTCACCAAGGATATGACTAAATACCTTTTATTAAAGCAATTAAGCCTGCAACTGATGGATCTAACCAACTACCATAGCACCAAACCCATCAATTTAGACTGAAGGGGACAGAGAAAGAATAAAAGGAAAGAACACTATCTGCCTCTTGTAATTCTTTCGAACCCAGCTCATAGCGACCCCTCCTTGGGTTTCTGAGGCAGTATCACTATGGAAGTAGATTGCCCAACCTTCCTTCCAAGGAATGGCTGGTGGGTTTGAACCACCAACCTGCCGGTTAGCAGTCAAATGTCTTAGGCACTATGCTACCAGAGCTCCTACAGGAGGAAATAGGCCAAAGGAACTAATTTTTGTCCTCCAAGAAAAGAAAAGGACTATCCATGGAACAACTTGGAGATCAGAAGAACTGTTAGAAGGAGCACAAAAAGCAGGGTGTTCTTGATTTCAGAGGGTGGGACTGTGGTCTTCTAGATCTCAAAGGATATGGCCACAGCCTCATAAGTTTGAAATAGTCATATCTTCACCAACTTGGTTCTGGAGTGTGGGGCTGCCATTAAGGTGTTCTTGAGGATGGGTCCAAAACTAAGGGAGCAGTGCTGTAATGCCCAAAGGGCAGAAGAATGGCGTCTGCCAAGTCCAAGGTGGGGCTAGGGTCACCACTCACAAGCACTAGGTAATGGGGCCACTCCAAGCCAAAGGAACAGAGTTGTTCTCCTAGTGGGATAGAAAGGCAGAGTTGAAGCCAGGGCCAAGTGGTCTCCATCCAGAATTCAGAGAGCATGCCAACACCTGTCGTCTAGAAGACAGAGCCATTGCCTAGAAGGTCTCAGAGAGCAGAAGATTATTTGCAACCCTTGAGAGCTAATGTAATGTGTTCTGCTGTGTTTTGGACTTGCTTGGTACATGGTATTCCTACTTTTCTTCTAATTTCTCCCATTTTTAATGGAAATGTTTACCTTGTGCCTGTTCCACCATTGTACTTTGGAAGCAGATAACTCATAGTCTAGATTTCACAGCTCACAGATGAAAGGAATTTTGCCCCAGGATGGGATATGCCTAAAGTTTTATCCATATTTGATTTAGATGAGATCTTGAACTTGGAGTTGATTTAAGACTTTTGGCATGATGTGATAGGATAAATTGTTTTACATGTGACATGGATATGAAATTTAGGGGCCAATGGATGGAATACTATGGATTGAATTTTACCCCCCAAAATACATGTTGTAAATCCTAACCTCCATACCTGTAGTTTTAATCCTATTTGGGAATGGGTTGTCTTTATTAATGCTAATAAGACAGTATTAGTGAGGCTCTGATAGCATAGTGCCTAAGGCACTTGACTGCTAACCAGAAGGCTGGCAGTTCAAACTCACCAGCCACTCCTCAGAAGGAAGATTGGGCAATCTACTTCCATACAGAGACTGCCTCGGAAACCCAAGGAGGGGTCACTGTTAGTCGGATCCAACTTGACGGTACATAACAACAACAACAACAAGTGTAGGGTGTGTCTTAAGTCAATCTCTTTTGAGATATAAAAGAAATTAAACAAGGAAATGAAAGCAGCAGAGATGGGAGAAGAGAGATGCTAAGGCATATGAAGATTGCCCAGGAGCAGAAGCTCAGAAGAGACAACAACCTTCCCTCAGACTTGAGAGAGAAAGCCTTCCCCTAGAACCGCACCCTAATTTGGACTTCTAGCCTCCTAAACTGTGAGAAAATAAATATCTGGTTTCTAAAGCCACCTAGTCGTGGAATTTCTGCTATAGCAGCACTAGATAACTAAGACAGGCTGCCATAACAAAATACCACCAAGTAGGTAACTTTAAAGAACAGAAATTTATTGTCTTATGATTCTAGAGGCTAGAAGTCCAAATTTAGAGTGTCTGCAGGACCGTGCTCTCTTAATCTCTCTCTCTGTCTGCTCTAGGGGAAGATCCTTCCTTGTCATCTCCAGCTGCAGGTAGCCCTGGGTACTTTTTGATGGTCCTTGGCTTTCAGATATATCTTCATGTGATGCTTTCCCTCTGTGTGTGACTCTCTTCATGTCTGTTCTCCACTTCTAGAAGGCCACTCAAAAGGGATTAGGACTCACCCTACTCTAGTATGACCTCATTAACTCAACGAATGCCCCCACATCAAAGCTAAAAACAATCACCATTCCAACTAATGGTGACCTCATGTGTTTCAGAGTAGAACTGTTTCATAAAGTTTTCATATCTGTGACCTTTCAGAAGCAGATAGCTAGACCTTTCTTCCTTCTTTCTTAACCATTTTCATCACCCAGGGATCCTAATTAGCTGATAACATCTGCGAAGAGAAACCCTATTTCCCAGACAAAATCACATTCACAGGTACAGGGGTTGGGACATAGCATATCTTTTTGAGGAATAAAAGTCAATCCATAACAGTTACCCATTTTAAATGCACTGATTGTTCATCTCATTAAGATGGAACTTAGATTTTTGTTTTTTAAAGCCTGTGACTTGCCAAATATTTTTGCATGAAAAATACTTTTACATTTTGAAAATATGAATACACACACACACATACATATATATCTACATGTATATGTATATATCGGAAGGAAGGTTGGGCAATCTACTTCCATAGTGATACTGCCTGAGAAAGCCAAGGAGGGAGGGGTCACTATGAGTCAGATCTGACTTGATGGCAGAGCCTGAAAAATAATATGTGTGTGTGTGTATATATATAAATATAAATAATGTGTGTGCATGTGTGTGTGTATATAAATCAAACCAAACTCATTGCTGTTGAGTCAATTGGACTTATAGCGACTGCTCCTTGGGTTTCTGAGGTAGTAACTCTACAAAAGTAGATTGCCCAACCTTCCTTCCGAGGAGTGGCTGATGAGTTTGAACTGCCAGCCTTCTGGTTAGCAGTCAACTGCCTTAGGCACTATGCCACCAGAGCTCCAGTGTGTGTGTATGTGTGTGTGTATGTGTGTGTGTGTGTGTGTATACACACATATAAGGCCATTATTTTTAAAAGTCTAGTAAATTTTTCCCCAACTAAATTTTTTTCAAAAACTTGAAAGAGAAGTTTCTTTATTTGGGAGAAGATCACTTCATAGCATACATGTAAAAATATCTTTTCAAATATAAATGGTATAAAATTGTGTAATTTTAAAGTATTTTACTACATAATTTCAGCCTAAAATATTTTGGAAGGTTTATACAGTGTGTCCCTTACAGAGAGCTTCTATATCAGAAACACATTTAATGTTCTCAAATTATTTCTTGATTCTTTTCAAGCAGCAGTCATAAAATCGAATTCAGTGTCCAAGCAGCTCTCCAGGAGTTTGAACCCCTTGAAAAGGAGAAACATTTCAGGGGAGTTTATTGTTGCTACCATCTTTCCAAGGTAGAGGTCAAAGATCAACGACACAACTTTGGAAGCAGTCAAACCTGGGTTCAACTTGTGGCCTTCCCACTCACTAACAGGGTGACTTGAGCAATATCATTGTCCTTTCAGCCTTTGTATTCTCATTTGCAAAATGAAGGTAATGGTATAATCTACCTTTAAATGTTACTGTGCAAATTAAATGAAATAATGCCCACAAGGAGCTTAGTATGATGTCTGGCACATTATAAGCATTCAATACATTTTGCTTTTATTATAAATAATACTTCTGTATTGGTGTCTATGCCTTCCCTTTTGTCATGAGAATCTAAGCAAACCAGAAAACCAAGCCCACTGCCATCAAGTCTATTCTGACACATAGGATATATTTCATATCTGTGACGTGATCTTGGATCTCTTTCACCCCTTTGAAGTGCTCAATTTTAACATGTTTAAACCAAAATTTTTATGGTTATTTTCTATATTGGAATCACAAGTGTGTCTGTGAGTGTGACTGTGTACGTGTGTAAATATCCATGAACCTCATGGAGACATTAAACATGGTCTCTTCATTGACTCATAAGCACCTGGAGAACTTAACATTAGTTATGATCATTCTTCAGGAGAAATCCAGTGTGTCATTAATTATATGGGAAAAGTTATATACCTAATGTCAGCCATTTGTGCCCAAAAACAATCAGTCATTTAGTTTCGTACTTAAAAGATTCAGTATTCTGTCTTTGCCCACTCCATCTTAATCCTCCCTGGTATTTAAACTTAAAAAAAAAAAAAATCCATTGCCATTGACTCCATTCCAACTCATAGTAACCTTACAGGACAGAGAAGAATTGTCCCACATGGTCTGAAATCTTTACAGAAACTGACAGTCCTCTTTCTCACCCTGAGCAGCTGGTAGGTTTAAATTGCTGACCTTCTGTTTAGTAATGGAACACAACCACTCCACCACCAGGACTCCTCCCCTGGTATTTGAGAGTTGTAAAAGCCAGAGGCATACAGGTAAAGGGTGAAAGATGAGCTCTTTCTGCTCTCTATCTCCAACTATGACATATATTGTTGGTTGATTGCATCCTACTCATTGTGTTAGGTTTGGATGGCTATGTGTTTCAGGTAAGTCTATGTCTATCCTTAGCCCCAGAGGAATTGATATTATTTTAAAGCAGTAACTATAATTGCTCCCTCCTACCAAAGATTGATTTACCAGTGAGTTTGTGTTGTTGTCAGCTGCCATTGAGTCAGCTCTGACTCATAAGGACCCTATGTACAATAGAAAGAAATACTGCCTGCTCCTATGCCATCCTCACAATCCTTGTATGCTTGAACCCATTGTTGCAGCTGCTGTGTCAGTACATCTCCTTGAGGGTTTTCCCCTTTTTTGCTAACCTCCATTTTACCAAGTGTATTGGACTGAGTTCTCTAGAGAAACAAAACCACTAAAGCTTATAGAGAGAGAGAAAGAGAAATTTATCTTAGGAAAATGGCTCACACACTTACAGACATTGGCAAGTCCAAAGTTCTTGGATCAAACGTCAAGCTGGAGGCTTTTCCCAACTCACACAGCTGTAGGAGCTGAAGAGCTCAAGGTTAGCAGGCAGAATACTGTCTGTTGACTCCAATGAATGATGAATCCAAGATCTCCAGGACAAATGGTGGATTGTTCGCTCACGGACAGTTGTAGGCAGCAAAACAGAATCCTGATCCACAGAAGAGTGTCTCTTTTCCTAGGATGTCCATAAATATACTGGAAGGAGGCCACACCCCTAGGGAAACTCCCTTTCAATGGATTGGATGCTCAAATCATATACATCTGATCTCATCACTGGAACAACCCACATCACAATTGCTTAAACCACACAAAATTGTGGTCCAGCCAAGTTGACACACAGCTCCAACTATCAGAGGCCACCCCTTGTCAACATGGCAGTTGTACAGATCTTCTTAACCATATATAATCTCTAAATAAGGACAATTATAAAGTCATATTTGTGCCTAACATGATACACTAACACACCTTCAACTGAAATGCATTAACTTTATTTACATTTTACCATTCATAACAGAAGGAAACAAAAATATTTGATGCACTTATACAATGAAGAAATAAAACAATCACAGTCCTCATTTCTGCAACTGGTCACATGGTCATAGCTGATATTCAGAACTACCTTCTTCCACCACCCATTTTATATTTCCCTTGCCCTCAGCAAGCACCTCAGCTGATCATTGTTCTTTGCCTGGTGGCATGACCCAAACCTTCATTCCTGAAGGGTCTGGGCCATTAGCAGTCATACCAGAATTGGGTTACTGTAATTTATCATTGACTTTAATCACAGGGCACAGTAATACTAAGAGACATCCTAAAGAATCTCCTGTATTCCAGACATATTCTTCTTTACTTCTGTTGTGTAATATCAATCCAATTTCCCCTTCGTAATCAGGATCTATCACACGAGATAGTACAGTAATGCCCTTCTTTGTCTGTTGATCTAGAGGCATGAGGAAGCCAAAATGACT
>NW_006921674.1:7733490-7756215 GCF_000298275.1 Orycteropus afer afer | reverse complement strand
TGGATCTTTTCCAGTCAGTTAACCAGGTAGCTGCTTCCAAATTTCTTGGCATAGATGAATAAGTGCCTCTAGTGCAGCATCCATTTGTTGAAACATCTCAATGAGTATTCCGTCAATTCTTGGAGCCTTGTTTTATGACAGTTCCTTCAGTGCAGCCTGGACTTCTCCTTCACTATCATTGGTTCTTAATCATATGCCACCTCCTGAAATACATGAACTTCAACCAATTCTTTTTGGTACAGTGACTCTGTGTATTTCTTCTATCTTCTTTTGATGCTTCCTGCATCATTCACTATTTTGCCCATAGAATCTTTCAATATTGCAACTCAGGACTTGAATTTTTTCTCCAGTTCTTTAAGCTTGAGAAATGCCAAGCATGTTCTTCCCTTTTTGTTTTTCACTTCCAGGTCTTTGCATCTGGAATTATTCATTATAATATATAGTGAATATAAGTCTTCATTATAATACTTCACATTGTCTTCTCAAGCTGCTCTTTGAAATCTTTTATTTTGTTATTTCTTCCATTTGCTTTAGCTACTCTCCATTCAAGAGCAAGTTTCAGAGTCTCTTCTGATATCCATTTTGGTCTTTTCTTCTTTCCTGTCTTTTTAATGACTTTTTGCTTTCTTTGTGTGTGGCATTCTTGATATTATATCAGAACTCATCTGTTTTTCAGTCATTGATGTTCAATGAGTCAAATCTATCTTCGGATGATTTCTAAATTCAGGTGGGATATAATCAATGCCATATTTTGGCTGTCATGGACTTGTTTTAATTTTCTTCACCTTCAACTTCAGCTTGCATATGAGCAATTGGTGGTCTGTTCCACAGTCAGCTCCTGGCCTTGTTTTGGCCAAAGATATTGAGCTTCTCCATTGCTTCTTTCCACAGATGTAGTGAATCTGAGTCCTATGTATCCCATCTGGTGAGATCCATGTGTATAACCACCATTTATGTTGTTGATAAAAGATATTTGCAGTGAATAAGCTATTGGGCTTGCAAAATTCTTTCATTCAATCTCCGGCATAATTTCTATCACTAAGGTAATATTTTCCAACTACCAATAATTCTTCTTTATTTCTACCTTTTGCATTCCAATCACCAGTAATAATCAATATATCTTGATTGCATATTTGGTCAATTTCAGACTGCATAAGTTGGTAATAATCTTCAATTTCCTCATCTTTGGCTTTAGTGGTTGGTGTGCAAATTTGAATAATAGTAGTATTAACTGTTCTTCCATGTAAGGGTATGGGTATTACCCTATCACTGACAGCATTGTACTTCAGGACAGATCTTGAAACATTCTTTGTGAGCTGAATACCACAGCATTTCTCTTTGGTTTGTCATTCCCGGCATAATAAATCATATGATTGTCTGGTTCAAAATGGCCAAACACAGACCCTTTCACCTCCCAAATGCCTAGGACATTGATCTGTATGTGTTCCATTTCATTTTTGCCAACTTCCAATTTTCCTTGATTCATACTTTGTATGTTCTACCTTCTGATTATTAATGGATGTTTGTAGCTGTTTCTTCCCAATTTGACTCATGCCACATCAGCAAGCGGTGGTCCCAAAAGCTTTACTTCATCCACATTATTAAGGTATACTTTGAAGAGGTAGCTCTTCCCCAGTCATATTTTGAGTGCCTCATCTTCTGGCACTATATCAGACAGTGTTTCACGGCTTTCATAAAGTTTTCCAGTGATATGTCAGACAGTGTTTCACTGCTGTTCATATGGTTTTCACTGGCCAATTCTTTGAGGAGTGGATGGCCCCTTTCTTCTTCCAAGTCTTTCTTAGTCTGGAGGCTCCTCTGAAACCTGTCCACCAGGGGTGACCCTAATAATATTTGAAATACCAGTGGCATAGCCTCCAACCTCAAAGCAACATGCAAGCCTCCACAGTACAACAGAATGAAAGTATTCAGACATAAAGAGTTTGAGATTTGAACAAAATGACATAGTTTCCTAAGACTATCTTTTTTAAATTGTGAGATAGATGATTTTACACAATAATGATCATTTGAAGAGATAATTAAAGATTATGCCACCAAAACATGCATGGGAAAAGTATTATAGGAGTTTGTTAATTGTTAGACAGCCAATTAATGGAAATATGACATTATTTTTCTGGATTTTGTGTTTGGGGTGTTTGTTAGCTTTTTGAAATTTATAATTTGTTGTCATCTATTTTCTCATTCTCAATAAATATCCACAACTAAATTTGTATTTTTCTTAAAGCAACTTTCCCAAAATTGTATAGCCTTAAGGTGACATAGATACTATGTCTGCTCCTGACTATTTGCATACCTGGGCCCAATTGAGAATCCAGTTCTTATGTCATTCCAGTTGAGAGAAATTCCTCTACAGTTACTTAAAAAATAATTTAAATGAAAGATGCTATGGAAATGTTAGATTAAAAATGCAATTATTTTGTATCAGTCAAGACAATATAAAGTTAAGTTGTATGGCTGTTAGGAAAGAATTATAAAGTCCTTAAGCTGAAAAATATGTGGGCATTGGTTAAGCTTCTTAGATACACTTAAGGTTACACTACCAACAGAAAGACACCCATGAAAGGATAAGCTGGGACATGAGATGGGCCAGAACACTAGACTGTCTACCTGCCATGAGAAAACTCTCACACAATGAAGGCATACTGTGAAACAAAACACTGACCATACCCCATGGCACACTCCTTGCTAGGAATTTTTATTTGACTCTGGGAAACCAAAGTTTCAACCTAACAGGTCCTCAATAAATAAGCCTGTATTTCCTCCACTACTGGGCTTGGGGTTCATGTTCAAAACCTCTATTAGCAGAATACATTTAAAATAATTCAAAATTGCTGTCATCACTTTGGGAAAAAGAGTTCCCATTTGCACCATTTTCGGGGTTTTCTAATTTTTTGAAAAATGTTGTTTATTGCTGAATTTAAATGAAAGGATTTGATTAAAATCCTCCATCTGAGACTCTGGTAAGTAAATAAATTTATCTAGGACATCTTTTTCCAATGAATTGAGTCAATCTCATCCCATAATTCCTATATACATTTTAAGAAACTACATTCCTCATATGTTTGTTTCATGTAATATCAAGTATAAGCTTGGATTTTAACCTGGCCTCACACACCAGTGAATTTATGTAGTTTTTCTGCCTTGTTTTGTGTCTGAGTTTCTGTCTTGTTGTCAGAAGCCATGACTATCAATTACTAGGTTTTATTTTGTTTTTCAGGTCTTAGAAAAATTGCTTCTTAGGCCTGTCTTATGAGTTGGGCTTTCAGTAACTACACTGAGGAAACTTTATATAAGTTAATCTATTTGAAAGGTGCATAAGAAAGGATGAATTGTTTATTTCAGTTGGTATAACAAGCCCTTAAAGAGGACAAATTGTTCTAACTTGCTTCTCTAAAGCATCTTATGAAGCATGCAAAAGACAGGATTGTGTAAATGTAATAATTTCTTACCTCTGAACAATATTGTTAAATTAGATTAAAATATTCCTTCAAAGAAGTTAGTCTGATAAGTTTAATGATAAATAAGTACTTACAAAAATTAAACATTCCTAACATTTCCATGAATTAATGAATATAAATTCATTCTGACAGAGGTTTTGTGTTTATGTCAACATTGAAAGCAAATTCATAAAAGCAAACCCTTCTAAATAACTTAAGCTAGATATTATATGAAATATGTTTTATTTAGAGAAAAAGAATAATTTTTATTAATTCTAGAATGAGACGAACACTAAACTGCTTACCAAAAGAATAACAATAATAAAATAGAATGAAAATAGTTTTGTTATCTCTTGTCTTTCAAGCTACATGGGCTAACTTAAGCATCTGCTTTAACCACTACACCACCAGAACTCCTATGTTTTGTACTATATAGGCTTAAGTTAAGGAGCTCTGGTGACACAGTGGATAAGGCATTTAGCTGCTAACCAGAAGGTCAGTGGTTCAAACCCACCACCTGGTTCACAAAATGAGATAGGGGAAACTACTTCTGTAAAAGTTTATAGCCTCAGAAACCCAATGGAGGTCACTATGTGTTGGAATTGACTTGGTGGCAGTGAGTTTGGCTTTTTAGGTTTGGGAGGATTAAATTAATTTCCAAAATTTTAAGTAATTTACTAATATTTTAGTGAGTTAATGAATATTCATTATAATTGAAGTTATAGACTCTTTTTGTGCCACATATGTAAAAAATATGTCTGGTAATAAGTATGTTCCTTTTTTGCCACTTAAAGAGTTTGTTGTTGTTGTTGTTGTTATCTGCCATTGAGTTGGACCCAACTCATAGCAACCCCTCCTTGGGTTTCCGAGGCAGTATCACTATGGAAGTAGATTGCCCCATCTACCTTCTGAGGAGTGGCTGGTGGGTTTGAACCACCAGCCTTCTGGTTAGCAGTCAAGTGCCTTAGGCACTATGCTACCAGAGCTCCTAAACAGTTCTAGTATAAGATATATAGCAAAGACAAGAAATTTAATATGTTTATTAGAATTTATACAAAAGATAGTCAAAGTTCTTATTACTGCATCTAAAACTTTAACAAGTTACTTTATAAGAATTTTTATGAGCTTTAATGTCAAATGGTATATAAAGCAAAGAATTTGATTTCCTGCTATTAAGATAACAATATTTTCTTTGATTATTGGGTTGGAGAGTTAATTTTATTATTTGTGCAATCTGCCTAAGAGTAAGGATTCAAGAGAATAAATTCTTGACTAAAAAACCAAGCTAAATGGTTTTGGAAAAAAACAAGGCCCTTCTTCGTACTTTCCAGAGAGCTAAAGATCACCCTAAAATGTTCCTTTGGTCCAAATCATATGACGTCTGAGGTAGAAGGTTCAAGATCACAGAACAAGATTCCATGCATCTTGCTGAACTTTGTGGACTTTGCTTTATAATTCTATCTATCCTTATGTTGTTAGTGTTAGTCAATACTATGGTCTTTTTCCTTGGGCTTTTATTCAACATGAAAGTTCATTTAAGTTTTATAGTTCTCTCTCTAGTAATTTCTTCTGACCCCTGAAAAGAAAATGCATTTTTTAATTAGCCCAATCAGTAGATAGTGCCACTAATTTGACTGAATTTGCATCTGTCACCCCAATCCATGATCAGGGCACAAAAATAAAGATCAATTGTTGTTGTTGTTGTTGTTATGTGCCATTGGGTTGGACCCAACTCATAGCGATCCCTTCTTGGGTTCCCAAGGCAGTATCACTACGGAAGTAGATTTCCCCATCTTCCTTCCAAAGAGTGGCTGATGGGTTTGAACCACCAGCCTTCTGGTTAGCAGTCAAGTGCATTAGGCACTACACTACCAGAGCTCCCAGAGATCAATTAGCATTTCCTATATCAAACTACAGTCTTGTATGTAATGCTATAATTAACTACAATGGTACCTTTAAACAAGGCATACATGTTAGACTGTGACATCCCCCTGGATTATTAGCCCAACCTCAAGGACTATGATTTAATATAACCCATGTTATAAAACAAAAGGTTGTTTGCTCTGAGTTAAGCTTACCCCACCCTTTTAGTTCTTTTAAAGGAATTTTAACTTTTTGTAAGAATGATTTTCAAACTCAATATGCAGATTCTCCTAGATACTTCAGAAATCTACTGGTAAGAGAAACTGAACTACCAAATTACTTGAATGAAAATAAGGCAGATCTAGACAACTTGTCTCCCTTTTTCTTAGGCTTTGGATTCATTAATGCTGGGACAACTGCCCATTTCTATTAATTTCCTAATAAAAAACTAACTTGAGCAAATTAATCAAACTATTTCTTTCCTGCACAATTATACCAGAAAAAATATGGTCTGTGCTCCTCATGGATATGGTTTTTTTTGTGTGTGGGGAATCAAATTATAGCACAACAAAAGAACCAGACCCAAGTGATAAACCCTATGTCTGGGCATTGCCCTGCTTGGATAGGTAGAGAATGAGAACTCAATATATGTTAGACCATCTAGGAATTAGATGTTCACTCTTATAATTAAATTGTACATTGGACTAGTGATCTAAAGATTCTCATCCAGAATAAGAGAGATTCTATGTCAGATCATAACCCAATAGCTAATAAAACTGGGATAGGATGAGTATTCCTATGAGTGCTTCTACAAAAAATATGGTATTTAATCTATTTGAAGTTGAAAAATCTATTCACAGTTTATCTGCTATAGTGGCTTAAACTGATGATGATATTACAGATAGAATAGCAGCACAATAAAAATCCTTAGAATCTCTTGCTAAAGTTATATTAAATAATATAATAGTGCTTGATTACCTTCAAGAAAGGTTTGTGCTATTACTAAAGCCTCTTGCATTTGAGTGAATACCTCAAGAAAAGTAGAACAGGACATCAGGAAGATTCACCAAAGGGCTACTTGGTTGCATTCAGTATTTCTTTTCCCTGACTCACCTTGCTCAGATATTTTTAGTTGGTTACCAAATGGTATTAATGCCTGACTGTGTTCCATATTACAAACTAACTTTCAACTTAATTTTTAAAATTTGTTTATTAATCATAATAGGGCTAACCAAATGTGGCATGAAATTCTTGTGTAATAAATATCTGTAATAAGGGTAAAGTTTACTCTGCTGTGCATAGAACCATGTGTTTTAAAGAAAGTGAATCCCTAGAGGTCTTACCCTTTGATCTAACTTTTACTGTATGTATGTACCATTTTACTACAACTCACCTTTTAAAACCCTTTAAACAGAAATGAGGACACTTCTTTGTCCTCCCTTAATGTTTTATGGTGACCTTTCATTGTTGGAATTCACTTTGACTTGTTCCTCCAGTTGACCTTGTTTGCTACCAGAACTCCAACTAAGAACCTACTTACCCTGTTGATACAACTTAACAGTTTGGCAAGGTGAAGAGAATAATTACTAACTAAAAGATCCCTCTACCAACAGAAAGCCCTTTCAAAATAAAGGCTACTCCCTTATGGGTGATCAATACTCCCTAATGAAGGCTTATCAAAAGGGAGGAATATATCAACAAAATCTTAAAAAATTAAAGGTGTTCAGACTGAACTCCCAATGAGGGGTTCATATAAGACATTCTTATATAACCAAGGAAAGAGAACAAAAAGAAATGTGCTTGTTTTCAGAAAATTTGTACCAAAAATGCTCCAGGAAGTATGTGCCAAAAAAATATTCTCTGAAATTGCTTGCATGAACTGTTCTGAGGAAATATGTTGTTGTTGTCGTTGTTGTTGTTATGTGCTGTCGAGTTGTCTCTGACTCATAGCAACTCCTCCTTGGGTTTCCGAGGTAGTATCACTACAGAAGTAGATTGCCCAATCTTCGTTCCAAGGAGTGGCTGGTGAGTTTGAACTACCAACCTTCTGGTTAGTAGTCAAGTGCCTTAGGCACTACGCCACTGATATGAAGAAACCATTATCTGTGAGATGATTCTGGTTTTTGTCATGCTGTCCCATCTGTATAAAAACTCTGCCCTTTTCTCTGCACATTGGAGCATTATTTACTTTCATTTTGTGCTGTCCAACTTGAGTTGTATGCCCAAAACCAAACCAAACTCACTGCCATCAAGTTGGTCCCCACTCATAGTTTCCAAGGCAGTATCACTACAGAAGTAGATTGCCCAATCTTCCTTCCGAAGAGTGGCTGGTGGGTTTGAACCACCAGCCTTGTGATTATCACTCAAATGCTTTAGGCACTACGCCACCAGAGCTCCTAAAACTTATTATCTCTTCTACTCCAACAGAGTATGAGAAGTTTTTCTTCAAGAGAGCTAAAGTGTAGTGCTGTGTTTCTAAACCACTGCCTCTAGTTTAAAGGCTAAAAAGGGGGATCCTTACTCTCCACCTATGTTGGTTCATAACTCTTATTCCTACAACTCTTGCCACCCTATGTCAGGGTTCTATACCCCAATAAACACTCTAGTAATGATGATAATGATGATGATGATGACTAATATTAATTGAATACTTACTAGATTCCAGACATTGTTCTCAGAACTTTATTATATTATCACATTTAATCATCACAACCATATTTTGATATAGGTTAAGATCTTGTTGATGTTATTCCTTGCTATAGACACTATATGTTTTTTGAATGAATAGCTTGAAATAGAGCATGTCTGTAGAGAGGTTCAACATAATGGAAGGAGATGGGTGGACTGGGTGAAAAGACAATATTGAAATCCTCAGTTAGTTGGATCATAACTTGGTGAGCAAATCCACCCAATTTGAACCCATAGGAGTACGTGTATGTAGGAGAGTATAGTCAGGTAAGTGTACGAGATATTTTTTGCTTGGTGGCTACAGGAAAATTCTCAATTACTTTGCAAGTTATTAGCAGAAGGTTCTTTTCCAAGTTGATTTTTTTTTCTGATATTTAAGTTGAAAATAGTAACAAGAGAAGAAGCCATAAAACTGGCTCATCAGATTCACCAAATATCATCATCATGACTATATTTACTGAAAAAAGTTGTAGATTATTATTTTAGTTTTCAGTATTAAAAATAATCAAAACTTGTGAAATTATCACTGCTGTGTAAGGAAACTCATCATCTGCTACTTCGTTTGATTTATTCTCTACATCATGCACTCTATGCCACATACATTTTCTTATCACTTTTCAGACTTCTTAACACTCTTCTGGTTTCTTTAAAGTGTCTAATTTCCTTTCAATTCATTCCACCTTTTGCTTGTCCTAGTCATCATGAATAAATTGTGTATGTATGAAGATGTCAGTGTATATAGATGAATGATGTGAATCAGAATACATTAAACTGACTCTGTCAGTCTTCTTTCAACATCGAATTTATAAGCATAAATTTCCTTTTTTTTTTTAAGAAAACTTCTTACAAAAGGAGCTCTCTTAACCATTTAACATCCGTTCTCTGAACTCATTTTCTAAATAAGCATCAAAACTTGCTATTAAAGAAATAAGAAACAGTTTTATAGTTAGAAGAGTATTAAGGGATCTACAATACCTATCGTGGGTTGGTTTAATCTAGAACACCCTGAGATACCACACAACCACAGTTTTGCTTTTCTGCAAAAGAGTTTTTATGAAGTTAATCTTATTTTGCTTTGGTGTCCGTCATGAAATTAGGGGAGCCATCATAAATAATATCATAAATAATCCTTAGATATAATGGATTCATACCTAAGAATTGGAAGACTCTCTGTATAAAGGATTCTAAAAACAAAACAAAAAACCTTCTTTGTAAATATTAACTATTTAAAATATAAATATTTTAAATGGTAAAGCTTAAAATTTTTCAACAGCTACTGTTTAACAATAATATATATTCTCTTTCTGCATATTTAACTAAAAGCAATGTCTTTATTAAAAAGAAAGATACAATTATCAAGAAAGAGATACAATTGTCAAGCCTTATAAAGTACCAAATATTACTAGGTATTAGCTCTCAGAATTTAGCAGTCATATTAATTGTGCTCTTGAGGAATCTGTATACAGACTGTTGTTGTTGTTATGTGCCATCGAGTCGGCCCCAACTCATAGCGACCCCTCCTTGGGTTTCTGAGGCAGTATCACTACAGAAGTAGGATTGCCCAACCTTCCTTCCGAGGAGTGGCTGGTGGGTTTGAACCGCCAGCCTTCTGGTTAGCAGTCAAGTGCTTTAGCCATTATGCTACCAGAGCTCCTATATACAGACTGAGAGACAGTAATTCAAACAGAATGAGAGGATACTATAAGGTTTCAAATCAGGAAAGGTGTGTGTCAGGGCTGTAACTTTTCACCACACTTACTCAATCTGTATGTTGAGCACATAATCCAAGAAGCTGGACTGTATGGAGAAGAACATGGTATCAGGATTGGAGGAAGCATCATGAACAACCTACAATATGCAGATGAAAACGAAGAAGACATGAAGCACTTACTGATGAATATAAAAGACTACAACCTTCAGCTTAACTACACCTCAACATAAAGAAAACAAAAATCATCACAACTGAGCCAGTACGGAAAATCATGATAAACAGAGAAAATATTGAAGTTGTCAAGGATTTAATTTTACTTGAATCCACAATCAATGCTCATGACAGCAGCCATCGAGAAATCAAAGGACATACAGCATTGGGCAAATGTATTGCAAAAGCCCTCTTTGAAGTGGTAAAAAACAAAAATGTCAGTCTAAAGACTAAGGTGTGCCTAACAGAAGAAGCTAGGGTATTTTCAGTCACCTCATATGCATGTGAAAGCTGGACAATGAATAAGGACAACCACAAAAGAATTGATTCATTTGAATCATGGTACTGGCAAAGAATAATGATTATACCATGGAATACCAGGTGAAGAAGCAAATCTGCCTTGGAGAAGTACAGACAAAATGCTCTTTAAAAGCAAAGATGGCAAGAATTCTCACTCACTTTGGACATGTTATCAGGAGGCACCAGTCCCTGGAGATGGACATCGTCCTTGGTAGAGAGTCAGTGAAAAAGAAGAAGACCATCAATGAAATGGATTGACACAGTGGCTACAACAGTAGGCTCAAATATATCAACAAATGTGAGGATGGTGGAAGACCAGGCAATGTTTCATTCTGTCGTACATAGTGTCGCTGTGAATCAGAATTTACTCAACAGCACCTAAAACAACACCACCTGGAAGGAAAGTCCTGCCAGTAGCTGACAGGACAAAATGAAGGACGAGGGGATAATTTCCCTTGAAATATATTTTTTTATTGGATTATTGAATTTCACTAATTTGAAATTATTTAATTGAATTGTAAAATAGGGAATTTCTTATCAATATGACAAAGAGGATCCACAAAATTGTAATTCATAGAATTTTCACTGATACACTCATTTGTCTTTACTTTTAATTCCAGAATTTACAAGAAGTATTAAACATGAGGTTTTAATTGATGCTAAGGAAAAACAGATTTCCAAGGTCATGTTTTCAACGACAAAAGTAAAGGTTATAGAATAAAAGTTACAGTTCACTTTCAGAGTTCTTTCCTCACATAGTATAATTTTTCAGATTTCTTCCTTTTCCACTTTGTGAGAACCTATCTTCCTCAGAGGACTTGAGAGGTGGGAAATAAATAAAGCAAGAGGCACAGATGGAAGGGTAAGGCTAAAGAGCTTTGGGTTGAAACTTCTGTAGTCTCCATAGCCCAGGAGGTGTTAACAACATGTAAGCCCTCTGAGCTTCCAATTTTTTTTTTTATTGTTAAACATTAACGAAGTTAGCATATAGCCAAAAAGATTGTACTCCCAAACTTTATCTAACAGCCTTAGAAACACACTGTTTAATGTGTCTATTAGCTGAACTTGGGAGACACGTTACTGCAGATTAGATTTGGGGAAGAGATACTGATATACATAGTGATTTAGGAGATAATAGTTATGGCTATCATTCATTAGAAAAAGTTTGCCTGTCTTAAATTTAAATAATCATTTCCAAAAATACACATCCTCCAAACCTATTAATTTGAAAATATCCATATTTTCTTTTTTAAAGTTTGTAACACGACACAACCATTGCCATGGAGTTGGATCTGACTCATAGCGACCCCTCTTTGGGTTTCCAAGGCAGTTTCACTATGGAAGTAGATTGCTCAACCTTCCTTCCAGGCAGTGGTTGGTGGGTTTGAACCACCAGCCTTCTGATTAGTAGTCAAGTGCCTTTGGCACTATGCCAAAACAGTTGTCAGAAAAGGCAATTTTCACCTGTTACCTTAAGCTATTATGATTCCTAAACACTAGACTTTTGTGTATCCTCCAAAATTTCTCATAAATGCTAATTTTTCATGATGCTGTATAACAAGAAGAAAATTGAAATAAATCAGTCATCTTGACTTTCAAATAGCTACATTTGGTGTTTTTAAAACAATATGAAGTGCCTGACTGTGAATATGTCTATCCATAAGAAGCCCTTCAGTGAGTTCAGACAGTTAGTCATACATAGCTCATTTGCTTGAAAATGGCCCTTTTGCTAAATTTTTGCATATATTTTGGCCTCACATTTTAGCATAACAGAAATATAATTAAAGTTCACTTTATATTAACTGATTTTTAAGTGAAATAACTGAATAAAAAAGTTAAAGAGGGAAGAGAAGCAAAGTAGGAAAATTAATGGCCCAGTGCCTAAGGCATTTGACTGTTAACCAAAAGGTTGGCAGTTCAGAAAACCCACCAGCCACTCCATGGAAGGAAGACTGGCAAACTACTTCCATAAAGATTTATCGCCTCAGAAACCCAATACGGGTCGCAAGTTGGAATTGACTTGATGGCAGTGGGTTTGGTTTTGGTTTTGTATATAAAGAAGGTGCAGTAGTTAATGAATTTGGCAACTAACCAAAATGTCAGCTGTTCAAACCCACCAGCTGGTCTGTGAGAGACAGATGAGACAGTCTGCCTCAGTAAAGATTTACAGCCTGGGAAACTCCATGGAGCAGTTCTATTCTGTCATATAGGATCGCTATGAGTCGGAATCGACTCAGTGGCAATGAGTTTAAATATATATAAAACATATGTAAATAAAGGAGAACAGGGATTTATATTACCTTGAAAGCATATGATCAAATGTTAGATGTGTGTGTGTGGGTGTGTGTGTGTGTGTGTTTAGCCCCTGGATCTTGGACTCCCTATAGACATGGAACCAGAACTTAAGTGATATGGCACTCACTAGATGCCTTCCAGATAAAGGTATCCTTATGCCATTACCAGAAACTACTCTAACATGGCAAACTTAGATTTTTTGTCAAGATAATCAAGCAAATGATTTTCCAGTTCTATTTGGTTGTGTTTCTTTGTTCATTTTTTAGTTTATTCATTGTCATTTTTTTTTTTTTTTGTCCTGTACTGTAATTCATCTCAGTACTTGCTGCCCCAACTATCTACAACACATTTTCCTTCCCTCAACTGTCCTTTGCTGAACTAACTCTTCCTCATCCTTCAAGAGTCCAGGAATCATCCCATTTCATTCCTAAACAATCAGTTTGCTGTCACAATTGTACTTCAACAGCAGATACAGGAGCTGTATTTAGCAGCCAGTATTGCTAAAAAATTGGAGCTTTGGTGGTGCAGTGCCTAAGGCATTTGACTACTAACCAGAAGGTTGGCAGTTCAAACCCGCCAGCCACTCCATGGAAGGAAGATGAGACAATCTACTTCTATAAATATTAACTACTTTGAAAACCCAATGCAGGTATCTATGAATCAGAATCAACTCAATGGCAGTGAATTTGGTTTCAGGAATTTATTGCAAAAGTAGGGCAGTTGTGGTTCAGTGGTAGAATTTTCACTTTCTATATGGGAATCCTGGATTTGATTCCCAACCAATAGACCTCATGCACAGCACCACCTGTCTGTCAGTGGGGCTTACATGTTGCTATTATGCTGAACAGGTTTTGGAACTTCCAGGCCAAGACAAAGAAGAAAAGTCTGGCAATGTACTTCCAAAAATCAGCCAATGAAAACCCCAATGGATCACAATGGTCTGATGGCACAGGACTGGGCAGCATTTTCGTCCATTGTGCATGGGGTCACCTTGAGTCAGAGTTCTACTCAACAGGTGCTGCTAACAACAACAACATTGCAGAGGTAGTAGCTAATCAGAATGGACAGACAGGCCAATAAGAATAGATGCCAGCTGTAAACAACCAGTACCAGTGTGTAGTTGGTGAGTATCAGCTGTGCTCAAAGCATAAGTGGAATAAGATGTGTACACTACCATGGTACTTCTCATGATTTATAATTTTTTGTTTATCTATATCCTTTGTAGTCTGTGACAACCTTATGGACATGGGCCAATCATATTCACTCTGGAATCCTATATTGCATGAATTTTGGTACAAGGAAGACCCCAATTAATATCTTTTGAATTTAGTAAAGGTAATCTATATTAAGAGGACTCCCTTGAAATTAAAATGTTTTATATTATAATACTAAAGAAATAAATCACTTTCTGTTACTTCATAGCTTTAACCACTGGAAGTTAGCGAATAATGAATCCACTTCCCTCATCCTGTTGGAACACCTCTGTTGAACTTTTGAACAAATCCTTGGATAAAGAATTTGCTTATCAGGCCCCCAGCATTGTTGATGCTGTCATCCTTCCTTCCATGATTGGAATTATCTGTTCAACGGGGCTGGTTGGCAATATCCTCATTGTAGTCACTATAATAAGGTAAGAGCTTTTTTTTTTTTTTCCTTTCATAACTAGGAAACCATATACTATACATTGTGAATGCATTCTTTCTCCCCTGTAGGGCTGTGCTTAATAAAATTAAGTTTACTGTTGTTGTTATGTGCCATCAAGTCAGACCCAACTCACAGGGACCCCTCCTTAGGTTTCTGAGGTAGTATCACTATGAAGTAGATTGCTCAACCTTCCTTCCAGAAATTAAGTTTGGGAAGTATGAAAATAATTAATGAAGTTTGTAGAAATATTTTATCATGTATGAGGTAAAATCTGATCGGCAGATCTCAAAAAGGTAAGACATAGGCCAATGCTTACTGCTGGGCCAGTGAATTTTTAGAAAAACAATTCTCAATCTTAGCTGAATACTAGAATCCTGGCCATCTTTTTAAAATGCTGATACCAAGTCACACCCCAGAAAAATTAAATCAAAATCTCTAAAGGTGGCACCCAATCAGGGATTGAAAATTGCAATACAATCATTTTCTTTCCCAGCACTAAGAGCTAACTTAAAAAGCTGACCTGCTTTATCACTCATTTGGGCAAGGGAGAGACTCTACTTAATCACCCAGAGATGCAATGAATCATCAATGGTGGACTCATCCCCTCAATGTAAACTATATCCAGAACAAACTGAGACACTTCTGCTCCCTAGAACCTCCTACATTTGCTCCACATCTCTCACCTCATTTAGGTAACTTCCTCTTTCCTCACAAACCTAGAGCACAATGTTTAACCTGGAGAATAAGAACAGAGTATTTGTTCTCCATGGATTTGACAAAATGGACTTAGAATTAATGGGTGTACTAGTGCTATTTGATATTTTGGTTATCCTGGTTATATTTACATTTCTCTTTTACAGTCTTTAATCAGTAAACTTTAATTTTCAATCAGTAAATTTAAAGTTTTTTTAATTCTGATCTCTGATCATACTTATAATTTATCTTGGTCTCTGATCACACTTACAACCATCACTTAGAAAAAAATTTCATCCATATTTATTGTATTATAAAATAATAAGATAAGAAGTGCAACCAGAATGCTCCTTGGAAGCAAGAATGGCCAGACTTCGTCTCATCTACTTTGGTCATGTGGTCAGAAGGAACCATTCCCTGGAGAAGTATATCATGCTTGGGAAAGTGGAGGGTCAATGAAGAAGGGGAAGGCCGTCAATGAGGTGGACAGATGCAGTGACTGCAACAATGGGCTGAGGTAGAGCAAGGATCATGAGGCTGGTACAATACCGGGCAGTATTTCATTCTGCTGTGTATAGGGGGGCACTATGAGTTGGAGACAACTCAACGGCACCTAACAACAATAACAACAATATAAGAGAAGATATTTTACATAAAGAAATGTTAATGGAGCTTATTAAATGAATATTTTAATCTTTCAAAAACCATTTGGAAGTAACTGAATTTATGGTACACTTTTTTTGGGGGGTTAATGTTCTCCAAAAATTTAAGCACATTTTTTTCATAATATTTTCGTATTGCCTTGAGGAGATGTTTTATTTGTTACAACCTTAATAAATGAGTGGCTTGGTTAAAATATGAAAACTATCTCTGGTAGCATAGTGGCTAAAGCACTTGACTGCTAACCAGAAGGCTGGCGGTTCAAACCCACCAGCCACTCCTCGAAAGGAAGGTTGGGCAATCCTACTTCTGTAGTGATACTGCCTCAGAAACCCAAGGAGGGGTCGCTATGAGTCAGGGCCGACTCGATGGCAAATAACAACAACAATCATAAAATAAGGGAAATGTTGTTATGTTGTTAAGTGCCATCGAGTCGTTTCCGACTCATAGCGACCCCATGCACAGCAGAATGAAACACTGCCTGATCCCGCACCAGCCCCACCATCCCTGCTATACTTGAGCCCATCATTGCAGCCACCGTGTCAATCCATCTCGTTGAAGGCCTCCCCCTCTTTCGTTGACCCTCCACCCTACCAAGCATGACATCCTTCTCCAGGGAATGGTCCCTTCTTACAACATGACCAAAATAGGTGAGATGAAGTCTGGCCATTCTTGCTTCCAAGGAGCATTCTGGCTGCACTTCCTCCAGGAAGATCTGGTAGTTCTTTTAGCAGTCCACGGTACTTTCAGCATTCTTCGCCAGCACCACAACTCAAAAGCATCAACTCTTCTTCAGTCTTCCTTATTCATTGCCCAGCTCTCACATGCATACAAGGCAATTGGAAATATCATGGCTTGTGTCAGGCGCACCTTAGTCCTCAAGGAGATATCCTTGCTCCTCAGCACTTGAAACAGTTCCTTCGCAGTTGACTTTCCCAATGCTACACGTCGTCTAATGTCCTGACTGCTGCTTCTGTTGGCATCGATTGTAGAACCAAGCAATGTGAATTCTTTGACAACCTCAATCTTCTCTCCATTTATTATCCCTCTCCATTTATTGTGATGCTGCTCATTGGTCCACTACATGGTTTAAAATCAAGAAGGGAGTGTGTCAGGGTTGTATCCTTTCTCCACACTTATTCAATCTATATGCTGAGCAAATAATCTGAGAAGCTGGACTATATGAAGAAAAACGTGGTATCAGGATTGGAGGAAGAATCATTAATAACCTGAGATATGCAGACGATACAACTTTGCTTGCTGAAGTGAGGATGACTTAACCTCATCCTACTGATGAAGGTTGAAGAATACAGTCTGCAGTATGGATTACCTCTCAATATAAAGAAAACAAAATAAGGGGAATAGACATATTTAAATAAAATTTAATGAATTTATCATTTATGGTAAAACATTTGTATCAGAGAATGAGCATCAATAAGAACTAAAAGTCAATAAGATCATTAGTGATGCTGGGATGCAAGTAATGATCTAATTTATGGATTTGTCAACAGTAGACTAGAAATATGTATTTTTTAAAAATAAACTTAAGGAAGATGGAGATTCAAGAATAAGATGCTCTCTGTGACTTTTTAAAAAAACAAGAAGTGGTCTATAAAAGAATAAGGCCAGATCATTATTAGTCTATTTTACCAAACAATTTATAGCAAGTCAAAAGGAAGTCAGTTTAGAAAATATAAGAAGAAAATTGCACCTATTATAACATTATATCTTCCCTTTAAATTCCCAGGAGACAGGTTAATGTCCACATTCTGTCATTCTTCCCCTCACCTCCTTGACAGATCAACTAATGCACTACATTTATCACAAAGTACTAAATATACCTTATTTTTTAACCCTCCAAATAGCACCACCACCACTCATCTGTCAGTTTGTCATGCTGTGGTGGATTGTATGTTGCTTTGAGACTGGACGCTATGCCACCAGTATCTCCAGCACCAGCAGGGTGACCCATTGTGGACAGTTTTCAGTGGAGTTTTCAGACTAACACAGACCATCCACTTCTGAAAAAAATTGGCCAGTGAAAATGTTATGAAAAACAGTGAAACACAGTCTGATGTATTACTGGAAAACTTTATGAATAACTCTGAAACATTGTCTGATATATACCAGAAGATGAGTCCCTCAGATTGGAAGCCACTCAAAATAAGATTGGAGAACAGCTGCCTTCTCAAAGGGAGTCAACCTTAATGATGTGGATGGAGTAAAGCTTTCTGGACCTTCATTTGCTTATAGGGCATGACTCAAAATGTGAAGCCACAGCTGCAAACATTCATTAATAATCAGAATATGGAATGTACAGAGTATGACTCTAGGAAGATTGGAAGTTGTCAAAAATGAAATGGGATGCATAAAGATCAATATCCTAGGCATTAGTGAGCTGAAATGGCCTGTATTGGCCATTTTGAACTTGATAATCATATGGTCTACTGTGCAGGGAATGACAAATTAAAGAGAAATGGCATCACATTCATCATCAAAAAGAACATTTCAAGATCTGTCTTGAAGTACAAAGCTGTCAGTGATCGGATGATATCCATGCACCTATAAGGAAGACAGTTAATACTATTGTTATTCAAATTTATGCACCAATCATTAAAGCCAAGGATAAAGAAATTGAAGATTTGTACCAATTTCTGCACTCTGAAATTGACCAAACATGTTATCAGGATATATTGATAATTACTGGTAATTTGAATGCAAAAGTTGGAAACAAAGAAAAATCATCAGTATCAAGAAAATATGTCCTAGGTGATAGATAAGATGCTGGAGATGACATGATAGAATTTTGCAAGGCCAATGATTTATTCATTGCAAATACCTTTTTTCAACAACATAAATGGGAGGTATACACGTGGACCTCACCAGATGTAATACACAGGAATCAAATTGACTACAGCTGTAGAAAGAGGTAATGGAGAGAAGCTCAATATCATCAGTCAAAGCAAAGCCAGGAACTGAGTGTGGAACAGATCATCAATTGCTCATATGCAAGTTCAAGTTGAAGCTGAGGAATATTTAAACAAGTCCAGGAAAGCAAAAATACATCCTTGATTATATCACACCTGAATTTAGAGACCATCTGAAGCATAAATATGATGCGCTGAACACCAATGACCAAAGACCAGGAGAGTTGTGGAATGACATCAAGAACATTATACATGAAGAAAACAAAGATCATTAAAAAGACAAGAAAAGAGCAAAATTGATGACAAGAAAAGAGCAAAAAAGACTCTGAAACTTGCTCTTGAAGGGAAAATAGCTAAAGTTAATTAGAAAACTGATGATGAAATAAAAGAGCTGAACAGAAAATTTCAAAGGGCAGTTCTAGAAGACAAAGTAAATTATTATAATGTAATGTGCAAAGACATGAAGTTAGAAAACAAAAAGAGAGGAACACACTCAGCATTTCTCAAGCTGAAAGGACGGAAGAAAAGATTCAAGCCTCAAGTTGCAATATTGAAGGATTCTATGGGCAAAATAATGAATGATACAAGAAGCATCAAAATAATAACATGGAAGGAATACACAGGGTCACTGTACCAAAAAGAATTGGTCAACGTTCAACCATCTCAGGAAGTAGCATATGATCAAAAACCAATGGTATTGAAGAAGTTGAAGCTGCACTGAAGGAATTGGTGATAAACAAAGCTCCAGGAAATGATAGAATATCTATTGAGATGTTTTGACAAACAGATGCAGCGCTAGAGACACTTACTCATTAATGCCAAGAAATTTGGAATGCAGCTATCTGGCCAACTGACTAGAAGAAATTCATATTTTTCCCATCCCTGAAACAGGTGATCCAACAAAATGTGGAAATTGTTGCATAATATCATTAATATCACACACAAGTAAAATTTTGCAGAAGGTAATTCAAAAACAGTTGTCACAGTATATTGACAGAGAACTTCCAGAAATTCAAGCTGGATTCAGAAAAGGATGTGGAACAAGGCATATCATTACTGAGGTCAGATGGATCTTGGCTGAAAGCAAAGCATACCAGAAAGAGGTTTACCTGTGTTTTATTGATTATGCAAAGGCATTCAACTCTGTAGATCATAACAAATTATGGATAACATTGCAAAGACTGGGAATTCCAGAACCCTTAATTGTGCCCATAAGGAACCTGCACATAGACTAACTGGGTGTCATTCAAACAGAACAAAGGGATACTGCATTTTTTTAAATCAAGAAGGGTGTGCATCATGGTTGTATCTTTTCACCATACTTATTCAATCAGTGTGCTGAGCAAATAATCTGAGAAGCTGGGGTATATGAAGAAGGATATGGCATCAGGATTGGAGGAAGACTCATTAACAACTTTCAGTATGCAGATGACACAACCTTCCTTGCTGAAAGTGAAGATGATTTGAAGCACTTACTGTTGAAAATCAAAGATTACAGTCTTCAGTATGGATTATACCTCAATATAAAGAAACACGAGTCCTCACAACTGAACCAATAAGCAACATCATGATAAATGGAAAAAAGGTTGAAGTGGTCAGGGATTTCATTTTACTTGCATCCACAATCAATACCCATGGAAGCAGCAGTCAAAAAATCATGTTGTATTGCAATGGACAAATCTACTGCTAAAGACCTCTTTAAAGTGTTAAGGAGCAAATATGTCAATTTGAAGATGAAGATGTGGTTAACCCAAGCAACCATGGTATTTTCAATCACTTCGTATGCATGTAAAAGCCGGACAATAAATAAAGAAGACCAAAGAAGGGTGTATGCCTTTGAATTGTGCTGTGGGTGAAGAATACTGAAAAAATCATGGACTGCCAGAAGAATGAACAAATTTGTTCTGGAAGGAGTGCATCTGGAATGCTCCTTAGAAGCAACTTGGCCAGACTTCATCTTACCTACTTTGAACATGTTGTCCAAAGGGACTATTCCCTGGAGAAGGATATCATGCTTAGCAGAAGGGATAATGAAAAAGGGGAAGGCCCTCAATGATAGATTGACACAGTGACTGCAAGGATGAGCTCAAGCATAGCAAAGACTGTGAGGATGGCACAGGACTGTGCAGTGTCTCATATTCATAGGGTCTCTGAGTCAGAGCTGACTTGATGGCACCTAAAAACAGTAAGAACAATAGCACCTGAAAGGAGTCCTGATGGCATAGTGGTTAAGTGTTAGGCTGCTAACCAAAAGGTCTGCAGTTCAAACCAACCAGCTGCTCCATGGGAGAAAGATGTGTCAGGCTGCTTCTGTAAAGATTTATAGCCTTGGTAACCCTATGTGGCAGTTTTACTCTGCCCTATAGGGTTGCTGTGAACTTGATGGGAATGAGTTTAATAGTGACAACAGAATCTCTGGGTAGTGCAAATTGTTAAATGCTCTAGTACTAACTGAAAGCTTGGCAGTTCAAACCCACCCAGAAGCACCTCAAAAGAAAGGTCTGATGATCAGCTTCCAAATAATCACAGCCTTGGAAACCCTATGGGGTGCAGTTCCACTCTGCAACGCATGGGGTTGCAGTGAGTCAGAATCAACTCAACAGTTGGTCAATGGTATCTACATTTTATAAAGAGTTTATATGAAGGACAGTGTGTTAACCTGAAAGAGCACCGTCTAGTTGTGGGATTCCAGTTGCCGAGAACAACAGAGGGAGGAGGTGTTTTAGAACCCAGGCCTCTTCCTTTTTCCCACCCAGCTTAAATTGCAACTAATGACTCCCTCCGGCCCAGGCATCTGCCATTCACAGAGTGCTAGATAAGCATGACCTTTTTGGAGGGGGTTGAGTCATACCCCCTAGTTTTAATACTGTAGCACCATGCAGCCAATTCTTTTCAAATGAACTAGAACATTGGTGGAAGATTCTCGTTGCTCCGGTCCAGTTGACCAATGCACCAGGCAGACTGTAGAATCCAAAAGGGTTGAATGACTTGCCCAAGGACAATAAGTAAGAATATTAAAATGAAAATAGCTTGGTTCTCCTTCAACTGTATTGTACTACGTATCTAGGGCAAGGCTAGAAAATATGTTACTCTAAACTCTCCCACCCTTGACAGACATCTTTAATCACATGAATCTGTCCTGTAGTGCCTGTATGTTGCTTCAGAATTCCTATCAGCAGTGTTTTGAGAAGTCACTACTAAGCTGCTAGAGCTGGCTTATGAAGGAATTTAAGCTACAGTTAAATGCCAGATAGGGGATAGTGAGGCAACCCAGAGACTAACAAGGACAAGAAGGCACTCTGTGGTCTACCACTTCCCCCACTTTACCAACCCCATCTTCAACCCAAACTGGAGAGAGGAAATTGTTTTACAGACCCCAAGAATCTAGGTCACCTGTAACCACAGTCGGAGCTGCCGAGGTTGAGCCAGGAGCATGGAGGAGGGGGAAGGTAGTGGAAAGGGTGTTGAGAAAGAGGGCTGTAGGAAGAAGCTAGAGCCATAGGAGGCATGTTACCATTGCCTGAGATGCCACCAGCAAAGACAGGGAGGAAGTGTCCTGACTTCTTTCCTCCTGTCAACCAGTTGCCCATCAGTGCTTCCTACTGGCTGAATTTAGCCAGAAGCCAGCTGGCAAGTAAATCCGAGAACAGAGTTGGATAATGAACTTGGGAGTAAAACTGGGGAATGACCAGCACAGTGGCCTGCATGTGTAGTATTATATTTTGTTAGTGTTATTTAATCTATAATATATTGCTATTTTTTATTGTGAAATTTAAAGATTTTTTAACTGAAATTTTGAAAAACATCAAAAAATATTAGATATAATAAAGTAAAAGTCAGTTAAACTACTACTACCACTGCTACTACTACCACCAAATAAGTAATCGCTGTGATCATTTGGCATATAACTCCAGCATATTTTTAAGTAAATATTTAAATAAATTTAAGATCACATATATTCATAATTGATATTCTTCTTTTTTTATTTTTCAAATACTATTTTCCCCATTTGCTTAAATGTTCTATGATTTCTAATAACAATCATATATTGTATGATATTGTGGAACACCATAATTTATCATTCCTCAAATTAGTGAGTATTCGATATGGTTTGTTGTTATTGTTGTTATGTGCCGTCGAGTCGGACCTGACTCATAGCGACCCCACCTTGGGTTTCCGAGGCAGTATGACTATGGAAGTAGATTGCCCCATCTTCCTTCCGAGGAGTGGCTGGTGGGTTTGAACCTTCAGCCTTCTGGTTAGCAGTCAAGTGTCT
>NW_006921674.1:7717350-7726120 GCF_000298275.1 Orycteropus afer afer | reverse complement strand
TCTTCTGTGTCTGTGTTAATTGGTTTCCCTTTTCTTTGTTGAAGAGGGTCTGTGCAATCCTTCTGCCTAGTCCGCCATCTTGCCCCGCCTACTTCAAATATCTTTAAGGCACAAAAATTTCCATATCCCTAGTGGGATATTTAAGGAGCTTTGGTGGCATAGTGCCTAAGACATTTGACTTCTCACCCAGAAGGCTGGTGGTTCAAACCCACCAGCCAGACCTCAGAAGCTTTATTTAATTTTTTTAATTGCTAGTTAGGACCTACACTGTCCTCAACAATGAAATTAACATAAATCATCATTAGCAAATGACAGATAGTGGTCTAGAGTAGAGAAAGGGCCACCGGTGTCAATAATGGCAATTAAGATCTAATCAATCACTTATGGTTTATATCCCAATTCAAATGAAAGCCTCATTGATGTAGATGTTAATGTATTTTTTTATTATTTTAGAATGAAACTACCTAATATCTGTGTCATCCTCCCCATCTCCATTCACCACGTCCAGTAGTCTGTAGAGGGCAAAGGAGGAGAGACCAAGGACTGTCATTTGACTGCTCCTTTGGTTGACCAGATCTTTTCCTCAAACCTCTTTTCCCTTTTGGTTATTCTATGTGAGCCACCAGCCTCCTGGGAGAATGGAACCAACCTATTAGTGCCATCAACAATGCCCAGAGTATTGTTGCTGAATAAAGACAGCTGCAGTAACTCCCACACAATGTATGTTGCCAAGGACTGGGTAAAATATGCTCTCTCACTTTGTTGGTAACCAAGGTGTTCCTGTGATGCTGTGGGCCTGAGGGAGGAGAAGGTAGGGAAAATTTCTTGCTAGTTAAGAGACAGGTATTGATTTGGGTAAAGAGAACAGCAATATAATAAAAGCGTGTGACCAGCACAGTATCACTAAGGAAAAGTAAGACACAAGGTGCACAAGAGGTACAGACAATAAAAGTAAATACTATTATATACAAAATATTGCATTATCAGTGATAGCAAACATTAATCTATGAGTGGATAAATAGGTGGACAGACAAGAAGATCAGATATGGGAAAGCAAATGAGAATATACCAACAACCATACATTTAATTGGGCAGACAATATTCTTACATGCATATTTATATGTCCTATAAAAATGTCCATATCCAGTATAGAGCTAACAGGGGAAAAAATTTGGATAACTTCTTAGCCACAACTAAGAACCTTGAGGGAGTGAGTTGCTGAACCTACAGGTTTGGGACCACAGTCACCAGAAACATCAAGCTCTACTGACACAACATAGGACACAAAAACATTGTTCTACATCCTACTTCGGTGAGTAGCAACTGGGGTCTTAAAAATTTACAAGTGGCCATCTAAGATGCAACTATTGGTCTTTCCTCATCTGGAGCAAAGAAGGGAGAAGAAAATCAAAGATGCATGGAAACAGCTGGTCCAAAGGACTAATGGGCCATGAGAACCTTAACCTATATGACCCTAAGACTAGAAAGAACTAGAAAGTGCCTGCCTACCACTGCCAACCACTCTGAAAGGGAGCAAAACTGGAGAGCCTGGATAGAGTGGGAGAAAAGTATAGAACAAAATTTTTAAAAACATAAAAAAAGACCAGGATTTCTGGTCAGCTAGAGATTGGTGAAATCCCTGAGACTATGGCCCCTAGTTACCCTTCAGTCCTGGAATTGGACTCATTCCTCTGGCTAACTTTCCTCCAGATAATAGACAGACCTAAGACCTGAGCAACTACACCAGGGAGATGCACTCCTTAGAACAGTCAACCACAGGAGATCAGAAGGACAACATTTGCACAGTAAGAAATGCATAGGCAGGAATGACACAGGAAATGGTGGACCACAGGGAGGAAGTGGAAGGAGAGCTGTTACATTGTGGGGATTGTAATCAGTGTCAAAACAAAATATATGAACTGTTGAATGTAAAATGAATCTGCTTTGTAAAATTTCACCCAAATCCCAACAGAAAGTTTAAAAAAAAAAATGAATGAAATAAAGGCGCTCTGGTGATGCAGTGCCTAAGGCATTTGACTGCTAACCAGAAGGCTGGTTGTTCAAACCCACTAGCTACTCCACAGAAGGAAAATGGGGCAATCTACTCCCATAAGGTCCTATGAATAGGAATTGACTTGATGGCAGTGGGTTTGTTTTTTCCCAGTCTGATGTCTCACATAAGGATTTGTCAACTTAGAAATGAAGTTCACAGGCTACAGAATTTGTAGCTAATGAATAAAAAAGACACACACTATCTTCTAAACAATAGCAGTAGCTCTGGATCTGTAGTAAACTAGTAATAGTGGCATAATCTTAGGGATAATTCTTACTTGTTCTTTAAATTTTTATTGTGTTTCAAATTCTTATTTGTCCTCAGCTCAGATGCCACTTCTATGAAAAAAGCTTACTTTGACTGTCCCTGGGGGAGAGGCCACTCCTATATGGTCCTTGTACTGATCTCTAATGTTCCCTTATCACATTGTAATGTGATTATTTACTCATCTGTCAGTTTGTTGTATTGTGGTGGCTTGCATGTTGCTGTGATCCTGGAAGCTATGCCACCAGTATTCCAAATACCAGCAAAGGTGGCCGTTTAAACCTGGACAGATTTTCAGCTGAGCTTTCAGACTAAGACAGACTAGGAAAAAGGGCCTAGTGATCTACTTCTAAAAATAATTGGCCAGTGAAAACCTGTGAAGAGCAGAGAACATTGTCTGATATGGTGCTGAAAAGATGAGCCCTCAGGTTGGATGGCATTTCAAAATCTATCCTGAACAAGGTGATTAGTGACAGGATAATATTCATAACCCACAGGAAGGCCAGTTAATGCCACCACTACTCAAATTTATGCACTAATCACTAAGGCCAAACATGAAGAAATTGAAGACTTTCATCAACTCCTGCAGTCTGAAATTAATCAAACATTCAGTCAAGATGTGCTGAAAATTAAGTTACTGGAATGAGAAAGTTGGAAACAAGAAGGATTGGTAGTTGGAAAACATGGCCCAGTGATAGAACATGCCCAGCATTTCTCAAGCTGAAAGAACTGAAGAAAAATTTCAAGCCTCAAGTTGCAATATTGAAGCATTCTCTCTCTCTTTTTTTTCTTTTACTGTGGTTTGGGTGAAAGTTTAAAGAGCAAATTAATTTCCCATTCAACAATTTATACACATTTTGTTTAATGACATTAGTTGCAGGCCCTCAATGTAGCAGTGCTCTTCCTACTTGCTCTCTGGGTTCCTGGGTTCAATTTGTCCATTTGCATTTCAGGGTCTTCATTAATAATCCTTGCTATTAGATTAGATTTTGTCAGAATATTCCTGTTTTGTTTTTTAATGATGACCTCAGTTAGGAAATTAAGTACAGCTGCACTGGGAAAAAAAAAAATTCATTGTACAACTGAAACCATTCGACTGTTTCAAGTACCTTTGTTGTTTTTGGGTGATGTTGACTCGATTTTGACTCATAGTGACCCCTTGTGACAGAGTAGAACTGTCTCATGAGTTGTCTTGACTGTAATCTTTATGCGAGCAGATCATCAGGTCTTTCTCACACAGATCTACCAGGTGGGCTGAAACTGGGTGGGTTGGAACCACCAACCTTTTGGTTAGCAACCGAGCATTCAAGTTTTTGCACCATCAGGTTCCTTTTCTGGTAGGTGTCTTTGAGTCCACTCTGACTGATAAGGAACCTATAGGACACAGTAGAATGGCCCTACAGGGTTTCCTATGCTGTAATCTTTATGGAAGCAGATCCACCAGGTCTTTTCTTCTGCAGACCCACTGGGTAGGTTGGAACTGACAACTTCCAGTTAGCGATGAGTCCTTAACCATTGCACCACCAGGGCTCCTTCTTCAGGTATTAAGCTCTTTCCTGAGTGAGCTTAGAGTTATTGTAATTTGTTGCTGCACAACAAATTATTCCCAAATTCAATGGTTTAAAACAATAAGCATTTATTAGCTCACAGAGTTTCTGATCAAGCAGTTTAGCAGGTTGATTCAGGTTGAGAGTCTAATAAGTTGCAGTCAAGCTGTCCTCAGGGCTATAATCATGGACAGTCTTGATTGGGCTGGAGAATCTGCCTCCAAGGTAGCTCACCTACACAACTGGCCAGTGGGGGCTGGTTGTTAGCAGGGACCTCAGTCCCTTCCACTTGGACCTCTTCATAGTGTTGGTTTAGTACTCTCACAACAGCAGCTGGCTTTCCCCAGAGCTAAAGACCTGAGAGAGAGCAAGAAGAAAGTCCCACAATGTCTTTTAGGTCTTGATTTCAGATTTACACACTGTCACTTTCCCCACATTCTATTTGTTAGAAGCATATAATAAATCCAATTTTGCACTCAAAAGGAGGGGATTAGGTTCCACCTTTTTAAAAGATGAATATCAAAGAATTTGTGAACATATTTTAAAACCAGTACAGTTAGTTGGAGTCTCTGGTGGTGATGATGGTAGTGGTTAAGGACTTGGCTGCTAATTTAAAAGTTGGTGGTTTCAGTCCACCTAGGGGGCCTCAGATGAAAGGTCTGCTAATCTGCTTCTGAAAGGTCACAAACATGAAAACCCTTTGGAGGGCAGTTCTACTCTGGCACACATGGGGTCACCATGAGTTAGAATCAATTCAATGGCAACTGCTTTGGCTTTTTCTTTTTTTAAAGTCCAGTTGGTTATCAACTAAATAACTCAAAATGCTTAAATATACACAAGACTGGGCATTCACATATGCCTTTGTGCCTTTTTTATTAAAATTTGTCATAACAATTGAAATTTTCTAATGAGTGGCATAAATTGAAGCAGGTACATGCTTTTGATGTCAGTCCTCAGTTTCTCTCCATTTTTTTCAGGTCAAGGAAACAAACAATCCCTGACATTTATATCTGCAACCTGGCTGTGGCTGACTTGGTCCACATCACTGGAATGCCTTTTCTTATTCACCAGTGGGCCCAAGGAGGACAGTGGATATTTGGAGGGCCTCTCTGCACCATCATCACATCCCTGGACACATGCAACCAGTTTGCCTGTAGTGCCATCATGACTGTAATGAGTATGGACAGGTAAGTGAAAAGGCTTTATTAAGAAAGATCTTACTGTATGTGGTAGTTCTGTTTGTGTGTCAACTTGACTGGGCCTGGTTGAGTGTCTGGGCAGCTGGTGGTAGTTAATCTCCATGAGGAAACTGGCAATCAACTCCATGGTGGGCTCTACCACAAGCAGCTGGGTAACTGCCTTTGGGTATGTGGTCTGCTTCCTATATATAAAGAGAAGCCTTTAGGAATGGTCTCTAGCCTACAGCACATTTGGATCCTGCTTGTAGCTGTGTCATTGCTCAGCAGCTTGCTCTGCTCTGCTCTGCTGACCTTGGGACATACAATGGACTTAAGTGAATGGCTTGCTGTGTGCTTTGGTAACATTGGGACTGTGCCTTTTTATTTGCCAACCTTGGGGCTTCTCAGCCTCAGCAGCCAGCAGCTGTCTGAGTGAAGAAATGCCTCTAGCTCCAGTGGGCCAGGAGCAGGAGGCAGAGCTGGACCCCAAGGTTGAGGGGCTTTCACCCAGCCCCTAGAGCCTGGCACTTGGAACTTGGACTTAAAGCCTCCAAATTGTAAGAATAAACTCCTGTTTGTTAAGGGCATCCCATTTGTGGTATATTTCTTGTCAGAGCAGCACTAGGTAACCAGAACAGAATTGTGCTTTTTGGGCAGGGTTTTTCAGCAGAGTGGGTTGTGTTTGGTATTAATCGGCAGAAGCGGAGACCAAGGAAATGGAAGCAGAGCTGCCTTAGCCTGAAAGGGTAGGACCATGGCCTTTGGGGGTGGAACAACCACAGCCCCCTAGGTTTCAAAGAGCCAGGCCTTTACCAACTTGGTTCTGGACTGTGGGGCTGCTCATTCATGTGAGCCAATGGGATGGAGCCATAGCTGCTGCCCAAGAGTGAGAGGGCAGGGCTGCCATGCCCAAGAGGGAGAGGAACAAGGCCCACCAGGCCAAGGGGGTAAGGTTGCCAGTCAGGAACTAGGGGACGAGCTGCCCAGTGGAGGAGATCTGTACAGATGCCATGCAGTGAAGATCTGTACAGGTGCCAAGTTGACAAGGGGTGGAATTGTGATGGTTATGTTTGTGTGTCAACTTGGCTGGGCCTGGTCGAGTGACTGGGCAGCTGGTGGTAGTTACTCCCCATGATGAGACTGGCAATCAACTCCATGGTGGGATCTACCACAAGCAGCTGAGTAGCTGCTTTGGGTATATGGTCTGCTTCTCGTATATAAGAAGCAGCTTTTGGAATGGTCTCTAGCCTATGGCTTGGACCTTGCATGTAGCCATGTCATTGCTCAGCAGCCTGCCATGCTCTGCTGACCTTGGGACTTAAAATGGACTTAAGTGAATGGCCTGCCGTGTGGTTTGGTAACATTGGGACTGTACCTTTTTACTTGTCAACCTTGGGGCTTCTCAACCTCAGCAGCCAGCAGCTGTCTGAGTGAAGAAATGCCTCTAGCTCCAGTGGGCCAGGAGCAGGAGGCAGAGCCGGACCCCAAGGCTGAGGGGCTTTCACCCAGCCCCTAGAGCCTGGCAGTTGGAACTTGGACTTAAAGCCTCCAAATCGTAAGAATAAAATCCTGCTTGCTAAGCCATCCCATTTGTGGTATATTTCTGTCAGAGCGGCACTAGGTAATCAGAACACTGTAATTCAGAGTCACCTATACTCCTCCAGTGTCTTCCAATTTAAGCAAAATCAGGGCTAATTTATAACAGCAAAGCTTCTCTTCCTTTGCTTATGTCATTGTAGGACTGATTCCTGAAAAATAATTTTCATCTTTCACAGAGGTCTATTTTTAATGGAAAAATTCTTTTTTTTTCCTCATCAGTTTATTTTACCTTAGTTTTATTTACAGTCGCCTGTAAGAGAAAAATAAAATCACAAAATCATGAAATGTTAGAAACCAGAATGAACTCCCCCTATCATTCTTGCAATAAGGAAACTGATGGCCAGGGTTTGCTAGAGTTATGTGGAGAGTAAGTACCAGAGCAACAAACCAAACTAGAGCTCCTCACTCTCTAAACCTAAAACCAAACCAGTTGCTCTTGAGTCAATTCTGACTCATAGCAACCCTTTTTGATCAAGTAGAACTGTGCCATACAGTTTCCAAGGTTGGAAGACTTTACAGAAGCAGAGTGCTACATCTTTCTCCCTGGGTGGTTTTGAACCACCCTGGTTTTGACTTTTCACTTAGCAGCCAAGCACTTGATACTGCATCATCAGTGCTTCTAGCCTCACTCCACATCCTGGGCTAATTTTTTTCACTGTCTCACACACTCAAGTTACCACCAGCAGCTGTCTCTCTCTAAGTAATCAATGGAGTAGATATGGGATCTTGTGCAGCTGTGAAGAGATTGCCCAGTGCCAAGAAGGCCGTTTTTATACTCATCAATATAATTGGCTAATGAAAATATTGCCATTTTGTATCATATCTAATGTGTCCTAGAATGTACTTTAGCCATGTTTGCCAACCAAGTAAGTTGCTGATATTCATAGTGATGATAACAATGGCTTCACTTATGGTAGCACCAGTGAGTGGCAAAGACTGGTTCACATTCGGGCCATCTGACTCTAGAGAGGCAGAGAGCTTGTATCGACCTCTCTATGAAGCCTCTGGGAAGCTTGAGAGCTAAGATGTGTCCTGCATCATCCAGGTACCAAGACCTCCACACCAGGTCTTAGCAGCCATCCCCATATAGAAACAGGCCCCAAAGACAAACATACTTCCTACAACAGTAATATGCTGTCAGGAAGAACAACCCACTTAAAATCTCAATCCACCTTCTACTTCCAAGTGCATCATCCCCCTAACTCAACTCTTCTGATACCCCTTACCCTAATCTACTTCTTTTTCCTTTGCTTTAAATATATTACATAATTTTTTTTTTATCACTGTTTACTTAGCTACCCCTCTTTCTAAAAAATTGACTGAGCGAGATAACAGGAATTCTTATGTTTTGATGAGCTTTCATTAAGTAGGTCTAACAAAAACTTGGAGAAAATTAGGTGATCATTAAAAACCAACTTTTGAGGCAGTAGTGGTTCAGTGATAGAATTATCACTCCCACAGGAGACCCAGTTTCGATTCCCAGACAATGCAACTCATGCAAAACCACCACCCATTTGTCAGTGGAGGCTTGAGCGTCACTGTGATGGCGGACAGGTTCCAGCAGAGTTTCCAGAGTAAGACAGTCGAGGAAGAAAGTCTTGGTGATTGACTTCCAAAAAACACTCAGCGAAAACCCTTTGAATCAAAGCAGTCCAATCCACATGAGATCATGGGATGGCACAGGATCGGGCAATGTCTAAGTCTGTTTATGGGGGTTCCCATGAGTCAGAGGCCAACGTGGTGTCAGCTAACACCAACAAAACCATCTTTTACATTTATTTAATTTCTATTAACACTGCTTTCCACCCTCAGCCCTTAGTAAAACTGTTTTCTTATATCTGCTTCTCTCTGAAGCTCAGCTCTTTTCATCTTAGTTTTCAATTGGCTCTAAAAATTTCTTGAATTTGCTGGAGATTGATGTTATGATTTCAAGTTATATTGATGATGAGCCTTTTTCTGGATCTAAAAGAAAATAATTAGGAAAGAAAAAGAAAAAAACTCTTCCTCGTGATATTAACCCATTCCTTCCCTGCAGCCTCTAACCTAAATTTCCTGTATAATTTGCATTGTCTGAACTACTCACATTCATTCATCTTCACTGTAATTTCTATGAACTGACTCTCCAAGAG
>NW_006921674.1:7692530-7715135 GCF_000298275.1 Orycteropus afer afer | reverse complement strand
TATCATTTTAAGTTTAAAAGAAAAATTAAGTAAAAAATTCCTATTCCTAATATTTGAATATAGCACTGAAGGTCCATGACTAAAGAATTTTCAGCACCCAGTAAGGGCCAGGTCCATGGGTAGTGCAGATGGTAGGCCTCAACTACTAACCTAAAGGTTGGCAGTTTGATCCCACCTAGCAGCATCATGTGAGAAAGGCTTGGCTATCTGCTTCTGTAAAGATTATAATCAAGAAAACCCTCTGGAACACTTCTAATCTGCAATACATGGTGTCACCGTGAGTCAGAGTTGACTCGACAGCAATGGGTTTGGTTTTTTGGTTTAAGAAAGATGTGGTAGTGTGCTTCTATAAGGATTACATCCTTGGAAACCCTGTGGAGCAGTTCTATTCTGTCCTCTAGAGTCACCCTAAGCTGGAATCAACTCAACAGCAATAACTTTTTTTGGGGGTTTTAAGGACCATGTGCTACACTAGGTGCTTTCTATATCCATTATCTCAACTCAGCCTGGCAGATTTCTTTTCCCCACTCCATCACTTGTCAAATGAATGAGTCATTTCCTCATGATGTAGCAGAGGTACAGGCCCTGGTGGGCCACAAATCCATGAAAGAAATCTCCATATGGGTGATTGTTCATTCATTATTTCTCCCACCAGCATTGGATGCACTCACAGGCAAAAACCAATAGCCAACCAACAGGACCAACTGGTGAAATGAAATTTAATCACTCATGGCTGATATGCTAATATGGGCCCCCACCTGCCCAAATGGACAACCTAAGGCTCACTATATCATCTTTAAAAAATAGAAATTTTGAATGACAGTAGTGTCTAGCTAGGAAAATATGGCATTCTACTAACAGACTGTGCACTAGACCCCTCTGTCAACAGATTTTGAGAAAGTAGGTAAAGAAGATACAAATAACAACACTGGAGTTATGAGCAGCTAATGAGAAGATAAAGTATTAGATCCAGTGAAGGCAATGAAAGGGAGCAGGTTAAGCAACTGGGAAAAAATTTTAAAAACCCCTCCCAGCCAGCAGAGCCAAGAGAAGTCATTAGAAAGACAAAGGAGGTCAAGGAAGAGGAGAAAAAAAATCATGGAAACCACAGGCATTAAAGACTCAGAATAGCACACCAGGCAGGAGTATTTCAAGGTGAGCTGGGACCATGAGTGGGAATGAAGATCATACTGGGAAACAGAACAGGACCACCTGTAAGCTGCTGCAGAGTCTGGAAGGGAGTGAGAGAAAGGGAAGAGAAACTCCCTCCAAATAAACAGAACCCAAAATCGATCACACAGCAGTGGGCTTGAGTCCAACTCTTAGCAACATTTTTTTTTAGCACAGAGTAGAACTGGGGCCTGGGATTTCACAATTTGTGGATCTGTGTGGAGGAGGGCAGCCCTTTGTCCTTTGGGGAGGCTAGTGGGTTTGAGCTGCAGGACTTTGATTGACAGCTGGGCACCAGCAGCAGCAGACTGCTCCACACTTGAGTCAGGGCTGTGACTCTGCTTGCTCCATTTGCGTAGTTGACTGAATTATCTCACACTGAGCACAGAAAACAGCCTCTGGCTTTCTCTCCTGGGGATTGCTTCTTGTGCCAATCTCCTTTCTGCTGTGCAGGTGCTCCAGTGAGTGAGTGGATTCTGCCACAGCAGCCAGTAACCAGGGCTGCTGGCTGAACATGACTGGAAGGACCCCTCCTCAAATATCTTATCCTCCCTTCATTTTTCTGCTATCCTCTTGCCAAATTTTCTTCCTTTATATCTGATCACTTCCTCCACTGCTTCCTCATTTTCTTTCATTTATGCCATACCTTCATCCCTCCCACTCACCCACTTTTGTTTTCCCTCTTTTTGTAATATATTCTTTTTTCTTTGCTCCTATTTCTTGTCATCTATTTTTGTTCTATCTTTTCATCTCTCCTTCTTCTCCTTGGCTTTTTTTTCCCCCTGTCCTGTTCAATGGGAGGAACATATTAACCCTCTACTACTCAGTCATAGCTACTACACTGACCACCTCACCCAACAGACAAGTAACACCAATAGCTCCTGCACCACAGGATTAACAACAGACAATAGACAATATCTGCTCATCTCAACTGCAAATCCTCTTCACAATGAACAAAGACCCGCACCCACATCCCCACCAGTGATTTCCACCAACACAGAGAAAGCTGGAGAGTAACCCAGTACAGCTGAGTTAACAACCAAAGACATACACCTGCTCTGCACTTCCAGGTATAGTAAAATATGAAACCAGGGCAAAATAAATCAGTACATAACTAACAAATAAAAACAACAACTTCAAAATGCCTAGGAAACAAGAGACAACTTAAAAAAAAAAAAAAAAAAAAAAACCACAGGACAAGATAGTAGAAACAAGTGTCCAAGCTAAAGAATTAAGAAATCTTCCCAAAGGAGAACAAACAATAGAACTATCTGATAAGGAATTCAGAAGATATATATATATAGGACATTCCAAAAGTACAAGAAAACCATAAACAGAAGCAACAAGAAGACAGATAGTACTCTGGAAAAATTCAGGAAAATCATTCAAGATCAAGACAACAAAATAAATACACAATTAGAAATCATACAAAAACAGCAATTAGAAATCCAGAAGATGAAGACTAAAAGTAGAGAGATGGATAACACAGTGAAAGGACAAAAGAATAGACTAGAACTGGCTGAAAAATGCATTTCCCAGCTGGAAGATAAGTCCCTTGATGCCACCTTGTAAAAGGAAAAATAAAAACAAAGATTTAAAAGAAATGAAGAAAACCTAAGAGTTATATTGGATGACATGAAAGAAACAATATACCTGATTGGAATCCCAGAACAAGAGGAGGCAAAAAAATAACCACTGAGAAAATTGTCAAAGACTTGTTGTGGTAGTTAAGGTTATGTGTCAAATTGGCTGGGACTGCTTTTGAGTGGCTGGATGTAGTTATTCCCCATGGTGAGACTGGTCATCAACTCCATGGTGGAATCTGCCAAAAACAGCTGTGTAGCTGCTTTAGGTATGTGATCTGCTTCTTGTATATAAGGAGAAGTTTTGGGAATCGTCTGCAGCTTTTGGTATGCTTGAATCCTGCATGTAGCTGAGTCATTGTTCAGCATCCTGCCATTTTGTCTGCCAATCTTGGGACTTTTAACGGACTTGCATCGATGGTCTGCCATGTGATTTGGTAATATCAGGACTGTGCCATTTTATTTGTCAACCTTGGGCTTGTTAGCCTCAGCAGCCAGCAGTTGCCTGAGTGAAGAGATATCACTAAATCCAGTGGGCCATGAGCAAGAGGCAGAGCTGAAGCCCAAGGTTAAGGTGTTTTCACCCAGCTCCTAGAGCCTGGCACTTAGAACTTGGACTTCTAGCCTCTAAAACTATAAGAGAATAAACTCTTGCCTGTTAAAGCCACCCATTTGTCATATTTTCTGTTAGAGTGGCACAAAGTAACCAAAACACTTGGTAGCAGAAAATTTCTCCCATATCATGAAAGAACAAAAGATATCCATCCAAGAAGCTGAGTGAACCCCATACAGGAAAGACCCCAAGAAAAAGTTACCAAGACATATCATAATCAAACTGTCCAAAACCAAACACGAAGAATCTTGGGAGGAGCTTGGGAAAAATGAAATGTTACCTGCAATGGGAAAGCAATAAAACTAAGTTCTGATTTCTCAGCAGAAACAATGCAGGCCTGAAGGCAATGAGGTGGCACATATTAAACTTTGAAGGAAAAGAATTGTCAACCAAGAATTATATATCCAGCCAAACTGTCCCTCAAATATGAGGGTGAAATCAAGACATTCCCAGACAAACAGAAATTAAGGGAATTTGTGAAAACCAGAACAACCCTACAAGAACTGCTAAAGGGGGTCATTCAATAGAAAACCCACAACAGAGAAAAACAAATTAAAATCAAGACACTTGACACCACCACCTAGAAACCAAACCAGAAAAAGATTCTCAAAATAAGTTCACAAAAAAAAATTTTTACATAGAGAAATAGGGGAGTCAATCTGCAAATGACACCAGCAACAAAGCAAATAGAAGGAATGAAATTTTAATTATAAAAATTCCAAATGGAGGGGAAGACAGGACAATGTCTTTATAGAACAGACTGCTTCAAACTTAGGGAAATAAGAATTTACTTCAGGGTAACCACAAAGAAAGTCAACAACTATTCTATACCAAACTAAGAAAGAAGAAAATTTCAAGGGCTTAGAAAGCACAAAACCAACAATAATGAAGAAAAGAGAAAAAACCCTTGATAAAAAATTGAACTTAGCACAGAAAAATATTTGGAACAAAGAAATCACCAACAACACAACAAAAACATAATAGAATGACAGCAATAAATTCATACCTGTCACTAATTACACTCAATGTTAATGGATTAAATGCACCAGTCAAGAAAATGAGAGTGGTAGATTGGATAACAAAAGAGGACCCATTGATATGCTGCCTACAAGGGACCACCCACCTTAGACACAAAGATAAAAATAAATTAAAATTTTAATTTATGGTGGAAAAATTTAATTTATGGTGGAAAAATTTAATTTATGGTGGAAAAAATATATCAAACTAATAGCAACAAAAAAAGACCAGGAGTAACAATATTAATTTCTGATAAAACAGACTTCAAGGGGAAGACAAGCATAAAGGGACAAAGAAGAACATTATATGATGTTAACAAACAAACATCAATAAATTTAAAAACATTGAAATACTACAAAGCATCTTCTCAGATCACAATGCTATAAAATGAGAAATCAATAATAGGAAGGCCAAGGGGAAAAATAAAATATGTGGAAACTGAGGAATACACTGCTCAAAAACTACTGGGTAACAGAAGAAATAAAGTGTGAAATTAAAAAATTCCTAGAAACAAATGCAAATGAACTTACCAAAACCTTTGGGACCAAGCAAAAGCAGTACTCAGAGGTCAATTTATAGCAATAAATGCACACATCAAAAAAGAAGAATCAAAACCAACACCTTAACTCAACAACTCCAACAATTAGAAAAAGAGCAATAAAAGAAACCTACAGTGTCCAGACGTAAGAAAATAATAAAGTTCAGAGCAGAAATAAATGAAGCAGAAAACAAAAAAACAGGAGAGAAAATCGATACAACACAAAACTGGTTCTTTGAAAAGATTAACAAAATAGAGAAACCACAAAGAGAAGATGCAGATAACACAAATATTAAATGAAAAGGGCAACATCACAACAGAACCAACTGAAATAAAAAAAGATAATAAAAGAATATTATAAGGACCTGTACTCCAACAAAGAAGCTCTGGTGGCATAGTGGATAATGCACTTGACTGCTAACCACAAGGTCAGTGGTTCAAACCCACCAACTGCTCTGCAGAAGGAAGATGAGGTGATCTATTTCCGTAAAGATTTACAGCCTCAGAAACCCAACAGGAGTCACTATGAGTCGGAAACAACTTGATGGCAGTGAGTGTGTTTGTGTGTACTCTAACAGACTCAAGAAACTAAAGAGATGGACAAATTTCTAGATACACAAGACCGACCTAAACTAACCCAGTCTGAGATGGAATACTTGGAGAGATTCATAATAAAAGATGAAATTGAGCAGGTAAATAAAAAAAAAAAAAAAACTCCACATACATGCACAAAACAAAGTCCTGGCCCACATGGCTTCAGCTGAGAATTCTACCAAACATTCAGGGAAGCGCTGACACCTATACTACTCAAACTATTCCAGAACATACAAAATGATGGAATACTCTCAAATTCATTCTATGAAGCAAGCATAACACTGATACCAAAACCAAGTAAAGACACCACTAGTTAGGAAAACTACAGATCAATATCCCTCATGAATATAGACACAAAAATCTTCAACAAAATCCTAGCCAACAGAGTCCAACAGTATAATACATGACCAAGTGAGATTCATACCAGATAAGCAAGGATGGCTCAACATCAGAAAAGCAATCAATGTAATCTATCACATAAATACAACAAAATAAAAGAAACACATGATCATATCAAATGATGCAGAAAGGTCATTTGCTAAAATCCAACACCCATTCCTGTTCAATACTCTCAGAAAAATAGAAATAGAAAAGAAAATCCTCAGCATAATAAAGCCAACAGCCAACATTTGTGAACAGGAACCAGACAGGAAATAGAAAAGAAAATCCTCAGCATAATAAAACCAACAGCCAACATTTGTGAACAGGAACCAGACAGGATGCCCTCTACCACCACTTCTATTTAGCATTGTCTTGGTAGTCCTAGCCAGGGCAATAAGGCAAGAAAGAGAAATCAAAGGAATCCAAATTGGCAAAGAAGAAGTAAATCTATTTCTATTCGCAGATAACATGATCCTATACATAGAAAACCCAAGAGGCTCAGCAAAAAAATTACTGGAACTCACAGAAAGATTAAACAAAGTTGCAGGATACAAGGTCAACATACAAAAATCAGTTGGATTCCTCTACATCAACAAAGACACCTCTGAAAAGGAAATAAGGAAAATACCATTTACAATAGCTACCAAAAAGATAAATGTTGTCGTTGCTGTTGTTGTTATGCACCATCAAGTTGGACCTGACTCACAGCGACACCTCCTTGGGTTTCTGAGGCAGTGTCACTACGGAAGTAGATTGCCCAACCTTCCTTCCAAGGAGTGGCTGGACTTTCCAGGGACATAAAAGACCCATACAAAGAAAACCACAAAACATTACTACAAGAAACTACAAGAAAGCTGCGTAAATGGAAGAACATGCCACGTTTATGGATAGGAAGACTGACTATTGTGAAAATGTCAATACTACCCAAAGAAATCAATACATTCAATGGAATACTGATCCAGATTCCATCAACATTCTTTAAGGACATAGAAAAGCCAATCACTAACTTCATATGGAGAGAAAAGAGACTTTGGATAAGCAAAGCACTGCTGAAGAAGAAAAACAAAGTAGGAGGTCTCATGCTCCCCAATCACAAAACCTTCTATGCAGCCATAGTAGTCAAAACAGTGTGGTATTGGTACAATGACAGACAAATAGACCAATACAATAGAATCAAAAGCCCAGAAATAGATCAAGGGCCAAAGCCCATTAAATGGTGGAGAGATAACCTCTTTAACAAATTGTTGTTGTTGTTAGGTGCCGGCAAGTCATCTCCGACTCATAGCCAACTCATGTACAGCAGAATGAAACACTGCCTGGTCCTGTGCCAGCCCCACGATCTTTGCTATACCTGAGCCCATTGTTGCAGCCACTGTTTCAATCCGTCTCATGGAGGGCCATCCCCTTTTTCATTGTCCCTCCACTTTGCCAAGCACGATATCCTTCTCCAGGGAATGTTCGATTCTTACAACATGACCAAAATAGGTGAGATGAAGTTTAGCCATTCTTGCTTCCAAGGAGCATTCTGGCTGCACTTCTTCCAGGACAGATTTGTTAGTTCTTCTAGCAGTCCATGGTACTTTTAGCATTCTTTGCCAGCACCACAACTGAAAAGCATCAACTCTTCTTTGGTCCTCCTTTTTTATTGTCCAGCTCTCACATGCATATGAGGTAATTGAAAATACCATGGCTTGTGTCAAGAACACCTTAGTCTTCAAGGAAACATCTTTATTCTTCAGCACTTGAAAGAGGTCCTACAAGCAGATTTGCCCTATGCTATACAATGTTCAATGTCTTGACTGCTGCTTCCATTGGTGCTGATTTTAGAACCAAGTAATATGAAGTCTTTGACAACTTCAGTCTTTTCTCCATTTATCATGATGCTGCTTATTAGTCCTGTTGTGTGGATCATAACAAATTATGGATAACATTGAGAAGAATGGGAATTCCAGAACACTTAATTGTGCTCATGAAGAACTTGTACATAGAAAAGGAGGCTGTTATTCAAACAGAACAAGGGGACACTGCATGGTTTAAAATTAAGAAGGGAGTGTGTCAGGGTTATATCCTTTCACCATACTTATTCAATCTTATGCTGAACGAAAAATCCAAGAAGCTGGACCGTATGAAGAAGAACAGGGCATCAGGATTGGAGGAAGACTCATTAACAACCTATGTTACTGCAGATGACACAACTTTGCTCGCTGAAAGTGAGGATGACTTGAAACACTTACTGATGAAGATTGAAGACTACCAACTCCAGTATGGATTACCTCAATATAAAGAAAACAAAAATATATTTTACAGATGGTGCTGGCAAAATTGGATAGCCACTTGCAGAAAAATGAAACAAGACCCATACCTCACCCCGTACACAAAAACGAACTCAAGTTGGATCAAACACTTGGTTTTAAATGTAAAACCCCAAACCATAAAGTTCATCACAGATAAAATAGGGGCAAATCTAGGGTCCCTAATTTATAGCCTAAATAGACTTATCAAGCATAACCCAAAATGTACAAGCAACAGAAGAGAAACTAGATGATTGGAACCTTTTAAAAATTAAATTCTTATATGCATCAAAAGACTTCTCCGAAAGGGTAAAAGAGAACCTACAGATTGGAATAAATATTTGGCTATGACATATATGGCAAGAGACTTATCCTTAAAGTTTATAGAGAACTTCAACACCTCAACACCAAAAAGACAATCCAATTCAAAAGTGGGCAAGGACATGAACAGACATTTCACTAACACAGATATATAGGCAGCCAACAAACACATGAGGAAATGCTCACAGTCATTAGCCATTAGAGAGATGCAAATCAAAATAACAGGGCAATATCATCTCACCCCAGCAATAATAGAAAAGTTCAACAAGAGAGAAAATAACAAATGCTGGTGAGGGTGTGTAGAGATTGGAACTCTCATACACTGCTTGTGGGACTGTAAAATGGTATGTTGTTGTTGTTGTTGTTGTTATGTGCCATCGAGTCAGAGTCGACGCATAGCGACCCCTCCTTGAATTGCCGAGGCTGTATCACTACGGAAATAGACTGCCCAGCCTTCCTTCTGAAGAGTGGCTGGTGGATTTGAACCGCCCGCCTCCTGGTTAGCAGTCAAGTGCCTTAGGCACTATGCTACCAGAGATCCTGTAAAATGATATAGCCACTGTGGAAAAATGGTATGGCTTTTCCTTAAAAAACTGAAAATAGAAATACCATTTGATCCAGCAATTCTTTCTTTTTGTTTATATAAATCCGGGCATAAAATCAAATGTGCATGAACTGTCGAGTGTAAAATGAATTTGCTTTGTAAATTTGCACCCAAAGCACAATAAGAGAAACAGTTTTAAAAAATAAGATATAGACAAAAGAGGCAAATACTGTTACATGCACTGTATTGCATTACCAGTGGCACCAAACATTAGGCTATGGGTAAATGCATAGACAGGTGGGAATATTAGGTGGGGGTAGGCAAACAGGAATGTAACCAAGACCAAGGATAGATTTGGCTGAAGGTAGTCTTACATATGTACTTGTGCTACAAAATTATCCATATACAGTACAGAAGTTACAGAGGACAAGGTTGGAGTAGCTTCTCAGAGACAACCAAACACCTTGAGGGAGAGAATCATTGGGACTGCAGGCTCAGGACCACAGTCTCAGGGAATATCATGCTCAACTGGCACAACATAGTATATAAAAATCTGTTCTATGTCCTACTTTGGTGAGTAGTGACTGGGGTCTTAAAAGCTTTCAAGCGGCCATCTGAGATGTAGCTATTGATCTCCTCTCATCTGGAGCAAAGAAGACTGAAGAAAATCAAAGTCATTTGGTAAACAATTATCCCAAAGATATGATGGACCATGAGGACCTCAGCCTTCATGGCCCTGAGACCAGAACTGGATGGTGCCAGGCTACCAATGCCAACCAGTCAGAAAGAGATCAAAATTGGAGATCCTAGATAGAGTGGGAGGGAAAATGTGGAACAAAATTCAAAAACACAAAACTGACCAGAATTACTGGTCAGATAGAGAATGTGGAACCCCTAAGCCTATGGCCCTGAGTTATTCTTCAGGCCTGGAGATAGACTCACTTCTGTAGATTGGTTTTCAGCCCAACAGTAGAAAGACCTACAAGCAGAACACCTACCCAGGAGATGCACCCCTTAGATCAATCAATCATGAGACATCAGAAGGGCAGCATTCACATAGAGAAAAACTGAACAGACAGGAATGCATAAGGACACAGGGAAGGGATTGTCACGGGGAGGAGAGGAGGAGAACTCTTTATAGTGGGGATTGTGATCAGGGCCATGAAATCAAATGTGCATGAACTGTTGAGAGTAAAATAAATCTGCCTTGTAAATTTCCACCCAAATAACAAGGAAAAAAAAAAGAAAAATTTTTGTAAGGATGAACTATTCTGAATCTACAGCTGCTTCTGCTATTTTTGGTTGGTTATCATAAAGGATACTTTTTTGTTGTTCCTCCTAGAATTAAACTCTTAAAATGATCTGAGAATCAAACTACCATGCTGTACTCTGGTCCCGGTATTGTCTCTGTCCACACCCACCCAAAATGGGCTTGCCTCCTTTCCCAGAGGCCAGGGTTTTGCCAGGAAGGAGGATACATGGTGCACATATGGAGATAACTCATCTGAGAATTTCCTCTAGAGGAACACCAAAAACAGATTTTACAACATACCCTCCTTTGAGGACATTGAGAGGCCATCTGATGCCATGAGTTCTGGAGCCCAACTGCCTATCTGTGTTCAAATCCTACTTCTGCCATTTACTAGCTGGGTTAATTTGGGAAAGCCACTTAACCCCTTTGTGCCTCAGTCTCTTCTGTAACATGAGTACACTAATGATGTCATACTCATTGGGTCATAACAACATATATGTAAAGCACTTAGAGAAATTACCTGTTATTGTTGTAGCTGTTGTCAGCTGCCATCAAGTCTACTCCAGCTCATATACACATGGCCTAATGTGCTCCAACCTTGTGTATTTGCAACAGAGCAAAACATTGCTCAGTCCTGCATCATCCTCAAAATTACCAACATGTTACAGCTGTCATGCCAATCCATATCACCAAGGATCTCCTATGCCTTCATTCATCCTCTACTTCACCAACCATGATGTCCTCCTCTAGCAATTGATTCCTCCTGAAGATATGTCCAAAACAAGCAAGTTATACAGTGTTCTGCTGTGATCTGTAAGGCTGTCATTGGCTAATTTTCATAAATAGATTGCCAGGTCTTTCTTCTTTTCTGTCTTGGTCTGAAAGCTCCACTGAAACCTATCCACTGTGGTGACCCTGCTTGTATTTGAAATACTGTGGCATAGTTTCCAACATCACAGCTACATACATGCCACAACAGTAAGACAATCTGACAGATGGGTGGTGGGAACAGTTCCTACTACATAATAAATATTATGTTGTTGCCTATTATTCTTGTTAGTAATAATAATAAAGATGACAATAAGTAGCCCCACCTGTTCCGAATTTGGTAAAGTTAGGTTTGGCTGAAAAAGAACCAAAGAGCTCTTTTTTAAGAGCTTGACTTCTTCCCCACATGAAATACCCTAAGACCCTTAGCTTTTTCTCAGGGAAAAACCCTGGACCTCAACCCTGAAAAGTCAAAGAATTAGGCCTCATAAATTGTAAAAGCTAATTCCTAGCATAGTGGATATAACTGTAATGTCTTCTCTCTCTCTTTTTCATTTTGCAGGTATACACTTTACTTGACAATCACAACTTTCCTTTTCCCTTTACCTTTGATTTTGATGTGCTATATTTTAATTTTATGCTATACCTGGGAGCTGTATCAACAAAATAAGGATGCTGGATGGTAAGAGTTTGCCTTATTTTGCTTTATTTGTTTTTAATGTGTTTTTGTGTAGGTCTCTGAATTTATCCTACTTGGAGTTTCTTGAGCTTCTGGGGTCCTCATGTCTTTTATCAAATTTGAGAAGTTTTTGACCATTATTTTCTTCAGCTATTCTCTCTGCCCCTTTCTCTCTTTACTTTTGGGAATTCCATTATACATATGTTGACATGCATTTTTCTTCATTCTTTTTGCTATCTGTTCCTAGGAAATAATTTTGTTTGATCTACCTTCAAGTTTTCTCATTCTTTCTTCTGTCTACTCATATCTGCTCTTAAACTATTTCAGTGAATTTTTTATTTCAATTATATTTTTCAGCAGTAAAATTTTCATTTGACTCCTTTTTGTAATTTCTCTCTTTACTGATATTGTCTATTTGTTATCATTCTTCTGATTTCCTTTAGTTCTCTGTCCATGGTTCCTTTAGCTATTTGAGCATATTTAAGAGCATTGATGTAAAGTCTTTGTCTAGTAATTCCAATGTCTGCGCTTCCTTAGGGACAATTTATGTTCATTTCTTCCTTTATTTTGTTAATGAATCATAGTTTCTTGGGTCTTTTTGTTTTTTTGTTGTTTTTGCATGCAGCATAACTTTTTGTTGAAAACTATTTTGAATATTATGATATTAAGGAAAAAAGGAAGAAATATTCTCTAGGTCTTTTCAGAAAAGAAGAACTGTTCCCTAGGCTCTGAGGTGAGGGCACTCCCTCAGTGTTTAGTCAGGCCACCTATAACTCTGCTGTACCTTTCACTTCTTGCTTGACTGGAGCCTAAAGACCAGCCAGAAGTACTAACCTGGGGTCTTCTAAAGTCTTTCCTGGGTGTCCATCCTGTGCTGAGCATGTGTGTGGCTTTCTTGGTTCCCATATACATAGCAACTTTCAGCACGTGCATTAAAAAAACAAAAACCAAACTCATGGCCATCAAGTTGATTCCAACTCATAGCCACCCCGTTGGGTTTCTGAGGAGGTAAATCTTTATGGAAGTGGATTGCCTGGTCTTCCTTCCAGGGGTGGCTGGTGGGTTTGAACCACCAGCCTTCTGGTTAGCAGTCAAATGCCTTAGGCACTACACCACCAGAACTCCTTCAAAGCATGCTTTATCCTCAAAAATTACAACTCCTTGGTTTTTCCTCCCAGGCATTCAGAATATCTATTATTTGCTCTAATTGTTACTTTTTGCTCCAGGTAGTAAACTGTTTGCCTGAGCTGCTATCTTTGCCTCAGATGGGAGTGACTTCTTCATTTATTTTCATTACTTTCATGGACCACATAGCCAAAGCTGCTTCACCTTGATAAAGTTCCAAGTAGGCCAAATAAAGAGAATCTGCTTGTGACAGTCTTCTGGGGAAACCTCAGTCAGTTCAAAACTGAAGGGGCAGAGGAGGAGGGGAACCTGCCATCGAGTCAATTCGACTCCGTAGCCACCCTATAGGACAGAGTAGAACTGCCCCATAGGGTTTCCAAGGCTGTAAATAGTTACAGAAGCAGTCTGCCTCATCTTTCTCCTACAGAGTGGCTAGTGGGTTCAAACTGCTGACCTTTTGGTTAGTAGCCGAATTCCTTAACCACTGTGCAGCCAGAACTCCTCAGGTCAAAACAGACAAACACAGTTTCTTGGGAATAAGACCTACTGTGCTCTCTCCAGAACCAGGATCCAACACCAGAAACATGGGCTCCCACTTTCAAAACTACTGTGATGCTGGGGAGGAGGGTGGAGCCTAGGTAAGTTAAACACCAAAAAGTGTTTCGACCCTGTTTCAGTGACCTTTCTTCTGGCAAATGTTTGGTTGCTGTAAACCTTTGACTATCTTCAAGAATTCTGATAAGATTGATTTTGAGAGTTTTTGCCAACTTTTTCAATGTTTTTGGGGAGGCACTGCCCCAGAGGTCTCTATTCCACCATTTTCATTAATGTCACTCCCTACTTTACAACTAAAGTAAAATAAAAATTAACCTGAGAATCTGCAATGGCAACTTAAGTAACAGTCACTTGAAACATTCTCCACTTGGATATATGGGCATTAATATAAATTTATATAAGGCATTTTCTGAAAATAAGACATGTTTTGAAGCAGCTGTCTGAGGATCTTTCAGTTATGAATGTTGGAATCACTAATGCAATGGTATCATTAAAATATGAACGGAACTGAAGTTTCTCTTTAAAGAATATAATATTTGTCATCAACAAATGCTATTTAAATTTTTTAGTTGTACATTTTTCAGAGTTATGTGAATATGTAAATATCTTAGATGTTATGAGCAGCCTTTAATTTTTGTGAGTTTTTTAATTTAGAAGAGAAGGATCTGATTAATTTTACATACTTACTGGGAAATTAACTAGAAGTAAATGAAATCAAATACTTGCCTTCCTTGAGACAACAAACTTGGGAAAGACTTTTAAGGTATTCGTCTCTAAAACTGCATGATAAATCTAATTATTGAAATTTTATATATCAAATTGTTTAAATGAGTAAGTAATTATCTAATATGTTGAGTCAAAATGATTACAAAAATTCATCTTTTGAATAGATTTTTGTGTTTCTTTTGGAAGGGAAGGTTCCTGGGCTTTCTCTGTATACCACATGTAACACTTGGAAGATTAAAAAAAATAAAATAAAATATGTACACAATTTAATCACTATTAGCCAAAATCTGCAGCAAAGCCCTGATACCAATAGTTTAAATGATTTATGGCTCACAATCTTTTTCCCATTTAGTTTCTTGAAATTCTTTGATAATCTTATATTTTTAAAGGATAGTCCATTTAGACTGGGAAAGGAAAGAAGCCATAGTTATAGGAGAGGGAAAAAAAGCTTCTGAATGATTGAAATGGAATCAGATGGAACACTAAGACACTGAAAGTTGGAGAGGATGTTTGAGAGCTTTTAAAGCAGTTCTCCAAATCAGATCATTTTGCCCCTAACACTTTTCTCAAAAATGCTAAGAGCATCTTAAGAAACAAAGTTTGCACAGTTCAGATATGCCTCAAAATACAGAAGTTGGAGGAATTGTGCCTACTCTGATAAACTGCAGAGGAATCACTGTTTTCAAATTATTTTTAGCTGACTTACTGTTTTCATATTATTTCATATTATTTATATATTATAATCTGCCTCAACTATGACCCCAGGGAGATTTCTGTGAATGTTTAAATATGAAGTAACATGACAAAATTTGAGAACTTTTTAATTTTGTTTTATTTTGAACTAATTTTAAATTTACATAAAATTTGCCAAGATAATATAGACAGTTCCCATACACTCCTGAGATTACAGCTGCAGGTATAGCTTCATATTAACTTCATGCATAATACCTCTGACTATAAGAATCAGAAAAAGCTATGCTATGAAGTGGAGGTCAAATATATCTCCACTTTTTAACTTCCCCATTATTTCTGACATCAGCCATACCTAAGCACTCTCCCTGCTAGGTTCCATAATTTATTGCAATGCTCAGAAAACTCACAGTATCATACATGCAATAACTACTTTAATATAACAAAAAGATGAAAATATATATATAAAGAGAAATGAAGGTATGGTGAAGTGAGATCCAAGAGGGGAACCAGCACAGGGGGCCTCAACATCTCAAAGGAGCACGCTTATCCTCCTGAGAACAGAAGTTCACATTCAAATGCCCCATGATGTTTCTCTGCAGCAGACATGTTCCCTGCTGGTGCAGCTCTGCCCCACTCTCTGAGCCGGTGCATTGCCTCTGCTGCTTCAGGCACCATCATTGCGGCCATCCACAGTTCTAAGCGGGTTAGAGCTTTTACCTGGGTCTGGAGGGTTTCAAGTGCAGTGCTTCTGTGTCCTGATGAAGATGTCACCCTCTCAGCTTCCAGCCAAAAAACCCTCAAACCTCTATGTTTCAGTCCCTCATACAGGGCATATCTCATCAGTTTTAAGGGTAGGATCTCCGTAGCTGGATTGGAGCCCAACCAGTCCTTGATTACCTAGGAAATGTTAATCAACTTAAGGCTTGTCAATTGCCAGCAAGCAGACCAAACAAAAATATCAAACCCGCAAGTACTAAAAAGGAAAAAAAAAAAAAATTGGGAAATCTCCTAAGCCATTTTTCCAAGAAACAAGTGCAAAAGGCCAGGTGCACAAAGGAACTCATTGCAACACAACTGCATACTCAGTTTCCTCATTATTTCCTCATTATTAACATCTTACATTACCATGGTATGTTTGTTAAAATAAAGAAACTGATGTTGGTACGTTGCTATTAACTAAACTCTGTTGTTGTTGTTATGTGCTGTGGAGTAGGACCCGACTCATAGCAATCCCTCCTTGGGTTTCCAAGGCAGTATCACTATGGAAGTAGATTGGCCAACCTTCCACCCGAGGAGTAGCTGGGGGGTTTGAACCGCCAGCCTTCTGGTTAGCAGTCAAGTGCCTTACGCACTATGATACCAGAGCTCCCAACTAAACTCTAGACTTTATTTAAATTTCACTAGTTTTCCTATTAAAATTCTGTTTCTTTCCAGGATCCAATTCAGGTCATCACATTGCATTTAGTTATTATTGGTTCTTCCTAGTCTCCTCTGGTTTGTGACAGTTTCTCAGTCTTTCCTTGTTTTTCATACCTGACAGTCTTCAAGAGTACTATCCAGGTATCCTATAGTATGTCCCCCGATCTTGGTTTGGAAAACATTAGCTCTTCTCATCACATGATGTTAGGGAATAACCTAATAACCTACCTGATAGCCACTTGACTTCACTGATGATGTTAATCTTGATCACTTGCTTAAGGTATTGCCAGGTTTGTCAACTATAAAGTTATTCTTTATCTCTTTCTCTGTTATTTTGAAGTGAGTCACCAGGACTAGCCCACCTTCAAGGAATGGGCAGGGAAACAGGAATTAAGCTCTACTTTCCAGAAATGGCAGTATTGTTAGTTGCCATTGAGTTATTCTAACTCATGGGAGGATCTACATATATTATTTGGAATTCTTCAGTCAAGATTTGTCTCCTCTTTCCATTTTGTTTTTTTCAAAATAGATGCATGTATATTTATTTTGTACTTGGGGTAATAATTCTATACTCTGTTCTTCATTTTATTTCTCAGATTGTTTCAGCTTTAGGAAGTTTTTAACAGGAATAGAAAAGAATCTTCACAACACTCTGAATAAGTAGAAATAAAAATGAGCTTCATATTTCACTCCAAAGCTATTATGACCTGTTCCAAAGTTCTAAGAAATCATTGCCCCATCATTTCTACTGTTGCTTATGTTAACGTCTATTCCAATGTTTCCTTTCCAGTTACAATCCCAATGTTCCAAGGCAGAGAGTAATGAAGCTGACAAAGATGGTGTTGGTGCTGGTGGCAGTATTTATTCTAAGTGCTGCTCCCTATCATGTGATACAGCTGGTGAACTTACAGATAGAGCAGCCCACACTGGTCTTCTATGTGGGCTATTACCTTTCCATCTGTCTTAGCTACACCAGCAGCAGCATTAACCCTTTCCTCTACATCCTGTTGAGTGGAAATTTCCGAAAGCGTCTGCTTCAAATTCAAAGGAAGATGACTGAGAGGAAAATCAACAATATGGAAAACACATTGAACTCAAACTTTTAAGAGAACCAATGGATCACTGAAAGTGTAGATAAGCTTGTCTTTGTTATTAGGGTTATTGGAAAGGCAGGTTAGATGGTATGTGTGTGCCCATTATTCTTGTGTATTTGTGACTCTTGATATCATGCAACAGAATTGTGACCAGCCATTCAAATGCAATGAGTTTAATGTGCTAACTTTAGTAAGATGTAAATGTTGATCAATATTAGGCATGGGGAGTGTGATAGTCTAAGATACCTGAGCTCCACTGTCATATATGTTGTTGGAGTATGTGACAGACTACTCACTGGAAAAAAAAAAAAAAATCTGTCCATGACTATCTACTGAAAACTCAAAAAGGAACCTTCAACTATTCGCCTTTGCCACTCAAACAGTGCCCTCCAAGTTCCAAGAAAAGGACCATCTTACAATGAGGTCTGATATTCAGCTATTTTTGACCCACAAAAAGAGCAATTTCATATAGTTTAATCCAATACATTCAATAATCAAGCACCACCTTTTAGCTTAATAGTCACAGTCTATCATACACATGCAATGTGTAAGTTTCCATGTAGCAAACTGTCAGGTAAGCATTATTACTGCAATTTACTAAGGCACAGAAAGGTTAAGTGACAAGCCTAAAGCTACACAGCTACAGCAAGGCTGAGATGATATCCAGATCTTCTTGATTTTGTCTCCTTCCATGTCCCATGGTGTCAATCTGTACCTAACATCCTGGAGACAGCCAGTAATGGAGTATCTTTTACTTTCTCCTGCAACCCCACAAGAAAAGATCTAAAGTCTGAAATAAATGAGTAGAAGATACAAGCACACACTTTTGGATTTAGCCTTGTTCTCAGCCAACTATAGAAACCAGCATTGGCAGTTTAATAATAGTGATCTTCACTTCAGGATATACATACACTTAGACACATTCTCTTTAGGTTACAGTATCTGTCCAAGGATATAAGCAGTAAATAACCCTCAAATTCAAGATATTCATTATATCCATCTTTCCTTTTTGGCTTCTATACAACATGCCCTTCTATGTAGTTTATGTTGTTGTTGTTGTTGGTTACATGCCATCGAGTTGGACCCGACTCATAGCAACCCCTCCTTAGGTTCCCAAGAGAGTATCACTATGGAAGTAGATTGCCCAACCTTCCTTCAGAGGAGTGACTGGTGGACTTGAACCACCAACCTTCTGGTTTGCAGTCAAGTGCCTTAGATACTATGCTACCAGAAGAAAGAAAAAAATGTTTTTAAAAGCTTATATTCTCCATAAAGGCATATATTGTGACTTTGTATGTAGGTGAAATTTTTAACCCCACCTCCTTCATCTCATTACATAAAATTGCATCTAAGTGCATAAAATTGGACATCTGAACCTGATTTTTAATAAGCCCTTTGTAGAAAAAGAATCACAGGGACCATCTTTTAAAATAACCTGATCCCCATTTTTAATATCTCAATCGCATTTGAATCTAATTATAAAACCAAAAGACTGACTTTTAACCCAATATATTTGGTTCTAAATCTTTTAGACACTATTTTGGCATGAGATAATATCTAAATGCTTATCTGGAAGATTGGGTGTATAAACAACCTAAGAGCTACTAACTCAGACAAGGCCTATCTGAGATGCTTTAGATGTATAGCTGAGTCTGGAGAGCTACACACAGAGGCTACATGATCCTTCATATTTGCCATCAAAACTGTACTGTGGCTACAGTTCCAGGGACCTTCATTCTTACTTCTCTCAGATACAACAATCAGGGTTCAGGCAATAACCCTGCATCTGAAGACCCCAAACAAAAGATCATAAACAGATGTTACAATTTGATAATTGAAGAGTAATTTTGCTTCCAAATATTTTTAATACAGAAAATACGATTATAATATTTAAATGGTTTTAAACTAACAAACATTTTCCTATAGTGTTTCCAGTAGGTCTTAAATAATTCTAATATACAAATTCATCAATGAATTATTTTAATTTATATTTATTAAGAATTTTAAAGACTTTTAGCATTTAATCAAAGTACAAAATTTTTCCTCTGTATAACTTTTCTATACGCACATTTATCTGCAGAGGTGGTTTGACAGAAATTCTCAGTGTTTTGCATTATTGTCCTTGTTATATATATATATGTTTACTTTCAAATGAAGTTAATAATGTCCAGTTTTTCATATCTAGGGAATATGTGGGTGTTATTATATAAAATTGTAATTGTATCCCTCCTCTATGCTTATTCAATTTTAGTTGTCTCATTTAAACTGTCATCATTGGTTAATATAAATAAATGAGTGAAAATTGCCTGTATATTAATATACTGCCTTATAGCTTCTACTTTTAATGTTTTCTTATAAAAAAGGATTTTAGATCTCCTTAACAAAATACTTTCTCCTGCACCAAGAACAAAAATTTCAGAATTAGTGACATATGTCCTAAATATAACCAATATTATGAAGGCATTCATTACCATCCTATATTCTCAGTCAGCTAGACACTTGTATTATTTACTCTGAAGTCCCAGAAGTTTCTAGGTTTCATGAGTTATAGAGTCCTGGCACTTTGGATCTGAAATATATTCTAGAAATTATCAAGTGTTACAAATAAGAAAAATAAACCCCAGATGGATCAAATTATTTTTGACACAGTGAAGTGTATGTTGAGACCCATACCTAATGAGTACCTAGAAACCAAGTCCTGAGTTCTCTCTACTAAACCATAATTCCTCCTTTGTGAAAGAAACAGTGGGTAAAATCTGGTAAGACAATTATTGTTGACACTTAATGGTTATAACAAATTCCTGGAAGTTTAGTAATTAAACAAAGATTGTATAATCATGCTTTAAAAGTTGTAGAGTTAAAAAAAATATATCAACTAACTCCTCATAATTTACCTGGACTTCTGGTGGCAGAGATTAATTTTTTTGTTTACTTCACAGAGTTCTATGAAAACAGACCAAAGCAAACTAGGGAACTTAAGATTTTCTTTCATGGTCCCCAATATTTTGTTGATACCTCTCTATACCAAGAATTAGTTTATTTTGCAGGAAGCCTCTCCCTCACCTGCATCTAGGAACAGTAGTACAGTTATGACTCCTTTGTGCCTTCCCCCCACAGGACCTAATGATGGGCCCCAAAGAAACCCATGTCTTAATCCACAGAACCTGTGAATGTACACAAAGGAATACTATGTAACATTAAAGAATAATGAAGAATCCATGAATCACCTCATAACATGGATGAACTTAGAAGACATTATGCTGAGTGAAATAAGTCAATTAGAAGGACAAATATTGTATGAGTCCATTATTATCAAAAGTCAAGGAATGGTTTACACAGGGAAGGAAATTTTCTTATTGGTTACAAAGAATGGGAGGAGAAGGAAGGAAAAATTGCTTACTCGTTAAGGGACATGTTGGTTTGGGTGAAAGGAAAGGCAATAAAACAAGCCTATGAGCACAATATCACTAAAAAAAAGGAAGACACAGAGGTGCACAAGAGGTACAGACAATAAAGGTAAATACTATTGTTAGTGCTGACTAAGAACTCAACTCAAATTGAGTCGTGCCATGTCAGCAAATGGAAGTCCTGAAAGCTTTACTTTATCCATATCATTAAGGTTGGTTCCACTCTGATGCAGCTCTTTCCCACTTGTATTTTGAGTGCCTTCCAACTTGTTGTTGTTGTTGTTAAGTGCCGTCGAGTCGTTTCCGACTCATAGCGACCCCATGCACAGCAGAACGAAACACTGCCCGATCCCGCGCCAGCCCCACCATCCCTGCTATACTTGAGCCCATCATCGCAGCCACTGTGTCAATCCATCTCGTTGAAGGCCTCTCCCTCTTTCGTCGACCCTCCACCCTACCAAGCATGACATCCTTCTCCAGGGAATGGTCCCTTCTTACAACATGACCAAAATAGGTGAGACGAAGTCTGGCCATTCCTGCTTCCAAGGAGCATCCTTCCAACTTAAGGGGTTGGAACTTAATAATACTATTACATACACAATATATGAGTAATAGCAAACTAATCTATTGGTGGATACCTAAGAAGACAGGCAAAAAGATCCAGTATGAGTATGCAAATGGAATATACCCATGACCATATATAGGTTTGGTAGACAATATTCCCACATACATGTTTATGCACATTATAGAGCTAACAGGGGACAAAGTTAGGATAACTTCTTAGCCAGAAATAAACACCCTGAGTTAGTGAGTCACTGGGTCTGAAGGCTCAAGATCATGGTCACAGAGGACATCAAGCTCAATTGGCACAACACAGTACACAAAAACATTGTTCTACATCCTACTTTTGTGAGTAGCAGCTGGGGTCTTAAAAATTTGCAAGTGGCCATTGAAGGTGCAGCTATTGATCTCCCTTCATCCAGAGCAAAGAACAGTGAAGAAAATGAAAGTCGTATGGAAAGAATTAGTCCAAAGGACCAGTCGACCTGGGGAACCTCATGCTGTACAACCCTGAGACCAGAAGAACTAGATGGTTCCCAGCTACACTGCCAACCACTCAGGGATCAAAATTGGGGATCCTCAATAGAGTGGCAGAAAAATGTGGAATAAAACTTAAAAACATAAAAAAAAAAAAAAAACAGGATTACTAGTCCAATAGAGACTGGTGAAATCCCTAAGAGATGGCCCTTAGTCATGCTTTGGGCCTAGAATTGGACTCACTCTTGTGGTTCAACTTACAGCCAAATAATAGACCTATGAGCTGAGCAACTATACCAGGAAGATGCACTCCTTAGAAGAGTCAACCATGAGAGATCAGAAGGGCAGCATCTGCATATGGAGAAAGGTAAGCAGGCAAGAACACATAGGTAAAAACACAGGGAATGAGTACCCACAGGGAGGAGTGGGAGGAGAACTGTTAAATCATCAGGGTTGTAATCAGTGTCACAAACCAAAATGTATATGAACTACTGAATGTAAAACAAATCTGCTTGTAAAATTTCACCCAAATCACAACAAAAAGTTAAAAAAAAAAAGGACCAGTGAATGTTACCTTTCATGGCAAGAGACATGGTAGATCTTGCAATTGGGATGTTATCCCAGATTATCTGAGTGAACCCAATGTAATCACAGTGTCCTTATAAAAGGGAATCGGAAGGACATTTATAAAAGATGTGACAATGGAAGATGGCGGACTAGGCAGAAGGATTGCACAGACCCTCTTCAACAAAGAAAAGGGAAACCAATTAACACAGACACAGAAGATAATCTTGGAC
>NW_006921674.1:7669694-7689841 GCF_000298275.1 Orycteropus afer afer | reverse complement strand
GACAATGGAAGCAAGAGGTTGGAGTGATGTTAGAAACACAAGCTGTCTCCAGAAGCTGAATACAACATGGAAACAAATTTTCCTCTAGAGCTTCCAGAACTATTAAAGAATGAGTTTGTGTTGTTTTAAGCCACCAAGTTTTGGTCATTTGTTGCAGCAGTCATAGAAAACTAATACAGCATCAAATTTTTTTTGTTTGACTTTCCAATTTGCTCGGCTATAGCTAGAGCCTATTCAAAAGACTATAATTAATTGGTGTCTTGGTTTCCATTGTTTGTACATTTATACTTTAACATATATTTCCAGAGCACTCTACCTGCAAGGCATTGTGCTGGACTCCACTAGAAATTAAAAATGGCCTAAGACACTATCTGTATCTCTAGAACTAAATATCCAATATCTCCTGTAGATCATAGCTACCCACTTGTGTATGCCAGAGAAGACTCTACAATTGTTTTCTCAATTCTAGATAATATTAACTGTAAAATATATCATTAATTTAATAACTGCTTTTTGAGAAACAAAAACACAATGTTAAATATACACAACGTTAGCTATACCCTAATTTCTGGTGGCATAGTGCCTAAGGCATTTGACTACTAACCAGAAAGCTGGCAGTTCAAACCCACCAGCCACTCCTCAGAAGGAAGGTTGGGCAGTCTATTTCTGTAGTGATACCACCTCAGAAACCCAAGGAAGGGTTGCTATGAGTCGGATCCGACTCGACAACACTGTGTGTGTAATGTGGAAAAATGCACATCACAGAATTGAGGAAAAATGATATCAACACATGAATATTTTTCTAAGATTAAATTTATTCATCTCTATTATTCTATGACAGGATTTGCCATCAAATGATTTTATCACTACTAATAAATGTGTAAATCCAAACACATAAATAAATGATAGAAAAGAATAAAAATTGATTAAACATCTCATAAAATGTTTTACTTTTTTTTCACGTATAGGCTACAAGAAACTATAAGAAACTGTGACTTTAACAGCTGAAAAACTTACATTGCATTCTTTAAAGCCAAGCTTTGAGCTTCTTGGGAATGAAAAGGTATCTTGGGCTGCATCATTGATAAGATGCTGCTTCAAAGGTATTCTCTTCTGTCCAAACTGGCCCCTTAGCCAAAAGCAAAAAATGAAGATTTCTAAAATACTGCATGATTTTTACTGATAATACAATTGTTTCCTGTAGTACATTAAATAAATGTCTTATTCTTACTTTGCTTAACTGAATACATTTGCTATCTCTCTGCAATACATTTAAGCCAAATATCTATCTTTTGCTAAAGTAAGTAATACTAGGCACTTTTTAACAAGACCTATTGAAAATGTACTATATAGACTTGTCCCAAAACAATTGACAAACTTCTTCCTAGGAATAGATTATTCCTTGTTCCAGTTTTTAATGCTCTCCAGAAAGCTCTAGAACCCTCAGTGTGTCTGTAGACTTGATTTAAATTGTAGCATTCATCAATGGGCAAGATATACCTCCCCCCCCCAAAAAAAACAAACACTTCCATTGAGTCAATTCTGAATCATAGTGACCCCCATTGGATTTCCAAGGCTGTTAATATTTATGGAAGTAGATTGCCTTATTTTCCTCCTAAGGAGCAGCTGGTGGTGTGTTTGAACTGCTGACCTTTCTAGTTAGCAAACTTACCCACTACACCACCAGAATTCCTTTTAAGTATAGATAAAAGCCTTGGCAAAAGGATTAGGCAAACACCTTGATTTTATAGGTTAGGAAAGTGGAGTTCAAAGAAAGTAAAGTGTAAACCTAAAGCTCACAGCTTTTTATTGTCAATACAAGGACAAGATTTTGAAGTCCCAATCTCGTAGTCCCTTCCCTATTTTACCAGTTCCCTCTTGGATAGGCTTTATTCAGAGAGTAGAGAGCTGTGGATGTCATGCCAAGAAGTTTAGTTTAAATGAAATGAAACACCCTAAAGTTTTTGAGGAGAGAAGTATTACAATCATACATGTGCTAATAGAAATAACTGGTACTAGAGTGTACAATAAAAAGCCAGGAACCCAGACAGAGGAGCAGTCAGCCACAGGGATCCAGGTAAGGAGAGGGAATTTAGACACGCCCAAAACAGCAGGAGGAGAGAGCAGGAGAAAAGGGATTAAAAGGCCCAGGAACCCAGACAGAGGAAGAGTCAGCCACAGGGACCCAGGGAAGGGTTGTACAAGAGGTTTCCAACAGGGAGACAAACTTGTCTGTCGGTTTGTCCTACCATGGTGATGTGTTGATGTGCCTTTTGGGGCTGAGCCTCTGGTGTTTCAAACCCAGCAGGATGCACATGGTGCACAGGTATCAGCCCAGCTTACAGACTGAGACAGACTATGGAGAAGGAAAAAGCCATCCACTTCTCAAATAATTGGCCAGGGAAAACCTTATGAATAGCAAAGAAACACTGTTTGATACATTACCATGCAACTTTATGAATAGTCCGGTTAAGTTAGAAGGCTCTCAAAATAAGACTGGGAAAAAGCTGCATCATCTGAGTAAACCCAGCCTTACTCATATGGATAAGGTAAAGCTTTCGAGACCCCCATTTGCTGATGTGGCACCACTCAAATTGAAGAGAAACAGCCGCAGACATCCATTAATCATCAGAACATGGAATGTATGAAGTATGAATCTAGGAAAACTGGAAGTTGTCAAAAATGAAATGGAACACATAAAGATTGATATCCTCAGCATTAGTGAGCTGAAATGGACTGGTTTTGGCCATTTTGAATCAGACAACCATATGATCTACTATGCCGGGAATGACAGTTTGAAGAGGAATGGCATGGCACTCATCCTCACAAAGGATGTTTCAAGATCTGTCCTGAAGTACAATACTGTCAGTGACAGGATAATATCCATACACCCACAAGGAAGACCCATTAATATGACTATTATTCAAATTTATGCCCCTACCACCAAAGCCAAAGATGAGGAAATTGAAGAATTTTATCAACTTCTGCAATCTGAAATTGACCGAACATGCAATCAGAATGTGTTAATTATCACTGGTGACTGGAATGCAAAAGTTGGAAACAAAAAAGAATCACCGGTAGTTGGAAAATTTGGCTTTGGTGACCAAAATGACGCTGAAATGCGCATGGTAGAATTTTGCAAGTCCAACGACTTGTTCATTGCAAACACCTTTTTTCAACAACACAAATGGTGGCTCTACATGTGGACTGGGAAAGGTTAAGGAACCTGTTGTTAGTGATCAAACCCTAGATTGGTTCTCTTGTCCACTGTGTCAATGCTTCTCAAATTTTACAGTGCATATAAATCACCCACCAGCCACTCCTTGGAAGGAAGGTTGGGCAATCCTACTTCTGTAGTGGTACTGCCTCAGAAACCCAAGGAGGGGTCGCTATGAGTCGGGGCCGACTCGACGGCAAACAACAACAACATAAATCACCTGGGGTCTTGTTAAAAATGTAGATTCTATTTAGTACATCTTGGGTGGAGTCATTTCTAAGAAGCTGCCACATGATGCCCATGTTGTCTGTCCAAAGACCACAAGTCTTAGTTATCTAGTGCTGCTATAATAGAACTACCACAGGTGGATGGCTTTGACAAACAAAAATTTATTTCTCACAATTTAGCAGGTTAGAATTCAGAGTTTAGAGTGTCAGCTCTAAGGAAAAGCTTTCTTCTCTCTCAGCTCTGAAGGAAGGCCCTTGGCTCTTCAACTTCTGTTTCTGGTTCCTTGAAGATCTCCATGTGTCTTGGCATCTCTCACCCCATCCCCACTCTTCTCATTTGTTTAATCTCTTTTATATCTCAAAAGAGATTGACTGAAAATACTCACTATGCTATTCACTATACTCATTAACATCACAAAGACAACCCATTCCCAAATGGGATTATAACCACAGGCATAGAGTTTAGGATTTACAACATGTATTTTAAGAGGCCACAATCCAATCCATAACAGGCACAAAACTGCCGTGAAATCAAGGTAAAGAAATTCATTTCATTCTATTCCCCATCATTTTATTTTAAAAGAAATTGTTATTGTTTAGATTCAAAAATGTTGAAAGTATGAAGAAATTGTTACTCTATCTCTGTTCTATTTCAAAGAGTAGATATAAATAAACTGCCTACAGAGATGGGGAAAACAGATGGATTTGAAATTTCAGCTCACAATGAATATAATTAACTTGGAAAGGGAGAAAAGCTGATGATGCCTGAGATCATAGGTGCCAGGGAGACAGGCAAAGGGCTAACTTATTTTTAACACTGCAGTAGTCTCAGCAGTAAGGGAAATTCAAACTCTATTAGCATCTCTGAGAAGGTGAAAGAGCACATTTAAAGAGAGGGAAAAAATAATAATAATAATGTGGCTACTGGAGAGTACTTAACATTTTGACCCAGTTGCCAGTCGGAGTAGGTGTTCATGCCATATTAACAGAGTTCTTCTCTTGGGTCATTGCAAAATGAGAAAGTCTTGTGAAAGTCGACCCTGGGTGTCCTTTACTGTTTGATTGTGAAAGAGTTACACCTGAAGAGCTAATGTGTTTTGGCAAAGCACTTCTTCAGCAGGAAGGGAGGGTAGCCTCTGCATAAAAAGGACCTATTACATGGAGTGATCTGGTGTAAGTGGACCAGACTGGTAACAATATGCCCCTTGGCCTTGAAATAATGGACAGTTTGGGCTTTGATAATGGTCTTGTCTTAGACTACTAGGGTTGAAACTTATATATTGCCTGGTGTACAAAGTCCTTCACAATTGAACCCAGGTAATTACTGCACTCTAGTCACCCTATAGAAGCCCTGGTGGCGCAGTGAATAAGTACCGGGCTACTAAACAAAAGGTTGACAGTTCCATAAAGATTTATAGTTTTGGAAACCTTATGGGGCACCTCCACTCTATCCTAGGGAGTCAATATGATCAGAGTCAACTCAATGGGAATGGGTTTGTTTTTTCGGTTCACTCACTCTACAGTTTGGTCTCTGTTAAACATGGGTATACATTCATAAATTGATGGTTTTTTATGTGCGTTTCCTATTACCTGGAAATGCCTTTTCCCCTACACCTAACAAACTCCTACTCATTAAACCTAATTTGAAATGTTATTTCCTCCCACTCCCACCCACCAAGCAAGCCACTTAGTCATCCCATTGTTCATACTTACTTAATGCTTTGTAGCTCCATCTATTACAGTATAACCAGTAATATCATTTGTCTATTTGTCTTAGGGGTTCCCAGGTGGCACAAATGGTATCATTTGTGTATTAAAATCTTTATATTTTACCTTCATGTAGATTTTTGCTAGTGATACCACCTCAGAAGCCCAAGGAGAGGTTGTGAGTCAGATCCGACTCCACGGCAGTAGGTTTGGTTTTATTTTTGGTAGGTTTTTGCTAGGATTTTCTAAACAACAACTGATTTTTCTCAAGATTTAATGTAAAGTAAATAAATAAATGAAAAAAAAAAAGACAATTTGGTTTCAAATGCTTTACTGTAATCTATGAGAACAATATTTAATAAATTATACAAATGTTTAGCTTAAAACCTGCACCTCTGTGAACCAATTTCTAAACTTCACAAATGCCCAGTACATTTTAAGAACATTTGAAAGCTGAAAGAATAACCTCTATGAAATTATATAAGTAGATTATGTAGGAGATCTGGTCAATTCTACCCTCTCTTTTAATGAATCAAAATCTCATAAATGTTATAAAAGTTAAATAACAGATCCTAAAAACAGTTGGCTCTATCAGGTGTCTTTTCCACATGAATAAGTTCTATTATGAGTACTGGGGGGGGAATGTAGTGCCTAAGGCACTTGGTTGCTAACCAGAAGGCTGGCGGTTCAAACCCATCAGCCACTCCTCAGAAGGAAGATTGGGCAATCTATTTCCGTAGTGATACTGCCTTGGAAACCCAAGGAGGGGTCACTATGAGTCAGGTCTGACTCGTAACAACACATAACAACACATGACAACAACAACAACATATATTCTAGTAAAAGTTATGTTCCTCCCCATGGACATTTTTCTATGTAAATATTTGTCTGAGGTTTTAATACTTTTTGGAACCAATTCCTAGAAGGGAAATTAATAGATCAAAGGTTACAAACTTTTTGAAACTCCTCATACACATTGCCAGCATATTTTCCAGAAAAATCGCCCCAGTGGAACCTCCTACTAGAGTAGACAAAAGAATCTGCTTCCCATTCCCTCAATACTATTCAATTTATTATTGTTTCATTTGCTAATATGATAAGCTGAATTGTTTCAGGCATTTTTTTATTACTAAGTAAAACTGAGCATTTTTCATATGTTAATTGGTATTTCATTTACTGTGAATTAAATTACTAGAGGACAAAAGTATTTTTTTGTCCAGTGATGCTCTGTGTCTGCCACATGATAATCACTCAATAACTGCTGTGGAAAGAATACTATTTTCATGGCCATTTTTATATTGATGTTCATTGTTTCCCTCAATGGTTTGAAAAAGTCATTAATATACTAAATGTTTGTTGCAACTATTTTCCCCCAATTTCTTGTTTTCACTTTGATGTGATATATGTTGCTCTTTGGTGGAAGTGTTTCTCATTTTTATATAGTCAAATACAATAAACTTTTCTTTGTAAATTCCTCAATCGCTTTTATATTTACAAATTCCTTTCAATTCTGAGGTGATTTTCAATGTTGTTCACATAATTCACAGTTACTTTTTAGTGGGAGAAAGTATTCATTGCTTTTGTTAATGTATTAATTTCCACAAATGGTTCAGTGCCTCATGAGAATGACTTGAAGGCTAATTGCAATGTTCTGACAGTCCCAGAGAAGTGAAATGGTGAGACTCTTGAGAAAATATATCTTCTTTTCAAGGATTCCTAATCTGGGATGAATCTTCTAGCCTATGAAATTCAATGTGTACTTTTCTGGTTAGGATCTGAAGGATCTGGACTTCAAAATGGTTAATAACCACCATTAGCAGTTCTTCAAAGAATTTTCATATTCGGCACTATCTGAACTACCAAATTTTTAAATTTTAGTAACTTTCTATGAATCCAGAGTTTGACACCCACAAAAAGGAAGAAGAATAAGACTGAAGAATAGTGACTTAAGTTTTGAGCTGAAAAACATATTCAACCCAAGCTTGTCTGAAGTTGTAGTCATGCTGAACTCATAATGACTTAGAATTTTGGGTGTCAGATATCATGGGTACTGGCCAATTTGTATGTCATTCATAATTCAATATATCTAAGACCAAATATGTCAATATTTTCATATAATTTAGACTCATAGGATCTTCCAATTGTATGATACCTTACAAATCACCTTATCCTACATCACCATGCTCTCTACAATGTCTCAAACAAGCAGTCACCCAGTCAATGATTAAACATTTGCAAGGATGTTGCTTCCTAGACAATTCATCACAGAATTTCCCATTCCAGCCCCAATTTCATGAGGATCTAGGTTTTCCATTTATCTTACTGAACAGTGGAGCCCAGGTAATCAAATACACCTGCAGGAAATCTGCTGAAATAACTTTTCAGCTTTCTTAAATGGATGAGCTGAGCTGTAATCTAAACAGCATGTCACAGATTCTTACTGAAGATCTATAAAACAGTGTGAGATTTTGAACTCCTTAAAAATGAAGGCAGAATTTAAGTTATCAAAATATGGTGAAGTATGAGCTATTCTGATGTTTAGACCTAATTTAGGAAAACAGATAGTAGTTAATTTGTGGGTAGGTAATTATTAAGGTATAAAGTCAGGCTATTTCCACAAAATAGGCCAGTCATTTCCCCAAAGCTAAGCAACTGAGCAGAGATATTGTCTATTTTGACTTAGGGAAATAAGCCAATGCAACATGGGAAAATATGTGAAGCTCTTTGGAGTTGCCCAAACCAGGATGGTATGGGGAAAACAGACTGTCACCTCAATGCCTGTCAAACAGTGGAAGGACTGAGTGTGGAGTTATCTTCTAGTTATTTAATGTGTGTATAGATGCAAAAACACATTAGAAATAACTTCAATCTCTTTAAACACATTATTTTCGTTAATAATGTACTTGTTTTTTGTTTAAAAAAAAAAAAGCATATAAACTAGGTATAGGAATTAGCCTGTTAATGTATGTATCACTCATAGCAATAAAAAAAGGAAAGTTCAATCAAAAACCCTATAGAGGAGACAACACTCAATTAAGGTGAGCTCAGAAGCAACTTATTATAGACTGTCACAACCACTGCTAGATCCTGAAAGAAAAGAACTCTAGTTAAACACATTTCTGAGTCTTGTGCTCTGGTTTCCTAGTTTCAATTATTTTTATAGTGTTTTGGCATAAAGAGTTTTTGGAATGCATACCTGTTTATGTAGGACTTGCACTAATAGTGTTTTTCAAGCTACCAGTCACAACTTGAGAGCCATGAACCTAATTTAATTGCTCTCAGTTATTTTCCCCTCAATTAGTAGAAAATATTATACATGTATATGTATCATATACATGTTTGTATGTTGTAAAATGTTTTTCTTACTCTGGATCAAAATCAAATACAATTAAAAGACATTCTTCTATAGGAGAGGTGAATAGATAGGTAGGTAAATAGATATTCTAATTTATTTAAGAAAAGATTATGACTCTATCACTAAAACCAGACATATTTTTCTTAAAAGTCTTTTGTACCATATGCTATCAAAGAATTTTTTAAAAAATGACTTCATTAATCTTCACAACTCTTCTGTGGGGGAGAATTGGATTTATATTAAATGATGCTGTCAACTTGTCAACTTCATCTCAAGGGAACGATTTTCTACAGATATTAGCTGCAAATTTTTATTTGCCAAACCAAAGATTTTTCAAGAACACAGAATAAGTTTTCAGAGTTATGACAGAATGAAATGTCAGTGGTGATTTATTTCTGATAACAATTTAGACCAGGTCAAAGCACAGATTCAGAAAGTATAAAACACCACCTACATAACATGCCTTCTTAATTTTCTTCTCTGTACAGCCAAGTTACCTAGAAATGGGCTATGTGCACTATGAATTATTCATATAAATTTATAAAACTACCACAGATAGAATCAGGGCATGTACATACATTCCTCATCACCATATTCTTCTTGCCTCTCTGGGTTGAGAGAAGGTGTCAATTGCTTCTGTAAAGCACAGTTTAGAATCCAAGCTCACCATGACTTACTTGGCCAATCGAACCTCTGATATTAGCCAAAGCCCATTTCCCATTCTACCCTGGGCTGGTCCATTCCTAATAAATAGCTTTCTGCCAAGCTCTGAGTCTCCCTTCTGGACTACCATCTTTGTTTATACCACATTGTGCCTCTCCAACAAATTCCAGCACTTCACATTCATTCACGTGATTGTAGATCTTCATAGTAATTTGCAAACTTCACAAAATGACCATGAGACTTATCAAGGTGCAGTGAACTCCATTTTATGTCTTGGTCCAAATGCAGTTGGAACATTACCTCAGATTATATCAATACCCCCCATAACTTCTTGCCTGAATAATTTCTTTTAGAAAGATCAGCACAAGGCTGGTCCCTATGAGGTGGAGGTTAAAGATGTCCCAAATATCCAACTTTTCCACACTGCCATGCCACTCTGTCATCTCTGACATCAACTTCTCCTCCTCCCATCAGTAATCTCCCTCCTATCTTAGGGTTCTGTATTTCACTGTAATATCTCACACAACTCACAAACTCCCAAGAAAATGGCTCACATGGTGGTGTTAGAGGCTGGAAGCCTGGCAGGCTGGCAAGTCCCAGGTCTGTGGGTAGATCTGGAGGATTCAGCTCCCGTGGTGGCAGGGGTTGGCAAACTTAAACTGCTGGGTCAGATGACAGCTGCTGTCTCAAGTCCAGGGGTGAGATGATGACAAACCAAATCCAGAACCAGAGCAAGAGAGCAAACTTTCCCAGAATATTCACATATATACCCTCAAGGAAGCTAAGGGTGGTGACTTGAGTCACAGCCTCCAGTAAGGGGGGACTCAAGATGTATCCCACCCTAAACAGGCATAGAGACTAGGATTTACAATACATCACAGAATGGGGGATGATGGCTAGAATGGCCATATTAAGCAATTCGCTGCATTGCGTATCTACAAGATTTTGTTTTGTTTTGAAGTTATGTAAGCTGTATGATAGTGTCCTTCAGAAACAGAAACACACCCAGCTCTGATCTGACTCCCTCAATTGCAATAGACTCTCAAGGCTACAACCAACTGTGCTGACTGCACAAAAGAAAGACGTTCTTAATAGGCTCCATGACAATGTGATATCTCCCATGTTGTATAATACAAAAAAAAAAAAAACTCACCCCTGTTGAGTCAATTCAACTGATAGTGATCCCTCCATGGGTTTCTGAGGTGGTATCTCTATAGAAACAGATTGAGCAGTCTGCCTTCCAAGGAGTGGCTGGTGGGTTTGAACTGCCAGCCTTTGGGTTAGGACTCAAATGCCTTAGGCACTATGCCACCAGAGCTCCAATGTTGTACAATCTCTGCTGGGTATATTGCATGCTACCTATGAAGACCTAGATCTATTCTACATCACTTTTGGTAGTAGGGGCCTGATTTCAGGCCCATGTTGTATAATGTTGTTGTTATGTGCCATCAAGTCAGACCTGACTCATAGCGACCCCTAGGTGGTATCACTACAGAAGTAGATTGCCCAACCTTCCTTCTGAGGAGTGGCTGGTGGGTTTGAACCACCAGCCTACTGGTTAGCAGTTAATGCCTTAGGCACTACGCTACCAGAGCTAGGCCTAAAATCCCAGCCCCCTACTACCAAAAGTGATGTAGAATAGATCTAGGTCTTCATAGGTAGCATGCAATATACCCACAGAGCTATGGAGTTAGGTAACAGTAGAAGAAAGACACAGACATTTTGGAGGATTAAATAGTGGGGAAAAGTCTGATTAGACTTAGAAGAGTTGATAAGAAGTGGTAGAAAGTGATGGGTACAAAGAAAAGGTGGGTGGCAATGATCTTCTTTTCGAGTCAGTCACTCTATCTTGGATGAATCTCTAGATAAACACTAAATTCTGTAGTTATCTTGTCACATGAAGCAAACTGATTTTCAGTAATTCAATAATTACAATAAAAAATACTTTTCAAGGTCAAAACAGGGTAGAATGAAGTTATGTGCTTAAGTGACCATTTTTATTTAATTAATGTCTCAGTCCTGCCAAACACCTGGTCACTTTAGTAAAGACAAAATAGTCAAGTAGCTATTTGGCTTAACTAATTAGTGAAGCCAGTTTAAATGATTGATTTCTTAGTTCTAAATAGAGCCACCTCTCAGCCACCTTCAAAAGAGTAAAAAGTAAGGATTCTATTTTCTAGCATTTGTTTGTGATGCCTGGCCAATATATCAGGTCCAGTTCTACCATAGTGTGAGCATGGATGGGTGGTATAACCCCAATTTTTCAGGGCCAGTAGGTAAGATAACAGATAGAATGACACAGTCCAGAGGAGAAGACCTCCACAGAAAATGTCTAGTGGAGACAGATGAGATCAGCAGACAGGATTGCCCACAACTCAGCTCTGTGGAGATTGGTCTTAATTACAGGCCATGAGAATGCTTTGGGGTTCCTTTTCTCCTTAACAGCAATAGAAGATGAATAACAAGAACTAATTTACAGACCAGGAAATTATGCTTTGCACTATATGAAGAGAGAAATTCCAAGAAATAATTAGACTTTGATATGTGAGAAGGCTTGCATTTTTGTAACTTACATACTAAAGAAAACATAACTGCCCCATGATGATGAACTACAGCATAATTATATAATCAGAATCAATAAATTTTCAAAATGCTTGAGGTGTGCTACAACATCCTTTATTGAACAACTTTTTATAAAAATGTCTCTATTTCCATCAATACTTGTTATCTACAATAATAAATACAGAGCCATCATTCTCTAGCTCAACAGCAGAGCACACTTCCACCCCTCTCTGGACCCATGTTTCCCCTATGGATCTTTGACAGACCAACTAGAAAATCTCACCTACTGTTGTAAGAAGACAAGGTCCTTACTCCTTGTCGTGAAGAGCCAATGATCACAACACATTTACTGAGTACTCATACCCAAGGAGTCAGAGAAAATCATGTCTCTAAAATGTCTGTCTCCCCAAGCAAAGCAGTAAATGTAATTATATAGGGAAATGGGAAGGGAATTGAGGATCCCTTGGACTGCCAGGATGTCATTGTTCTTCTCTTCCTCTTTACCCCAGATTCAGCATCCCTCTTCCCAGGGTCATCTTGCTTCAGAAGCTGGTTGTTAGCTGAAACCAGTCATGGGAGAGGGTTATGCTTCAAAGAATACATAATTTAAAATAGCAAATGTAAAGAACTCAATATCTGTAAAGGAGTTGGCTATTCTATTTACTTAAAAGAAAGCAAAAGGGAAGGAAAAATAGTAAGTCAGTCACTATGATTAATGTCTGCTTTAATCATGCCTGCGAGTCTGGTAAAGTTCTGTAATTTTCAGTGAGGGGCCCTTTCAGCCTTTCACTTCAGCCTTCCACACTACTATTACTTACTAGTGATAATAGCAGCAGCAGAAGAAGAAACATTGGTGGCAATTTTAGCAGTGTCAGCAGGAGTACAGTAGCATAGTTTCAACAGCGGCATCAGCTAAGGTGGCAGTAGCAGGGTGGAAGCAGTTATCTAATCTCCGAGTAATATGTCCATTGCTGTTTTGTTCCTCTACCCTTCTAATGAGTTTTCAACTTCCTTACATTAACTCCTCTCTACTTGAAAAACTTAGAATGATTTCTGTTTTCCTGATTGGGCCCTGACTAATGCAGACAGTACTATCCTCATTGCTCATCTTTCTCACTTACCTCTTACATTTTAATAATTTAGGAATTGTTTAGTTTAAATTTATAAAATGTATGTTATCAGGGATAGATACATTTTCTTTTCCTTGCCCTTATTGTATTATTCTCCAATCCTTTCCCCAAGGAAGTTTAGGCATCTGAGTACAAAAGTGTTTGTATTTTCCATTACATAAGTAATATTATGACAAGAAGAATTTATTGCAGCAAGTTATTATTCTTTATTATTATTTTATTTTTATTTTAAGAGCTTGTTTTACATTCAATGTAACACGTACATTTAGTTTCATTCCCCATTCGCCATGTCCAACCCTAACCCAGTCTCCTCCCCTCCCTACCCTGCAACCCTTTCCCTGTGCCCCTCATGCACTCGTTTGTCCTGCATTTCTGCTCTAAGGGATGTATTCCCATAGAGTATGTGGGTGTGTCATCCTGAGTTGAGTGGTCTGTGTGTACATCTTGATGTTAATGATTTTCCTCAAAAACAGAGATCACCTGAGTCATTTGCAAAGTGGCCACTTAGAACACAATTAAGCTCTTGAACTTCTGTTCCATGTGACACAGCATGGTAGTTCTAACTAAAGGAAGAGGAAAGAGAAGAGAATGCCTATGCTGAATACTGAATGCTGAATGCTAAGAATCTTGGTTGTCTACCAGTCATGGTTTGGAAGTAAACTTTTTTCACCAGAGCAAAACTTCACCTTTACAAACTTGACATCTAAAAATGTTGATTACCTAGGCTACCTCTTAAATATGAGAAACTATCATTTTTATAAATAAAGAAACTACCAAAATAAATTATTCCTTTGGTTTATATCTTTCAAAGAGCTATCATACAGCTTACATTGCCCATTTATACACAAGGGGATTCAATTGATTGGTCTGAAAATTGTCTAGAGCCTGTTTTGATCTTCTGATGATTGGATAACCACTTAACAAAGTAAGATCTTTATTTTTACCTGTCCAATATCCTCTAAAGAACCTACAAAGGGACCAGCTGGCAGAAGAAGGCAAGAGTGTTTGGAGATTAATTCTTCTGAATCAGTTTAGAACACTAACTTTTAAGTGTGGCAAAAATAGAACGTGTAAGTGAACATTAAATGAAATATGGTATTAAATTATCTCTGAGAGACACATGTGGGCCCTAAAACTACTGAAACCAAGGTTCAATGCGCTTGGAGCTGAGCATGAAAACTTGAGTTTGGTAAATATAATATCAAAAAAAAAAAAAAAAAAATCAGTTTGATAAAATGACAGTACTACATTTTGCAAAGACATTTTTTTTGCCCACTAGATTTCAAATAGCTAGTTCTGGTGGCACAGTGGTTAAGGCATTTGGCTGCTAACCAGAAGGTTGGTACTTCTACCCACCAGCTGCTCTGTGGGAGAGAGATGAGGCAGTCTGCTTCCTTAAACATTTACAGTGTTGGAAACCCTATGGAGAAGTTCTACTCTCCAAAAGGGTTGCTATGAATCCAAATCAACTGGATGGCAGTAGGGCTCCCCCCCTCTGCCCGAAAAGCAACTGACAATACTGGTGCCTAATGAATCAGAGATTATGCTAAGAGTCTTGTGAACCAATTACTGCTTTTCTTTGAACTATCAGATATATTTGAAAGCAATCATTTCAGAGCGTGGTAACAGAATCATTCCACCTACTTGCATAAGAGTAGGCTGCTCTCAAGGGAGCTCTGGTGGCGTAGTGCCTAAGGTATTTGACTGCTAACTAGAAGGCTGGTTCAAACCCACCAGCCACTCCTTGGAAGGAAGATTGGGCAATCTGCTTCTGTAGTGATACTGCCTTGGAAACCCAAGAAGGGGTTGCTATGAGTCGGGTCCAACTCAATGGCAGTGAGTTTGGTTTGGTTTTGGTTAGGCTGCTCTCAAACTATAGGTAATAGAATGAAAGGATCAAAACATAATGGCATTTGAGAACTTTGTTGAAACTTAGAAGTCTTTTCAAAATATTAAATGAGTTCTTGAAAATCTCATATTGAAAAGGGAGAGTAAAGACAAGAAAACAAAAGTCTTGACTCAGTTCATTCTGCCTCAAGGGTATGGGTGAAGAAGATCTGGGGAACTCTGTCACCACACGCATGAACTCTCTTTCAGAGCATGTCCTCCAGACAATCATTCACCCTATCTATTCACCATTCCTAGTCTCCGGATTCCATTCCACTATGACAATAAATCCTAAGTTATGCGTTACAGTTAGTCTGTAAGACACTATATTTTACATCTAAATTCATTTCCGAGGAGGAAATATGCCTTCAGCTGTCTGCCTATTAAAAAAAAAAAAAAAAAATCATAGAACTTTTCCACAGGTTGAGTTCATCAAAACTGATAATACTATAATTGATTAATACCAAAGTTGATGGCCAAAATAAAATATAGCTTACAACCATAAGTGGGCACAATTTCATGTAGCAATGCTTTAGTAAATGTAGTTTCTTACAACAAACATCTTAGTCTAACAGCTATATGTCAACAGTTTGAAAAACTATTAACACAAATACCCACATACACACACAAAAAAAAAAACTCTCGTTACAGGAAAGCTCTTTGCTCTCATTAGCAAAAAGACTTAAGGAGAAATATAACTTTATAATGGTAAGATACAAATAAATAGTAATTAAACTTAAATTTTGTAGTGGAAGGTATACAAATACTAATCTTGTTCTTATCTAACAATATGTAATGGCTAGCAACCTGCTTGTCCTCTCAGAGCACCTATGTCAACAGTCCCCATTTAGCCAAGCTTCTTTATTTATAGCTGTTAAGTGAAGATAGCAGTTTCTACTTTTTCTAGACAAGGCTGAGATAAAGCATATGGGACTTATCATTTTATGTTTCCACACCTGATTATTCATCACCCCATGCATGACATCGAAATAAGAAAGCCGTAGGAATAATCTGCTTCAGGCATCTTCCCACTCACATCCTCCAAAAGGAAAAAAGTCTATTCTCCTCACTAAAGTTACCTTAATCCTCAAAACCACAATCATATTCCACCCTCTTTGTCTTTTCATTGGTCAAATCCTACATTTTCCTCCAGATTCAGGTCAATGAAATCTGTCGGTTTTCCTCAGTGATAACTCCCTCCACTGATTTTTTTTATTTTTATTTTTTATTTTTGTCATTTATTGTTTTTATTGCTTGCATGATTTTTATATGCCACTCTGGGTTATAATTTGTTATCATTCATATTCATATTCCAGGGCTCTTATGTTATACCTCAGCACCTGGCATAGTGCCCCACTCATAGTAAGCAATCAGCAATTGTTTACTGATTTTCTCAGCCATTTGGCAAAAAATACGAGCTTTGGAGCTCTGTTATGAACACTGGCTCTACAATTCTTAGTTTCCTAGTACTTCTGTAATACAAATACCACAAGTGGTTGACTTTATTTTATTTCCTTACAGTTCTGGAGGTTAAAAGTCCAAATCAAGGTTGCAGCCCTGTCCATTATTCCTGTAAACCTCTCTCCTTTCTAGTGTCTGCCAGTGATCCTTGGCATTCTTTTGCTTATACACAATCCTCACATGCCATCTGTCTTGCTCTACGTGTTTGTGTCTCTGTGTCTATTCTGGTCTTTTTAATACCTCACAAGTGATTAGGTTTAGGAATCATGCTACACTGATATGACTTCAATGGATTAATTGATTACATTACATTAAATGTAAAGTCATTACATTACCTTACATTACATTGCAGTGCATTGAGTTGCATTGCATTGCACTGTACTTCACTGCACTGCATTGCATTAGGTAATCTTGCTATCCTCGTCCAATACATTTAGTTACATGTAACTCCTCTGAGACAGCAACCAGGCTAGTGTTTGATGAAATAACTGAGTACCATAGCCTAGCCAAGTTGATACATAAAATTAACCATCACAATACTGCCCCTGGAAGGTTGCTGTGAAAGATAGAAATAAAAAAGTGGCTAGTAGAATGATTGACATATACTTAATGATCAATAGCAGTAGCTCCTATAATTAACAAAAACATAATAACATTATAATATGTAGGTATACATTGCTTAATGTCAAGGATATATTCTGTGAAATAGGATATTATGTGATTTGGACATTGTGCAAACACCATATTATAAATAATACATAAGCTCATACAACACACATCCATCAATATCAAAGTTCCCCTCATAAGATGTTTAGCTCTCCCTTAGTGTCCAGAGCCTTGGGGTTTGCAAACTCGCACCTGCAATTGGCTGCCTTTGGGTGTGTGGTGCTCCCTGGGAAGCTTGGTGGGAATTGGAAGCCCAGGGGATGGAGAGGAGTGGCTGACTGCAGCCCATCATCTCCCAACAGGCATGCACGCATGCCCATGGAGCAGCTGTGCTGGGCACATGCCAGGGTAAACACAACAACCAGAACTGACATTATGTGGCACAGATCTATATTAATAACCATAGTTATTATTAGTAACAATATTATTGATTAGTCATTAACAATAATAAACCAAATTTAGATATATCTAATTCTGTTTCCACTAACTAATAATTACGTATGCTGTTATGAAAAGAAAATGTTGAACTTTTCAAACTTGGTCAGCCAATATGAAAGTCTCTGAAATCGATAAATAGAAGATTTTTTTTTTCTATTTTTACTTACCATAGTACATTTTTAAAATTCTCTCTCCCATTTATCATGTGTTTGATTTCTTTTTCTGCAACAAATTGACTTGTGACTACAGCTTGACACTGTACTAGCTTTGATATGCCAAATTGTAAGGGCATTTTTAATTTTGATCTCAACATCCATGTCATACATGATACATTTTTTTTTGAACTTTCTGTTTAAAAAGAAAAAGTTGATTTAGGTGGAATTTTACAAAGCAGATTCATTTCACATTCAACAGCTCATATACACTTTGTTTTGTAACGTTGTTTACATTTCCTACAGTATAACACCTATCCTCCAACTTCCTCCCTGTGGTTACCCTTTCTTGTGTCCTTCTTGCCTATGCATTCCGGCCTCCCTACTTTTCTTCCTGTGCAAATGGTGCCCTTCTGATCTCTCATGCTTGATTGTTCTAGGGAGTGCATCTCCCTGGTGTAGGTGTTCAGCTCACAGGTCTCTCTATTGTTTGACTGAGAGTTAAGCCATGGGAGTAAGTTCAATTCCAGGCCTGAATGTTGACTTGGGGCCATGTTGTTGTTGTTATTGTTGTTAGGTGCCATCGAGTCATTTCCGACTCATAGTGACCCCATGCACAGCAGAACGAAACACTGCCCGATCCCGCGCCAGTTCCATGATCCCTGCAATACTTGAACCCATCATTGCAGCCACCACATCAATCCATCTCGTTGAAGGCCTCCCTTCAACTATGGCCTTGGAGCCACAGTCTTGGGGATTTCACTAGTCTCTGTCAGACCAGTAAGCCTGGTCTTCTTTATGATTTTGAGTTTTGTTCCACATTTTTCTCCCACTCTATCCAGGATCTCCAATTTTTATCTCTTTCTGAGTGGATGACATTGGTAGCCAGGTATTATTTATTTCTTCTAGTCTCAGGGTCATAAGGTTGAGGTTCTCATGGTCCATTAGTCCTTTGGAGTATTTTCAGGTGTCTTTGATTTTCTTCACCCTTCTTTGCTCCAGATGAGGAGAGACCAATAGTTACCACTTAGATGGCCACTGAAACCAAAAAAAACAAACTCACTACCATCAAGTCAACTCCAACTTACAGCAACACCCCCTTGGGTTTCCATGGCCTTTTCTCTACAGGAGTAGATTGCCCAGTCTTCCTTCTGAGGAGTGGCTGGTGGGTTTGAAGTGTCAGACTTCTACTTAGCAGTCAAATGCCTTAGGCACTATGCCACATTTAAGACCCAGCCGCTACTCACTGAAGTTAGATATAGAACAATATCTTTGTATACCTTGTTGTGCCAATTGAGCTTGATGTCCCCTACAATCCTGGTCCTCAGCCGTAGGTCAAGTAATCTACTTCCTTAAGGTGTTTATTTGTGGCTAGGAAGTTATTCTAACTTTGGCTCTTATTGTGTTTAAACTGCATATGAACATTTTTATAGCACATACAAATACATATATAGGAATATCATCTACTAAACCTGTGTATGGTTGTGGGTATATTCCCACTTGCTTATCCACACCTGTCTGCCTAGGTATCCACTCACAGATTAGTGTTTGCTATTACTGACAATGCAGTACTGTGTAAGCAATAGTATTTGCCTTTATTGCCTGTACCTCTTGTGCACTGCTCCATGTTTTTCTTTTCCTTAGTGATATTGTATTAGTCACATACTTCTGTTATATTGCTTTTCCCTTCACCCATATCAAACCTGTCTCTTAATTATCCATGTTTTCCTTCCCATTCCCTCACTTCTCATCTCTGAGAGAAAATTTACTTGCCTGTGTAAACCTTTCCTTGACTTTTTACAATAATGAACTCATACAATATTTGTACCTTCGTGATTTGACTTATTTCATTCAGCATAATGTCTTCCAAGCTCATCCATATTATGAGGTGATTTTCTGGTTCTTTATTATTCCTTTTTTTTTTTCCAATTTTTATTGCAATTTGGGTGAAAGTTTACAGAGTAAATTCATTTTCCATACAGAAGTTCGTACACATTTTGTTTCATGATATTGACTGCAATTCCCCACAACAAACAGCTCTCTTCCCACCCTCTTCCTATAAATACATCTTCCACGTGTCTTCTTTTCTATGAATTCCTGCCCCCTGAGCTATTTGCCTGTGCAAATACTGCCCTTCTGTTCTCCCATGGCTGACCGATCTTAGAAGTGTATCTACCTGATGTAAATGTTCACCCTACATGCCTATCTATTGTTTGGCTGGTCATGGGAGTGAGTTCAATTCTAGACCTGAAGGGTAACTAGAAGCCATAGTCTTGGGGGTCTCACCAGCTTTGATCAGACCAGTAAACCTCGTCTTTTTTATGATTTTGAGCTTTGTTCCACATTGCTGTTCCACTCTATCTAGGATTTCCTGCACTGATCCCTTTCTGAGTGGTTAACTGTGATAGCTGGACACCCTCTAGTTCTTCCGGTCTCATGGTCAGATAGGCTGAGGTTTGTATGGTCCACTAATCTTTGGGGCTAATTGTTTCCATATGTCTTTGGTTTTCTTAATTCTAATTTTCTCTGGATGAGGAGAGACCCATTGTTGCATCTAGATGGCTGCTTGCAAGCTTTTAAGACCACAGTCATGCCATGCAATCCTCAGCCTATACAACTATGAGACCAGAAGAACTAGATGGTGCCTGGCTACCACTGTCAACCACTTGGAGGGGGATCTAT
>NW_006921674.1:7661885-7669344 GCF_000298275.1 Orycteropus afer afer | reverse complement strand
CATTGTGGTAAATTGTAGTCAATGTCATGAGACAAAGTGTATGTGAACTGCTGTATGGAAAGTGAATTTGCTCTGTAAACTTTCACCCAAATCACAATTAAAAAAAAAAAAAAGAAAAAGACCACTGTCACTACTCACCAAAGTAGACGTAGAATAATGTTTTTGTGTAGTATGTTATGTCAATTGAGCTTGATGTCACCTATGAGCATGGTCTTGAGCCCACAGTTCCAACTCCTTGGCTATAGGGTGGTTGGCTATAGCTAAAAAGTTACATAATTTTGCCCCTTGTTAACTCTATTATATATATGGACATTATTACAGCACATCAAATAAGTATGTACAAATATCATCTGCCAAACTTATTTTGCCTAGACATACCTGATCAGCCTGTTTACCTATGTATCCATCTGTAGATTAATGTTTGTTATTATTGATAATGCAGTATTGTGTATGTAAAAGTGCTTATCTTTGTTGTCTGTACTTCTTGTGCACCTGCCTGTGTCTTCCTTTTCCTTAGTGTTATTGTGTTGATCGCTCGCTTTTGGTGTATTGCCTTTCCTTTTTACCCAAATCAGTACTTGTCTCTACCTATCTAGCAACTCTTCATTATTCTTAGTGTTGCATAATATTCTATTTTGTGTATGTACAGCACCTAACAACAATATATTGTTGTATATATGTCTCTTTTTGCATAAAATGTTAAGACCTTAAGAATAAATAAAAGAGATAAAGTAGAATCTTCTCTTTGTTTGAAATATGCTCAGCACTCAGGGAGGTTTTGTTTTGCTTTTGTAGTAAGTGACTCTCCTTAAAGTATTCTTTGCCAGACTATGTAAGCCTTTGGTGTACACAGATGGCAAGCTGACAAGCACAGGATTCTAATTTTACCATGAGAGGCTGGAGAAGCTCATTTTAGGGCTACAAAATTAGAACCCTCTGGCTTTAACTATTAGACATTATTCTCTAAAAGCAAAGAAGATGACATAGCAAGTATGCTGAAGCTGTTGGCATCCTACTGAGACATTGTCCCCTGAGTATTCATTTGGGGTATTTACTCTGGGAAAAAAATGCCATCTACTGTTGTCCACACTATTAGAGAGACTAGGTAATCCCCTTACCCTGTGTAAAGCTCAGAGGAATGTACCCAGTTTTATGCACAGCCATATATCCAGCAAGAGAGTTGGAGGATCAGACTCATTTGTTTTGTTTTGTTTTGTTTTGTTTTTGATGATCTTAGTTTAGCATAATACCTATAATGGGTCCTAAAAAGAATGGTAAAGAAGGAAAATGTATTCCAGGAAGAACATATTGGAGTTGGAGGAATCTATAAATATATTCATGACAGGCTTTGTAGAATTATATTATCATACTGAAGTATGAGAGTGTGCTTGGGGCACAGATCCTACACTTTTAAATGTTCTATAGAGACCATTTTATTAAGGCTTAAACAAGACAAAGACAATTATCTGGACAAGGGAAACTGTCACGACATACCCAGTACAGAGGTCAATGGAAATTCACTGAATCGTGGTCATGGTGTTCATTATATACATACACACACATATATCTATATACATACACACATACACACACACACATATATATACATACACACACACATATATATATACACACACACATACACACACATATACACACCATGATAGAGAACAAAGGAAATCATTACAATGTCATGATTGGTGATATTCCCAGGCAAATTTTCTAGTTCTTTGTGAATCTACTCGCAACTACATTCTTTCTGAGGGAAAATTACTTTTCCCTAGCCTTGTCTGGACTTGTTTAAACATCACAATGCAACACAATGCAACACACTGCTGTCGAGTCAGATCCGACATAGCAACCCCTCCCTGGGATTCCGAGGTGGTATCACTATGGAAGTAGATTGCCCAACCTTCCTTCCGAGGAGTGGCTGGTCTGTTTGAACCAGTAGCCTTCTGGTTAGCAGTCAAATACCTTAGGCACTAAGCCACCAGAGCTCCTAAACATAACCATGAAATTGAGTAAAGTCAAAACTATTTCCCCCACCCTGGTTAAGGCAGATAATTAGAACAGATAGGATGCTGGATAGGAATGGATAAGTAAACTTAAGTACTCTCAACTATTTCTCCACCTTCAACCCTGGTTGGAGATAGATGACTAAACACATAGGTTTCCAGTTGGAGACAGGTGAGTAAATACAATAAGCTCAGTACCTTAAGAATTGAATGGGAAAAAAAAAACATTCCTTTCTGCTACTTCCTTAGGCACAGGTGATAAACACATTAATGTGTCTTAGAAAACGACTTGAAAATTAACTCTGGCCCACGGACATGTGCAATGGGGCAGAGAGGAACGAAGTTACTGGGAACTAACACCCTCTCCTCTGCCTAAGCCCCAATCAGCTGATGACAGGAACTGGTGTGACTCATCCAGTATGCAAGCGCACTGGCTCAAAATGCTACTGTCCCTTTAAACTGAGGTGAAGGAAATTTCAGCCAATCATCAACCATCTCACGCCCAAATTCCTGAAATTTTTATGAATATGCACAATCCTCTCTTTTGAAACCTACTAAACTGTAATTCGATGGAGTTTTGGGGTGTCAGATCTGGGTACAGAGGTACCCCTACTCCTTGCATGGCTGTTTGCAATAAATCATTTTCTCTCCTCTTAATCACTCAATGTGTAAACTGTTTTGGCTTGACTGCACACCGGGCAGTGACTCGCGTTTGGTCCTATTTCAGCCACATTGTTGGTTTAATGGCCAGCAAGCATTGGGGAAGTAACATAAAGAATACAAATGACACACGAACTTACGCCATGATTCAAAATTAAGTTAGGACTTCTACTGTAGACTGTAGCTTCCACAAACCAAGTACTTTAGAATTTAATCCTTCATACATTCCCCCTTCTTGATCAAGGATTTTTAAAAAAAAATCCTTTGATCACACTGATTCATGTGCCGATGTCTGCATGACTAGTTGGTAACTCCTTTAGATGACTACTTGTTTTAGGACAAGATTTTAAGACCCCAGACACTATTCTTTTTTGATAGCCAACACCATCTAATCTCTTCACTATACTTTACTAAAGCACCCAATCTTCAGTGATCTTCTTATGTGAGTAAATATGGAGTGGGACCACATTGGAAGAACTACTTGGCCAGTAGTTGGTTACAAACCTTAAAGTGGAAGCTCATGTACATCATAGAATATATCTTGTCTGTATTCATGATTTGCTTCATGGGGAGCATATTACCATTCTAAGAAATTACATTAGAAGTAACTTTTATACAACATTTGATCATCCTAATAACAACGATTACAATATCATTAATCCAGTCAATAGTATAAATTAAAATACTAATGGGGAAAAAAAAAATCTACTTCAAAAACAGTGAGGATTAGGCCCAAAGCAATAATTTTAATAACATTCATTCACTAAGGGAAAGCTATTAGTCTATAGCCCTAAAAGCATGTATAAAAGCAATGGATATGATAACAAATAGCAAATATATTGATAGCCTGAATGGAAAATTCTGACTAGTCAATAGACCCAAGTTGCCAACACAAAACAACCTCAAAAGTAATAAAGATTTAAACAAAGTCCAATGACCTCAGGGGCTTGCATTCAACAGAATGGGCGAGAGGGAAAAGCTGTAGTCTGTTTCTGCTCACTAGTGCATTTCCGCTTCAATTTTAAGTTCCCAGACAATTGACATGTCCAAATGAGTGTTTTAGTTCCTTTAAGCTAAGGCTTAATACCTTCCAGTTCAGCTACATATGGATTGGTGAGGAAGGCAAAGTTCAATCTATTCCAGTGGGGTTCTAATGAGTCTTTTAACTGCTGTCTCTTCCAATATATATAATATTTCAAGATGAAATAAGGCAGGCCTGGAGAGTCTAACTTATCAAAAGCCTCTTTCACCTATCAAAAAATATTATTGGGTTGGTAGTACTTATTGGTTAACGCTTTTGCAAGACAATCTAAACTCCAGGTGTCCTAAGGCATAAGACCTCTTGAACAAACAAAGCAGAAGAAAAATATGCAGTTAAGGGTTGTAACAAGACAATACAGGATGGGCCCCTTCTGTTGGAGGTCTTTGGTTTATCTACTTAAAATATACTAGCTGTTCTTCCTGAGTGTTACCCTTGCTTACCCATCCACAGTCATTAGTCACTTGCTCAGAAACAGAAGTGGACCCTAAGGTAAAATGGAGTCCAAGCCAAACTTTGTGCTACCCATTTTGGTTAGACTAGGTGCCTCATTTTAGGGTGTCCTCATACATTTTCACCTCTTCTGATCATGAATTTTCATAGAAATTCTTTGATTGCCATTATAATAGTGTCTTCTTCCAATTTGACACTCTGCTTCTGTGATTTTAAATTAGGATAAGTGCAAGGAAAGTCCACATTGGAGGAATCATTTGGTTTCCCAAAAGGCTGAATCAGGCGTGAGGATGTTCTCCTCTGGGAACCTACTTTCTTTAACATATTTAATTTACTGCATAGCAAGTGGGATAATAGTTTGATTACAACCATTAGACAAACATCTCATACAACATTGCCCTGAAGATCAATTAAAATAATTACTGATGTACCCTAAACATAGCTCCCAGTCTAATCTTTGGAGTCTGTTTCTCAAAACAGACTGAATTCTTCAAAAGACCACAATGTCCAGAGCAAAATGGTCTTACTAGTTCATCTTGACCATTGTTTTACTCAAAAGTGGCTTTCAGGCACCAGTTTTCCAAAACTCAAGGTTCAAAAGAACACTTAAAGCCAGTGGCCTGTGTGAGTTACCCAACTTTCATGAAGAAATCTGGACAGTGAACTAGGAAGTAGTTTAGAAATATTAACAACAGTATTAGGAGAGACTAGAAAATGGTGTCTTGTCCGTAGTCCCCATGCTAATTCCCTCTAGAATCTTGTTGCTGCTGTTGTTATGTGCCGTTGAGTCAGACCCGACTCATAGCGATCCCTCCTTGGGTTTTCGAGGCAGTATCACTACAGAAGTAGATTGCCCAACCTTCCTTCCAAAGAGTGGCTGGTGGGTTTGAACCGCCAGCCTACTAGTTAGCAGTCAAGTGCCTTAGGCACTATGCTACCAGAGCTCCTTCTAGAACCTTAGTGCCTGAAAAACTAGGTGTAGCAGTTTAAAATAGGGATTCTGGTGCTCTGAACAGCTCACTAAGTCAGAGTGAGCTTAATTCAGGGGAATAGTATTAGAAAGGAAAAAGGGGCAGGGGAAAAAAATAATAATAACAAAAATGGGAAACTCTACCCTGCACTGACGAGCAGGCCAGAAAAGCCATTGGAGACTTCCCTGGGGAGTGCCAACCAACAGGTGAGAAGGGCCATTGGATACCTCCCTGGGTTAGGGAAGAAGACACACCACACCAGTGTACAAGCAGGCACCCCATGGATCTATCTTCAGCACCAGTTTTCTCAGTAAACATGGATCTTCTGGGTGCAAGCAGGCACTTCCAACACTCCTGAAACCTGAGCAGAGACCATTAACACCACAAGTGACAAAGTCTTGACTTTGTCAATGAACTGGGGTCTGTTGGGTATGAGCAGGCACTGACCTTCTAGTTAGCAACTAAATGCTTTACCCTCTATGCCACAGAAGCTCCTTTATGTAAGCCTATATAGTACAAAACATAGGAGTTCTGGTGGCATAGTGATTAAAGCAGATGCTTAAGTTAGCCCATATAGCTTGAAAGAAAAGAGATAACAAAATTATTTTCCTTCTATTTTATTATTGTTACTCTTTTGGTAAGCAGTTTAGCTTTCTTCTCATTCTAGAATTAATAAAAATTATTCTTTTTCTTTAAATAAAACACATTTCATATAATATCTAGCTTAAGTTACTTAGAAGGGTTTGCTTTTATGAATCTGCTTTCATTGTTGACATAAACACAAAACCTCTGTCAGAATGAATTTATATTCATTAATTCATGGAAATATTTGGACTATTTAATTTTTATAAGTGCTTATTTATCATTAAATTTATCAGACTAACTTCTTTAAAGGAATATTTTAATCTAATTTAACAATACTGTCCACGGGTTGGAAATTAATACATTTTCACAATCCTGTCTTTTGCATGCTTTATAAGATGCTTTAGAGAAGCAAGTTAGAACAATTTGTCCTTTTTAAGGGTGTGTTATACCAACTGAAATAAACAATTCATCCTTTCATGTACACCTTTCAAATAGATTAATTTATATAAAATTTCCTCAGTGTAGTTACTGAAATCTCAACTCATAAGACAGGTCTAAGAAGCAATTTTTCTAAGACCTGAAAAAACAAAATAAAACCTAGTAACTGCTAGTCATGCCTTCTGACAACAAGACAGACTCAGACACAAAACAAGGCAGAAAAACTACATTAATTCACTGGTGTGTGAGGCCAGGTTAAAACCCAGGCTTATACTTGATATTACACAAAACAAACATAGGGGGAATTGCAGTTTCTTAAAATGTATGTAGGAATTATTGCAAGAGATTGACTGAATTCATTGGAAAAGATGTCTTAGATAAGTTTATTAACTTACCAGAGTCTCAGATGGAGGATTTCAATCAAATCCTTTCATTAAAATTCAGCATTAAACAAAATTTCTCAAAAAATTAGAAAACCCCCAAAACAGTGCCAATGGGAAACAAAATAGATCCTAAGAGAAAAACACCAAGACATATTATAATCAAACACTCCAAAACCAAAGAAAAAGAAAGAATTTTGTGAGCTGCCCAGGACAAAAGAAATATTACTTAAATAATCAAACAGGCTGGGCTCCAATTTACGCAGCAGAAACCATGCAGTCAAGAAGTCAATGGGACAGCATATATAAAACACTGAAAAGAAACTTCCAACCATGAATCCTATATCAAGCCAAACTATCCATCAAATATGAGGGTGAAATCAAGGCATTCCCAGACAAACAGAAATTAAGGGATTTTGTGATAACCAGACCAACCCTAAAAGAAATGCTTAAGGAAGTCCTTCCAATAGAGAACCCACAACAGAGATCAACACAACCAGGATATGTGATATCAACACTAAAATCAAATCAGAAATAGAAACTCAAAATAAGGCCATAAAACAATGTACACTAAAAATCAAGGAAGCCAATCAGCATATGACAACAGCAACTAACCTATTAGATGGAATAAAACTTCTAGGTACAAACTTCCAAATGGGGAGGAAAACAAGACAATGTCTTCATAGAATGCACTGTTCTAAAGATGTAGAGACAATAATTCACTTCAAGGTAACCACAGGGAAAATTAACAATCCCCTGAAGCAAACCCAGAAGGAAGGAAAACATATGGATTTAATAAGCATAAACCAACAATAAAGGAGAAACGAGAGGAAGCATTGACAAAAAATCAAACTCAGCACAGAAAAGTATATGGACAAAGGAAACACCAACATCATGACAAAAAAAAAAAAAAAAAAA
>NW_006921674.1:7660218-7661209 GCF_000298275.1 Orycteropus afer afer | reverse complement strand
GTGGCTGGTGGGTTTGAACCACCAGCCTTCTGGTTATCAGTCAAGTGCCTTAGGCACTATGCTACCAGAGGAGACTTTAACACATCACTTTCAAGAAGGGACAGGTCAACTAGAAAAAATACTCAACAAAGACACAGAAGAACTCAACAATACAATCAACCAACTTGACCTCATAAACATATACAGAGCATTCCACCCAACAAAAGCACAATTCACATTCTTCTCCAGTGCACATGGATCATTCTCTAGAATAGATGATATGTGTAGGACATAAATTAAGCCTCAATAAATTCAAAAGCATTGAAATACATCTTCTCAGACCACAATGCTATGAAATTAGAAATTAATAATAGGAAGAGCAAGGAAAAAACAGCAAACATGTGGAAGCTGAATAATTCACTGCTCAAAAACTACTGGGTAATAGAACAAATACTGAAATAAAAAAAATTCCTAGAAACAAACGAGAATGAAGATACATCGTGCCAAAATCTATGGGACACAACAAAAGAAGTACTCAGAAGACTGTTTATACCAATAAATGCATACATCAAAAAAGATGTAAGAAACAAACTTAATCCTCTAACTCATCAACTCCAACAACTAGAAATAGAACAACAAAAGAATCCTACAGTATCTAGAAGCAAGGAAATAATAAAGATCAGAGCAGAAATAGATGAAACAGAAAACTAAAAAAAAAAAAAATAGAGAAAATCAACAGAAGCAAAATCTGGTTCTTCAAAAAGATTAACAAAATTGATAAACCATTGGCAAATCTAACAAAAGAAAACAAAGATAAGATCCAAATCACAAGAATTGTAAATGAAAAAGGTGTTATCACAACAGAACCAAATGGAATAAAAAAGACACTGACATTTTGAAATACTGTACTCCAACAAATTTGAGAACCTAGAAGAGATGGACAAGTTTCTAGAATCACAAGACCTACCTAAACTATCCCACTCAGAGATAGAATACTTGAACAGACCTATAA
>NW_006921674.1:7644683-7647215 GCF_000298275.1 Orycteropus afer afer | reverse complement strand
TTCCAATCACCTCGTATGCATGTGAGAGCTGGACAATGAATAAGGAAGACCGAAGAAGAGTTGATGCTTTTGAGTTGTGGTGCTGATGAAGAATGCTGAAAGTACCATGGACTGCTAAAAGAACTAACAGATCTGTCCTGGAGGAAGTGCAACCAGAATGCTCCTTGGAAGCAAGAATGGCCAGACTTCATCTCACCTATTTTGGTCATGTTGTATTGTAAGAAGGGACCATTCCCTGGAGAAGGATGTCATGCTTGGTAGGGTGGAGGGTCAACAGAAGAGGGGGAGGCCTTCAAAGAGATGGATTGACACGGTGGCTGCAATGATGGGCTCAAGTATAGCAGGGATTGTGGGGCTGGCGCGGGATCAGGCAGTGTTTCCTTCTTCTGTGCATGGGGTCACTATGAGTCAGAAACGACTCGATGGCACTTAACAACAACAACAACAGCCAACAGAATCCAACAGCATATCAACAAATTAATACACCCTGACCAAGTGGGATTCATACCAGTTTTGCAAGGGTGGTTCAACATCAGAAAAACAATCAGCATAATCTACCACATAAACAAAACAAATGAAAAGAACCATATGATTCTATCAATCGATGCAGAGAAGGCATTTGATAAAATCCAACACCCATTCCTGTTCAGAACTCTCAGCAAAATAGGGGTAGAAGGGAAATTTCTCAACATATTAAAAGGCATTTATGCAAAGCCAATAGCCAACATCATTATTAATGGAGAAAGATTTGAGGCATTTCCCTTACGAATTGGAAGCTTATGAGTGGTGCACTCTATCACCACTTCTATTTAACATTGTATTGGAAGTCCTGGCCAGGACTGCTAAAGGGGCAGGGAGGCCACATCTCCTAACCTCCTCTAACCACTCTAAAAGGAGACAGAATCACTACCCGTAGCCCAAGGCCCATTCCTGTGAGGTCAGGCATGCTGCCTCCCTCCAGCCCTTAAACCAACCATTCCTCTCACAGCACCCAAAGCCCATCTGCCAGGTTTGATAATTCACTGCAGTGGCCACACAGAACTCACAGATTATGGGGTTTATTTGGGAAGCACCAGGCTACAATTCAAGTTCAGGAACAACATTCAGCCTCTCTCCCAGCCCGCTGTCTCTCACCCAACAGTCTCTCTCAGTCTCTCTCCCAGCAATGTGTGTCTCTCAATGTCCCTTTCTCAGCAGTGCATGTCTCTCAGTGTCCCTTTCTCAGCAGTGCATGTCTCTTGGTATCTCTTTCTCAGCAGCACATCTTCCTCAGCCAGAGGTCAGAAAGAGTTCTTCCTTTAGGAGGTCTCCTTTTAGGTCTGGCAGAGTGGCCAAACTAGCCAATCATAACATCAGAATTCTAAGCACCTGAGAGAGAGCAGGAACCTACCAGAACATTGTTTTGTGCCACTCCCAACAGAAATACCCCAGGTGGACAACTTTGGCAATCAGGAGCTCCTCAGTTGTTCACAGCAAATTCCACCATGGAGTTAACAAAGACTTATGGCTAGATAAGCCATACCAGGTAATTTACTACACTGCACCAGGGCAATAAGGCAAGAAGGAGAAATAAAAGGCATACAAATTGGCCAAGAGGAACTAAAACTCTTTTCGTGGACTATATGATCCTGTACATAGAAAACACAAGGGACTCAATAAAAAAACTACTGGAACTAATAGAGAGGTTCAGCAAAGTGGCAGGATACAAGATCAACATACAAAAATCAGTTAGATTCTTTTACACCAACAAAGAGTCCTCTGATAAAGAAATAAGGGAAACAATACCATTTACAATAGCTACTAAAAAGATAAAATATCTAGGAATAAATCTCACTAGAGATACAAAAGACCTATACAAAGAAAACTATAAAACACTACTACAAGAGACAACAAGGGCATCACATAAATGGAAGAACCTACCTTGTTCATGGATAGGTAGACTGAATATTGTGAAAATGTCAATACTACCTAAAGCAATCTACACATTTAATGCAATACCAATCCAGATAACAACAAAATTTTTTAAGGACATGGAAAAGCCAATTATTAACTTCATATGGAAAGGAAAGAGACATTGGATAAGCAGAGCACTTCTGAAGAAGAGGAACAAAGTGGGAAGTCTCACACTCCTGGATCTTAAGAACTACTATACAGCCACAGTAGTCAAAACAGCATGGCACTGGTACAATGATAGACAGATAGACCAATGGAACAGAATTGAAATTCCAGATATAGACCCATCTGTCTATGGACAGCTGATCTTTGACAAAAGTCCAACACTCATTAAATGCGGAAGAGACAGCCTCTTTAATAAATGGTGCTAGCAAAACTGGATATCCACTTCCAGAAAAATGAAACAAGACCATACCTCACCCCATACACAAAAACAAACTCAAGCTAGATCAAAGACTTAAATGTAAAACCCAAAACTATAAAATTCATCAAAGATAAAATAGGGGCAAATCTGTACGCCCTAATTTATGACATAAATAGACTATCAAGCACAACCTAGAATGCACAGGAGGTAGAAGA
>NW_006921674.1:7620182-7644583 GCF_000298275.1 Orycteropus afer afer | reverse complement strand
AAGGACTTATCTCTAAAATCTATAGAAAACTTCAACACCTCAACACCAAAAAGACAAATAGCCCAATTCACAGCCAACAAACACATGAGAAATTGTTCATGATCATTAGTCATTAGAGAGATGCAAATCAAAACAACAATGAGATATCATCTCACTTCAGCAATAATAGCAAAGTTCAACAGAACAGAAAATAACAAACACTGGCAAGGTGGCAGAGAGATTGGAACTCTTGTGCACTGCTGGTGGAATTGTAAAATGGTACAACAACTGCGGCATACAGTATGGTGTTTCTTAAAAAACTGAAAATAGAAATACCATTTGACCCTGCAATTCCTTTACTAGAAATATATCCTAAAGAGGTGAGAAACAGCACACAAATAGACATATGTACACCTATGTTCATCACAGCACAATTCACTACACCAAAGAAATGGAAACAACCTAAATGCCCATCAGTGGATGAGTGGATAAGCAAATTGTGGTACATGCACACAATGGAATACTATGCTGCATTAAACAACAATGAGGGATATGTGAATCATCTCACAATGTGGATGAACCTGGAAGACATTATGCTTAGTGAAATAAGTCAATTGCAGAAGGACAAGTACTGTATGAGCCCATTACTGTAAAAAGACATAGAAAAGTTTGCTTGCGAAAGGGGACTCAGGTTGTAGGTTACTGAAGGGGAGGGATTAAATTCAGGGCAATTGGGGCCCACATACTGATGTGGGTAAGGGGAGGGATGTATGGAAAGAGTCTGAGACCACCATAATAACACTAGGAAAAGGGAGGACACTGAATTGTGCACATAGGAGATAGATGACAGATGCTAATACCAACCAGTGTGCCCACAGCACTGCATTACCATTAACACAAAACACCAAACAGTTAAACACAAAACACCTGAGAGGATCAAATGGGGGTCAGTGAACAGGAGTATATGCTAGACCAAGGATAGATTCAGTGCAGGCTAATCTTTCATAGACACCAGTGATACAAAATACCTGCAATCCTTACAGAAACAATAGAAGACAGACACAGAGCAATCCCTCACAGACAACCAGACACTATGGGAGAGAGATCCAACAGATCTACCATATCAGGACCATAGTACTTTGGGACACCAGACTCAGTTGGCACAACAAAATACATAAAAGCCTTGTTCCTCATCCTACATTGCTGAGTAGCGACTAGGGTCTTAAAAGTTTTCAAGCAGCCATCTAAGATGCAACTAATGGTCTCCTAGTGTCAGAAGTGAAGAAGAGTGCAAAAAACAAGGGCATTTGGAAGCAATCAGCCCTAGGACACAATGGCCCTCAAGACAAGAAGAACTAGATGGTGCCCGGCTACCAATGCCAACCACTCAGGAAAGGATCAAATCTGCAGACCCTGGATAAAGTGGGAGGAAAAATGTGGAACAAAATCAAAAAACTCAATAATGACCAGAATTACTGGTCGGATGGAGTCTGGTGAGACCCCCAATACTATGGCCCTGGAATACATTCTGCACCTGGAATAAAACTCACTCCCAGGGGCTGGTTCTCAGCCCAATAGTTAACAAGATGTATGTGCAGACCACTCAACCCAGGGGGATGCACCCACATACTCTATGGAAATCTCTTGGAGCAATAGACCACGGGGCACCAGAGGGGTAACATTCACACAGAGGTAATCCAGGACAAACAAGAGTGCATAACTATGAGAGCCCAGGGGGAAGGTTACTGGGGGGGGGTTGGACATGGTAAATTTGGAGTGAAACTAAATGTACACATAATGTTGAATGTAAAACATACTCTTTATATATATCCACTAGGTCAACTGTCTGAAACAACTTAAAAAATCTAAAGGTCTTTGTAGCAAGGAAATAAGTTCCATGAAACATTTGTTTATACATAAGTAGCATCAGTATGTGCTTTTTAAGTGCCTAAGCAGCAACTACCTTCAGAAAAACCTCAGATTGCATATTAATAAACACAACAACATTCATCTGTTAAGGCACAAAACTGCTCCTTGAGAAAATGAGCAAGAAATCTTAATGCCATTCTATTTTGAAATATCATAGCTTGAACTTCAAACACTTCTCTAGTTATGGCACTTATAACTTTGTTAAGCTTTAAAAAAAAAATGCCTAATTCAAGAGTTACATCTAAACCCATTAGTTAGATAGTTTGGGAGAAAGGAGGAAAATGGTTTCTTATATCCAGAAAATAAAATTTTTAAATATCAATATTTCCACAATGACAGCCTTCATTATGGATTACATATCAAGATAAAGAAAACAAAAATCCTCACAACTGGACCGATAAGCAGCATCACGATAAATGGAGAAAAAATTGAAGTTGTCAAGAATTTCCTTTTACTTGGATCCACAATCAATATCCACAGAAGCAGCAGTCAAGGAATCAAATGTCATATTGCACTGGACAAGTCTGCTTCTAAAGACCTCTTTAAAATATTAGGGAGCTAAGATGTCACTTTGAAGGCTAAGGTTTACCTGACCCAAGCCATGGTATTTTCAATTGCCTCATATACATGTGAAACCTGGACAACGAATAAGGAAGACCGAAGAAGAGTTGATGCCCTTGAATTGTGGTGCTGGCAAAGAAATCTGAAAATACCACAAACTGACAGAAGAACAGATAAATCTGTCCTGGAAGAAGTGCAGCCAGAATGATCCTTAGAAGCAAAAATTGCTGGACTTCATCTCATCTACTTTGGTCTTGTTGTCAGAAGGGACTGGTCGCTTGAGAAAGATATCATTCTTAGTAGAGAAGAGAGTCAGCAAAAAGGGGGAAGACTCTCAGATAGATGGATTGACACAATTGCTTCAATGCTGGGCTCAAGTACACCAAGGATTGTGAGGCTGGTGCAGGACTGGGCAGTGTTTTGTTGTGTTGTACATAGGGTCACTATTAGTTGGAGCCAACATGATGGCACCTAACAACAACAAGGTCAACATATAAAAATCAATTGAGTTGCTTGCTATACACTGGCAATGAGCAATTTGAAAAGAAACTAAAGCAAACAATTTCATTTATATAAGCATCTAAAAGAATAAAATACCCAGGAATAAACTTAACCAGGAATGTAAAAGACTTATATACAGAAAACTGTAAGACATTGATGAAAGAAATTAAAGACTTAAATAAATGGTAAGATATTCCATGTTTATGAGTTTAAGGACTTATAGTTAATATATATCAATACTATCCAGAGTGATCTATAGATTCAATGTAATCTCTACCACAATTTCAACCTTTTATGCAAAAATGAAAAAGCCATTCCTCAAATTTATATGAAACTACAAGAGCCTCTGAATAGCCAAAGCTATTTTTTTTTAAAAGAAGAACATCTTAGGAAGACTCATGTTTCACAATTTCAAAACATATTATAAATCCACAGTAATTAAAACAGTCTGGTACTAGTATAATGATGGGCATATAGGTCAATGGAATAGAATGGAGAGTTCAAAAATATACCCAATTGAATTTTTGACCAAGGTTCATCCAATGGGGAAAGAATAACCTCTTCAATAAATGGTGTGGGGATCTCCAGCTGCAGAAGAAAGACCTGTATTTCACCACATACGTGAAAATTAGCTCAAATAGATCAAAGACTTAAATGTAAGAAATAAAACTCTTTGACAAAATATAGGAGTAATGCTTTATGACCTAGTTTGCAATGGATATGATACCAAAAGTGTGAGCAACAAAAGACAAAAGAAACAAATGAGGCTCCATCAAAATTCAAAACTTTTGTGTATCAACAGACTTTGTTGAAAAATTGAAGAGAAAATCTAGATATTGAGAGAAAATATTTTGGAACCATACATCTGATAAGGGTATAGATCCAGAATATATAAAGAACTTATACAATGAATTTAGTTGTTTCAACAATCAATGTGAAATTCTGTTGATCACCTACAAGAAAAAACTGATTTTAACCAATTTTGCTTTAAATGGCTCATACTTCAGTTTTGATGCTTGTTTCATAATGAATCCTATAATTATAAATGCAACACAACAACAATGCACTGCCATGGAGTCAGATCCTACTCATAGCAACCCCTCCTTGTATTTCCTAGGAGGTCTCACCTAGGGAAGTAGATTGCCCAATTTCCTTCCACGGATTGGCTGCTGGGTTTGAACTGTCAGCCCTAGGCATTACACCACCAGGGCTCCCAATTATAAATGAACAAATGAAAAGATGTCATAAAGGAAATTTTAATGATCAGAAAATAAATATTAAAACAATTTACATATTTTGGTTTTAGATAGATCCCTCATCTCTAACATATTACAATGAAAAATATTTCTTTCAATTCTTTGCTCTCACAAATTTTTCAATGATTTCATCACAATTAAGCTGCCAAATAATATCTACTTCATTACATGCTAAGGATAATTAATCAAGTCTTTCTTGAATCATTGTATGCTGAAGGTTTTTGGGTCTCTCTTTAGGGATGAAAATGAGCATTCTGCTGTGCAATTTGTGATTATTAATGTTAGGAATATGCAATTTCAACATTGGGAAGGACACATTGTATTTTATCTTCTATCATGGAATCATACATGCCTACATGATTAAAATTTGTCTTTCCTGAATCTGTAAACTTCGTTTCATTCTTACAGGTAAGAATGAAATTGTTACACTTCTCCATAAAGGTTTGTATTTAATTCATTGGGATAAGCCTGCACTAATATCTTGGATGCATTCAGGCATTCTTCATCAGATATATCCACATTGTTTTAAAAAGAAAATCTATTTGAAAGAAGTTCATACACTTTCTTCTTTTCATGCAAGATTCATCAGGGCAATGAAAGTGTAGTATGTGGTAACAGAATTGATCTCTGGTACTCAGGGGTACTTCTGAAGTACTTCCATAATTTACTTGTTTCTTTCTAATGTTTTTGTGACAGTGAACTTCTTGATAATCAGTGTTTGGCAGTATTTGTTTTGTGTGTGTGTGTGTGTGTGTTTTCAAATTTTTCAAAATCTTTTCTTAAATTACATAAATACCCTGTTATGACTGGTAGAGATCTGTGCATGTCCTTAAATTTACTTCTGGATCTTGAAAAGCTTGACTTGTCCTATGAAAATGCTTCTATATATTATTCCATATAACCAACACAAACACATACTCTATTGTTTGCATTTTGTTGATGATGCTTTCAGCTTTTCTTGTGGTATCTCCTTTTTGTGTCTGGTCTTCAGCAATATTTTCTAAGGCATCTAGAATCTTATTGTATGATTCTAGGATTCCACTCATTGCTGTAGCATGAGCTTCCCACCATGCATTAGAAAGACATTTTAATATTTGATCACTGCTTAAGTGCATTTTAAGAACTGCCTATTGGTGAAAAGAGGCAGTAAAAAATGTAGAGTTACTTAGCAGTAGGTAGAAAATCAACTCCTTCCAGACAACAATCCACTGCATTATGGATTTCACTTACATATTTCACTTACAAGAATAAGTGAAAGTGCAGTACATGGTATGAAAATGGCATATTAATTACATTCTAAAATTTTCTGTTGCATCCCTTTTACAAAAGTCATATTGGCAGCATTATCTTAGGACTGGCCTCTGCACTTAGAAAAATCAATTTTGCAAAGTTCACATAAACAGCAAAATTTTTTATTTGTAAGTTCTTCACCAGTATGACTTTTGAAGCTAATAAAGGTGATAAATGGCTCAACATGTTTTCCATCTGTTGGAGGTATATGTCTGAAAACAATACTTAGCTGATTTGTATGAGAAAGATCAGGATTAGAATCTACATACCAACTGAAATACTGAGCTATACTTATTTCACTGAAAATTGTTGATCGAACTTTATTATTTATTAAATACATTAATTCTTCACATGTTGTTTCAGACATATACAATGGATTGCCCTTTCCTGTGTTACCATATTTTGAAATATGACCTGCTAAACAGGATCAAACTGAGCAACAAGTTCAAGTAAACCCCCAAAATTTCCATTTTATGGGGATCCAAACACTTCATATCTTCCTTAAAAAGATAATCCACAATCAGTAATTGTTATAATGATAGCAACAATGCATTGCAAAATGGCTTTCCAATAATGAGATTCTTTTCATTTGTTTCCAGTTCATGAGTTAAGCCAAAACCATGTCTTCAGTTTAAATGTGACAACATACAATCTTTTTGAATTGAACTGTTTTCATGTTTATTAATCATATTCTAATTGCACCGGTAGCTAAATCCATTGGTAACAAGTTGAGAATAAAATGATTTAGGACTGATAATTTGAAAACAAAACAATATACAGAGCTGACTGATGCAGAATATCAATTCCTTCTTATAATTTTCACCATTAGCTTTGCACCCTGCAAAAACATTCTGGCTACAGAAGCTTGATTGCTTACCATCCAGAAATATTCATCATAAATTTTCAAATGGTCCACTGTGATGTTGACAATCACTTGGCCCTCTTTAGATCCAAAAATTTAGAAGAAAAAGTATTTCACAAAGCAGTATCTATATTTATCTTATTTATGGTGTCTGAAATGTAACCATTCAGATTCTAAAATTATTATACTTTCTACATCATTGTTATTTTATTTTTTACTTCAACGAAGAATGCATGCAGAATCTGGAACTAATTCTGTTATATTTGTATCGCTGTTAGTAATTTCAGAAGTAGAAGTATTAGCATTCAGTTGAAGAAGGCACTTCTGGTTCATTACATTTTAAAAAGGAAGTTAATTTTGGAATTACCTTTAGGGATTTACAATCCTTTCCTATTAATCTTCTGAGACTTTTGTTTTTCACTCCACTTAGCTGTTGACATTTTATTTTACCTGAATATAAAATTTTATCACTTTTTAAATTTTGTTCTACCATAGCAATGCATTTGAAAAATTGAAAATAAAGAAAAGATATTTTTTAAAAAAGTAAAATTTATAAAATAAAATTTACTTCAAATTGGATGTTAACATAAAAATTCATATTTGAAAATTAATAAGTAAAAAAATGATTTGGAAGATGTAATTTTGTTCTTCAGGTGTGAAATAGTCAAAAGAAATGTACAAAGAAGGCAGTAGGAAATAATTTAATTTATTTGTCAGATAGTGTGCAAAGATAGACCCTTTGCAGGTCTCCACAAGTGTTTTTTGCCTTGAAATAATATTTTAAAACTTGTGCACTCAATTTATGTCCTCTAATGCTGCCCCCTCACACTTCATTGGACTACCGCTGATACCCAGGGGAGGCAAGAGTTATCACAAAGAACGTGGTACAAATACAAGGATGTACTCCATCTGCAGATGCATTTTGGTTCACTTTGTGCAGGATAGGACCAGGCATATCATGAGTCACATGACTGTAGTGCCACTGGTGTGTGCTTATGTGATCAGTGAGAGAGAGCTTAGTGTGAGATTATACCCAATTGGTCCAAAATTAAAAGGAAAATATAACTGTTACTGTATACAAAACTTATAAAATGTACATTTTATTTCTTTGTGGTGATATATACATTATTGATGTAACAATAGCACCATTTCTCAATGAGAGTTTATTTTGTGAGTCATAACAATATCAATCAATTTCTTAAAAGAAAGTCAGTCTGAAAGGAAATAGAAAATAAATTTACATAATTTTTATTACCAAAATATTCATTTATTTCCTCAAGGAATTTTTCAATTTCCTTAAACAGAGATATGTAAATATTCTGATAAAATATTAATGTAATGTTCTGATAAGTGCTTTTTGTTGCTTTCTTAGAAGGTGAATTTAGAAACACACTCATTGTTGCAAAACAGAAAACTATCTTGCACAAAAACTAAATACTAAATTTTGCATCCCCTTAGTATATTATACCTAATACTTTATTTATTAGTATATAGAGACTAAAGTGAAGCACTGTGTCTTATACAACAAGCAGATGTGGAAGTACAAGATGATTCTCTCAAAATTTGTCAAAGATCTGTTATCTATCATTATAATTCATCTTTTCCCAGTGAACACTCATGATGGATCCAGTTGCATATTGGGTGAATGTAGCTAGAGTTAGACTCAACAGCCCATGCCCACCTCTTGTTTATTAGAAAGAAATAGTATACTTTCAGGAGACCCACCAAGATAAGAAGTTTCAATTACACAGATGACTGTAGGAGACAGATGTCAACAAAGGTGTTGAAGTGGTAGGGGGCCTATAACTTAAACAACCTTGCATGTGGGCACACTCATGACCCTGTGTAAACTTTACTCTGGCTGACACATTCTCACACACTGGATCTGCTATCAATTTCATTTTGTACCTTGCCAGTTTCCTTCCACTGAGGCACTGACTTTTCCTTGTGCCCTATCTAATTGAGATCTATGGGCCTTTGCTTTGGACAACTGGTGCCTCTGTTTTGTTGATATCCTAAGTATGTGCTTACCTTGCTTAATGAGAAACCTGGCCCGGTGTCAGATGAAGTCTCAGCATCCTTGCTTCTAAGAAGCATTCTGGCTGTACTTCTTTAATACAGATTTATTCATTCTGCTGGCAGTCAATGTTATATTTAATATTCTTCGCCAACACCATAATTTAAAGGTATCAATTCTTCTTTGGTCTTCATTCATTGTCCAGCTTATGAAGTAATTGAAAATACCATCAGTCAGTCATACCTTAGTCCTCAAATGGTCATCTTTGCTTTTTAGCACTTTAAAGAGGTCTTTTGCAGCAGATTTGCCAAATGTAATGTGTTTGATTTCTTGACTGCTGCTTCCACGGGCAGTGACTGTGGGTTCAAGTAAAATGAAATCCTTGACAACTTCAATCTTTTCTCCATTTATCAAGATGTTGTTTATTGGTCCAGTTGTGACATTTTTGTTTTCTTTATATTGAAATGTTATACATACTAAAGGATGTAGTCTTTGATATTCATCAGTAAGTGCTTAAGTTCTTTTTCACTTTCAGCAAGCAAGTTTGGGTGATCTGCATATTGCAGGTTGTTGATGAGTTTTTCTCCAATCTCCATGCAGTATTCATCTTCATATAGTCCATCTTCTCAGATTATATGCTCAGCATACAGACTGAATAAATAAGTGAAAGGACACAATGCTCACCTTTCCTGATTTTAAACCACACAGTACCCTCTTGTTCTGTTTGAATGACTGTCTCTTCATCTATGTACAGGGTCTGCATGAACACAATGTTCAGGAATTCACATGCATTGAAATTTCAACCATAATTTTTTAAGATCCACACAATTGAACACCTTTGCGTAGTCAATAAAACATAGGTGAACATTTTCTCGGTATTCTCTGCTTTCAGTCAAAATCCATCTGACATCAGCAATGATATCCCTTGTTTCACATCCTCTTCTGAATCCAGCTTGAATTTCTGGTAGTCCTCTGTTGATGTACTGCTGTAACCATTTTTAATTACCTTTAGCAAAACTTTAATTATGTATAATATTAATGATATTAGGAGTGGAATTACTAGGTCATAAGACAAAGAAATAGCTATGTTATAACTCAGCAATCCCCTCCTAGGTATATACCCAAAGAATTAAAAACAGAGACTCAAAGAGATACTTGTATACCAGTGTTCTTGCAGCATTATGCATAATAGTGAAATGATGTAAACAACTCATGTGTCCATTAAAAGATGAATGGATGTATAAAATATGGTATATAGATACAATGGAATATTATTCACTATAAAGATAAATGGAGTTCTGATACATGTTAGAACACAAATGAGCCTTTAAAACATTGTCCTGAGTGAATGTCAAACACAAAAGGGCAAATATAGTATGCTGTAACTTATATGAAATATACAGAATAGAAAAATACATACAGATACATGTTTATTGAGGGGTATTGAGTTTTTGCTCAGAACAATGAAAAAATTGGAAATGAATAGTAATGATTGTTGTTATGGCAACATTACATGGCAAATATAATTATCACTGAATTTTACACATAAAATGGTTGAAATGTTTTGCTACTTATATTTCACAATAATTTTTTTTTATTTCTGGGTTATCTGAAATATATGGAAAATAATAGTGTAAGGAATTTTACAGATATAATGGGAGTTCCTGTATCTGCTTAAACATATAAAGAACTTAAAAGTCATCACTCTTCACAACAAGAAAAAAGCTTAACTAATTTAAAACCAATTGTTTTTCTTAGATCCATCAGATAATTGAAGTTACAGGAAAAGCCACCATCCTGAAAACTAGAAAGACAAGCAAATACAAAGAATACACATCACTTACCCAAAGTAGAAGCCACTTGGACCGGTAACTGTATGAACATTTATGGAAACTTCAAAGAATTTCTGAGAGTGTGGAGAATCTTAAGTGTTAAAACACTGGGAGCCCAGTCCTGGAGGGCTGGAGATCTCTCCTTTCATGAGTATTACCTCTAGGAGCCCCACCAGGTTCACACAATTAAGATTAAAAAAAAAAAAAAATTGAAGCCAAGTGAGAAATAAGAACCAAAAGACAAATAGATGGAGACCAAAACATAAGCTTTATTTCTGGTAAAGCTTTAAGTCAGTAGTCTCCATGGGCATCTTAATACCAAATCCAGAGTATTTTTACACACCTTATCACAGGTTGAATCAGAAACCACAGGACAAAGACTGCTCAGTAAGCTTTCCACATGTCCAGGACAGGTACAGTCAAGAATAACACAAGAAAATCGTTGGCCAGCTGCAAAGCCTCTTAAGACAGCGATAGATCTATGGCTGTATCGGTGCATAGTCTGTATTATAAATGGGTAATTGGCTCAGAGAACACCTCCTGGGTGAACCAAAGGCCACTGAAAAGCTGACACTTTATCTATAGGTCCACAAAGGAATATTTTGAAAAGAGAAGAAAGAACACACCTGTCCTTAATATTTCCTGCCCATCTCCACCCCCAGCATAGCACCAACTGAGGATTAACCTAATAAGCTCCTTCACAGAGGCTGAACTGCCTTCAGACCCCTCCTCACTACATTGCCCCCTTTGACAATAGGCTTTTATGAGTCTTTTACAGAGTAACAGTCCTGACGTGTGCTTGGAAAGATACCTATCCCTTGTATGGGTACAGACCTTTCACAAGAGTCATTTACAAAACTAGACAAAGAAAAAATAAACAGACAACAAATGCTAACAAAAATGCTAGCAGAAAAGGGGAAGACTTACAATGAGATGGACTGACACAGTGGCTGCAATGATGGGCTCAGGTATAGCAAGGATCATGAGGCTGGCGTGGGACCAGGCAGTGTTTCCTTCTGTTGTACACAGGGTTGCTATGAGTCAGAACTGACTTGAAGGCACCTAAAAACAATAACAACAACGATAACAAACTTGTTTATGAAAATAAGTGTTAAAAGCTGGAAAAAATTTTTATTGATGAAAATATTTCCACACTTCTACTCAACCACTCACCTACTATCTCCCAGGAGGAATTAAATTGTGGTGAAAAATAAACTAGGTGCAGGAGATTGTTCTCCATAGATGACAGAAGACAGGGCTGCCACATTTCTGTTTACAGTTGAAGTCAGTGGTCCACCAACTCACATAGAGGAATTCACACAACCCAGGTCCTGGACCATATGAAATTGGACCCACTTCAAAAAGTTGTAGCTTATTTGCTCAGGTATTACTCAACTACCAATAACTTGCTTTTCCCCCAGGAAAGTTATCTTTCCTTAAAAGGGACCCTGTATTGCACAAATGAGCCCATTTTTCTGTTGCCCCAGTATCACTTAATCATGTATGTGTTCCCACTGGGATCATAGGTTCCATTAGCCTGGGCCACGTCTTGTGTCTGAAATATGTTAGCTATTGCCCCTGACCCACAGGGCTGATCCTATGTTTAAGGACAATTTTTAGCTTATGGGAAAAACTGAGTTGTCATCAGCTTGTTCATATTTTCCTTGGTTAATAAAGTTGGTCAAAATGGTTATTTACAGAATAGTCAATTTTTATTTTGCAAGTGCTAATTTAGGAATCAGGAGTTGTCTTTGCCACTTTTGTTACCATAGTTTCCATGGATTTCACAGCTTAGTTTGTCAAGTAATAGCATTATTAAGAATAGTTACCACTTTCCTATCACTATCATTTTGTGAAAGAAAGAATATTTAACAAAAATCATAGAATAAAGGATACTCCTTTAAACTGAATTAATTTAGCTCTATAAAAAATATCATTCTTATTTCACAACTTTCACTGATAGTCACTGAAAAATTTCTTATAGTCCTCCTTTTGTGAACCATTGTTCTTCAACATTAAGTTGCAGGTACTAAGGATGTTGTTGTTGTTAGGTGGCATTGAGTTGACTCCAACTCACAGTGACCCTATGTACAACAGAACAAAACACTGCCCAGTCATGTGCCAACCTCTCATAATCTTTGCTATACTTGAGCCCATTGTTGCAGCCACTGTATCAATCCACCTAATTGAGAGTCTTCACTTTTATCGCTGACCCTCTACATTACCAAGCATGATTTTTCTAGAGAATGGTCCCTTCTGACAACATGACCAAACTACGTGAGATTAATCTGGCCATTCATGCTTCCAAGGAGCATTCCAACTGCACTTCATCCAAGACAGATTTGTTCATTCTTCTGGCAGTCCATGCTATTTTCACTACTCTTTGCCAACACCACATTTCAAAGGCATCAACTCTTCTTCTTTCTTCCTTATTCATTGTCCAGCTTTCACATGCATATTATGCGACTGAAAATACCATGGTTTGGGTTAGGTGCACCTTAGTCTTCAAAGTGACTTCTTTGCTCTTCAACACTTTAAAGAGGTCTTTTACAGCATCTTTGTCCAGTCCAATACCATGTCTGATTTCTTGAAAGCTGCTTCCATGGATGATGATTGTGGATCCAAATAAAATAAAATCTGTGACAACTTCAAACATTTCTCCATTTATTGGGATGTTGCTTATTGGTCCAGTTGTGAGGATTTTTGTTTTCTTTATGTTAAGATGTAATCCATACTGAAGACTGCAGTCTTTAGTATTCATCAATAAGTGCTTCAAGTCATCTTCACTTTCAGCAAGCAAAGTTGTGTTATCAGCATATCTCATGTTTTTGAGTTTTCCACCAATCCTAATGTTGCCTTCTTCTTCATATAGTCCAATTTCTTGTATTCTTTGCTCAGCATACAGATTGAATGAGTATGTGGAAAGGATACAACCCTGATGCACACCCTTCCTGATGCTAAACCATGCAGTATCTCCTTGTTCTGTTTGAACAACAGCCTCTTCTCCTGAGCATAGTTTAGTGTTCTGGAATTTCAATGTAATTCTGGAATTACATTGTAATTTGCAATGTTATTTATAATTTTTTATGATCTACACAGTCAAATGCCTTTGCAGTCAATAAAACACCAGTAAACATCTTTCTGGTATACTTTACTCTCAGCCAAGACCCATCTGATGTCAGCAATGATATCCCTTATTCTATGTCCTTTTCTGAATTTGACTTGAATTTCCAGAAGTTCCCTGTAAATATACTGTGGCAACTGTTTTTAAATTATCTTCAGCAAAATTTTACTTGCATGTCATATTAAGGATACTGTTCAATAATTTCCATTTTTTGTTAGATCACCTTTCTTTGAAATGGGAATGACTATGGATTTCTTCCAGTCAGTTGGTCAGGTAGCTCTCTTCCAAATTTCTTAGCATAGAGGAGTGCTGAATCTGTTTGTTGAAACATCTTAATGGGTATTCCATCAATTCCTGGAGCCTTGTTTTTTTGCCAGTTTCTTCAGTGCAACTTGGACTTCTTCTTTCAATACAATTAGTTCTTGATCCTATGCTACCTCCAGAAATAGTTGGACATTAACCAATTCTTTTTGATTCAGTGGCTCTGTGTATTCCTTCCATCTTCTTTTCATGCTTCCTGCCTCATTCACTATTTTGCCATAGAATCCTTCAATATTGGAACTCAAGCCTTGAATTTTTTTGTTCTTTCAACTTGAGAAATGCTAAACATATTCTTTCCTTTTATTTTTCTAACTCCAGGTCTTTTCACATTTCATTATAATAAATTACTTTCTTGGGGAAAGGAAGATGCCATCATACCAATAACATGCACATTTGCTGCCTCTTCCAACTGAGATGCTGAGTAACTAGGATACAAATAATGCAGATACAAATAATGGTACTGGAGTTATGAGCATCTAACAAGAAGATAAAGTATTAGGTTCAGTGAAGGTGAAGCAAGAGAGCAGATTAAACAACTTGGAAAAATAAACGAACCTGCCCAGCAGGCAGAGATAGAGACAGAGAGGAGTCATCAGAAATACAAAAGAGGTTGAGGAAAAGGGAAAGAGAAAAAGAAATCACCAAACCCACAGGCATTGCGGACTCAGAATAGCCACCCTGGGAGTTTTTTGAGGTGACCTCAGGCTCTGAGTGAGTATGATAACCTTACTGGGAATGGATCAAGGACACCCCCTCCTTGGCTTGGGCTACTGTGGTATCCAGGAGGAAGTAGGGGAAAGGGAGAGCCCCCTCTGAGTAGGCAGAGCCCTAGAGCAGGTTCATGGCAGTGGGCCCGGGTTCAACTCTTTGATGAACCTTTTTGCACAGAGTGGAGCTGGCTATTGGGGTTTTGCAGCTTCTCAATTCAAGCAGAAAGTGGTGGCCCTCTATCTGTTGAGATGTCTGTTGGTTTTGAACTTTGATTGACAGTAGGATGTCTTATCAGTAGACAACTCAGAAGGACCCAGACTACCCTGCCCATGCCTGCATTTCTGACTGAATTATCTCACCCCAAACATGGAAAACTCCTTCTACTTTTCCATCCTGGGGCTCATTCTGGTACCTTTTTCTCCCCATTTTCTTTTTCTTTCCTCTTTTTCTCCCCTGTCTCATCCAATAAGAGGAATATTAAACCTCCATCAAGCAACAGAATCTTTTACACTGAATACCTCACTCAATAGACAGGTAATACCAATGCCACAGGATCCATGACAGATGCTGGACAACACCTGTTCATCCCAGCTTCAAATCCTCTTCATGATTAACAGAGACCTGCACCCACATCTCCATCAGTGATTCCACCAACACAGAAAGAGCAGGAGAGTGACCCTGTACAGACAAGATAAAATCCAAAGTACACCTGCTCCACACTTTCATGTGTAGTAAAACATAAAATCAGGGTGAAACAAATCAATACATAACTAACAATTGAAGACAACAACTTCAAAATGTCTAGGAAACAACAGAAAACCTAAAATCAAACAAACAAAAAAAAAAAAAAAAAAACCAGAACAAGATAATTAAAAAAATAAATAAAAAAGCCTGGGTTAAAGAATCATCTATCATGGAAGAAGAACAAACAATAGAATTATCTGAGAAGGACTAAATGCACCAGTCAAGAGAAAGAGAGTGGCAGATTGGATGAGAAAAGAAGACTCAGCAATATTCTGCCTACAAGAGACCCACCTTAGACACAAAGATAAAAACAAATTAAAAACTAAGAGGTGGGGAAAAAAAATTTATACACACACACACACACACACATATACACACCAAGCTAATGGCAACAAAAAACGAGCAGGAGTACCAATATTAATTTCTGATAGAACAGACTTAAAGGTGAAAAACAGCATAAGAGACAAAGAAAAATACTATATGATGCAAAAAGAGTCAGTTGACCAAGAAGACATTACCATAATAAATATCTATGCACCCAATGAAAGAACTCCAAAATACATAAAGCAAATATTAACTGAATTGAAAGGAAAAATATACAATTCTATGGCAGTAGTAGGAGACTTTAACACACTAAGGAGGGATAGAACTCGAAAAATCTCAACAAAGGTACAGAAGTACTCAACAACACAACAACTAACTTGACCTCATAGACATGTACAGAGCACTCCACCCAACCAAAGCAAAATACACATTCTTCTCCAGTGCACATGAATCATTCTCCAGAATAGACCATATGTTAGAACACAAAATAAGCCTCAGTAAGTTCAAAAACATTGAAATACCATATAACATCTTCTCAGATCACAATACTATAAAATCAGAAATTAATAATAAGAAGATTGAGAAAAAAATATCAGATATGTGGAAACTGAATAACACACTGCTCAAAAGCCACTGGGTAACAGAAGATATAAAATGTGAAATTTAAAAAAAAAAAAAAAAAAAAACTTCTAGAAATAAATGAGAATGAAAATACAAATTACCAAAGCCTTTGAGGCACAGCAAAAGCAGTACTCAGAGGTCAATTTATAGCAATAAATGCATACATCAAAAAAGAAGAAAGAATCAAAGCCTTTGAGGCACAGCAAAAGCAGTACTCAGAGGTCAATTTATAGCAATAAATGCATACATCAAAAAAGAAGAAAGAATCAAAACCAACACTTTAACTCAACAAGTCCAATTGAAAAAGAGCAACAAAAGAAACCTATGGTATCCAGAAGTAGGGAAATAATAAAGATCAGAGCAGAAATAAACGAAGCAGAAAACAACAACCAAAAAAAAAAAAAGAGAAAATCAACAAAACAAGAAGCTGGTTCTAAAAGATTAACAAAATTGACAAACCACTGACAGATTTTACAAAGGAAAAGAAAGAGAAGATGCAAATATCACAAAAATTAAATGAAAAGGGTGACATCACAACAGAACTGACTAAAATAAAAAAGATAATAACAAAATATTACGAAGAACTGTACTCCAACAGATTTGAGAACCTATAAGAGACGGACAAGTTTCTAGAAACACAAGGCCTACCTAAACTATTCCAGTTGAAGATAGAATACTAGAACAGGCCATAACAAAAGAAGAAATTGAGCAGGTCATAAAAAAACTCCCCACACAAAAAAGTCCTGGCCCAGGAGGCTTCACTGGAGAATGTTATCAACTCTTCAGGGAAGAGCTGACACATATACTACTCAAACTATTCTGGAACATAGGAAAAGATGGAATACTCCCACATTCATTCTATGAAGCAAGCATAACACTTATACCAAAACCAGGGAAAGACATAACTAAAAAGGAAAACTACAGACCAATATCCATCATAAACATAGACAAAAAAGTCTTCAACAAAATCGTAGCCAAGAGAATCCAACAACCCATCAAAAAAATAATACATCATTACCTAGTGGAATTCATCCCAGGGATGCAAAAATAGTTCAACATCAGAAAAACAATCAATATAATCCACTACATAAACAAAACAAAAGAACCATATGATCATATCAATCAATCCAGAAAAGGCATTTGATAAAACACAACACCAATTCCTGTTCAAAACTCTAAACAAAATAGGTATAGAAGGGAAAATCCTCAGCATAATAAAGGGCATATACACAAAGCCAACAACCAACATTATTGTTAATGGAGAAAGACTCAATGTGTTCCATCTGTGAACAGGAACCAGACAATGATGCCCTCTATCACCACTTCTATTTAACATTGTATTGGAAGTCCTAGCCAGCGCAATAAGGCAAGAAGGACAAATAAAAGGCATTCAAATTGAAAAAGAAGTAAAGCTATCTCTGTTTGCAGATGATATGATCCTATACATAGAAAATCCAAGAGACTCAGCAAAAAAATTACTAGAACTAAAAGAAAGATTCAGCAAAGTAGCAGGATACAAGGTCAACATACAAGAATCAGTTGGATTCCACTACATCAACAAAGAGGCTTCTGAAAAGGAAATAAGGAAAACAATACCATTTACAATAGCTACCAAAAATATAAAATAGTTAGGAATAAATCTTACCAGAGACACAAAAGACCTATACAAAGAAAACTACAAACTACTACTACAAGAAACTGCAAGGGATCTACATAAATGGAAGAACATACCTTGTTCATGGATAGCAAGACTGAATATTGTGAAAATATCAATACTACCCAAAGCAATCTACACATTTAATGCAATACTGATCCAGAGCCCATCAACATTTTTTAAGGACATGGAAAAAAACAATCACTAATTTCATATGGAAAGGAAAGAGACCTCAGGTGAGCAAAGCAAATCACAGCTGAAAAAGAAAAACAAAGTAGGGGGTCTCACACTCCTAAATCTCAAAACCTCCTATACAGCATAGTAGTAAAACAGCATGGTATTGGTACAATGGCAGAGAGATAGACCAGGGGAACAGAATAGAAACCAAGCAATAGATCCATCCATCTACGGACAGCTGATCTCTGAGAAAGGACTAAAACCCATTAAGTGGTGGAGAGATAGAATCTGTAACAAATAGTGCTGGCAAAATTGGACATCCACTTGCAGAAAATGAAACAAGACCATACCTCACCACATACATAAAAAACAAACTCAAGTTGGATCAAAGATTTAAATGTAAAACCCAAAACGATAAAGCTCATCAAAGATAAAATAGGGGAAATCTAGGGGCCCTGATCTATGGCATAAATGACTTTCAAACATAACCCAAAATGTACTGGCAGTGGAAGAGAAGCTAGATAACTGGGCCTTTTAAAAAATTAAATTCTAATGTACATTGAAAGACTTCTCCAAAAGGGTAAAAAGAGAAACTACAGATTTGGGGAAAAAATATTTGGCTATGACATATCTGACAAGGGACTTATCTCCAAAATTTATAGAAAACTTTAACACCTCAACAACAAAAAGAGAAACAATTCAATTCAAAAATGGGCAAGGGACAAGAATAGACACTTCACTAAAGAAGATATACAGGTGGCCAACTAACACATGAGGAAATGCTCATGATGATTAGCCATTAGAGAGATGCAAATCAAAACAATAAGATATCATCTCACCCCAGCAATAATAGTAAAGTTTAACAAGACAGAGAGATTGGAACTCTCATACACTGCTGGTGGGACTGTAAAATGGTACAACCATTACAGAAAATGGTATGGCATTTCCAGAAAAACTTGAAAATAGAAATACTATTTGATCCAGCTACTCCATTACTAGGAATATACCCTAAAGAGGTGAGAGACAGGACACAAACATGCACGTTCATGTTCATTGCAGTACAATTCACTATAGCAACGAGATGAAAACAACATAAACACCCATCAACAGATGAATGGATAACCAAACTATGGTACATTCACACAATCAAATAATATGTAACATTAAAAAATAATGAAGAATACACAAATCACCTCACAACTTGGATGAATTTGGAGAACATTATGCTGAGTGAAATAACTCACAGATGGACATATATTGTATTGAGCCCATTATTGTAAAATGTCAAGGAAAAGTTTACTCAGGGAAGGAAATTCATTTTGTTGGTTACCAGGGATGGGAGGGCAGGAGAGGGAAAATTTCAGACTAGTTGGGGGTCACATGTTGATTTGGGTGGAAATTAAAATTTAAAATAAATAAATAAAAATAATTGACTTTGTCTTCTCAAGCTGCTCTTTGAAATATTCTCTTCAGCTATTTTACCTCATCATTTCTTCCATTGGCTTTAGCTACTCTCCTTTCAAGAGCAAGTTTCAGTCTCTTCTAACATCCATTTTGGTCTTTTCTTCCTTTTAATGGCCATTATTTTCCTTCATGCATCATGTTCTTTTTCTCTTTTTTTTTTTTTTTTTTGAGGAGTTAATTTTGTCCTTTAATACACAGGAAAAATAATCAGGAGAGTTTGAAGCTAAACAAGAGTTATTTCTTCTGGTCAACTCCTTTCCTGTTCACATATTAAAAACCAAAACCAAACCCACTGCTGTGGATTCTACTCCATCTCATGGTGACCCCTTTGTATGCAGAGTAGAACAGGCTCCATAAGTCTTTCAATGGCTATGAACTTCCAGAAATAAATTGTCAAACCTTTCTTCTTAGGCTCCTCTGAGTGTGTCTAAACCTTGACTTTTCAGTTAGCAGTTGAGTGCTAGGAGCTCTAGTGACATAGTGGTTAAAGCAATCAGCTACTAGCCACAATGTGGGCAGTCTTAACTTACCAGTCACTTTGCAGGAGAAAGATGGGGCAGTCTGCTTCCATGAAGATTTACAGCATTGGAAATCACATGGGGGCAGTTCTACTCTGTCCTATAGGGCTGCTATGAATCAGAATCAACTCAATTGTAGTGCCTTGTTCTTAAATTTTTATTGTGACTTGAGTGAAAGTTAACAGAGAAAATTAATTTTCCATACAGCAGTTCATACACATTTTGTCTCATGACATTGACTGCAATTTCCCACAGTGTAACAGCTTTCTTCCCACTTGTTCCCCAAAGTTACCTCTTCCCTGTGTCCTTCCCTTCCATGCACTGCTGCCCTCCGAGCTGTCTCCCTGTGCATACATTGCCCTTCTGTTCTCTTATGATTGATTGTTCCAAGTAGTGTATCTACCTCATGGAAATATTCAGCCCCTATGCCTGTCTATTATTTGGCTGAAAGCCACAGGAGTGAGTTCAATTCCAGACCTGAAGGACAGCTAGGGGCCACAGTCTCAGGGGTCTCACCAGGCTCTATATGACGGTCTTTTTTTTTTTTTTTTTTTTATAATTTTGAGTTTTGTTTCACATTGTTTCCAACTCTATCCAGGATCTCCTGCACAGATCCCCCTCCAAGTAGTTGACAGTGGTAGCCAGGCACCATCTAGTTCTTCAGGTCTCATGGACATATAGACTGAGCATCATATTGTCTATTAGTCACTTGGACTAACTGTTTCATGCACCTTTAGATTTCTTCATTCTTCTTTGCTTGGGACGAGGAGAGAACCATTGTTGCATCTAGATGGCTGCTTGCAAGCTTTTAAGATCTCCATCACTGTTCACTGAAGTAGGATGTGGAACAATGTTTTTGTGTACTATGTTATGCCAATTGAACTTGATGTCCTCTGAGACCATGGTCCCAAGCCCACAGGTCCAATTACTCCCTCCCTCCGGGCAGCTGGCTATGGCCCAGAAGTCACCACAACCTTGTCCCTTGTCAGCTCTACTATATACCTGGATATTCTTACAGCATATATAAATACACTTTTAGAAACATCATCTGCTGACCCTATACATGGTCATGGGGATGCTAACCACTGCCTAGACATTCTTGATCATTCGGCCTATCCACCCATCTCCCCACCCAAAAATCAGCATTTGCCTGACAACACAGTACTGTATATGCAAAAGGATTCATCTTTGTTGTCTGTACCTCCCATGTACCTCTCTGTCTTCTTCTTCCTCAATGCCACTGTGTTGATTACTCATATTTGATACATTGTCCTTCCCTTCATGCAAATCAATACTGTCTCTACCTGTCTAGCAGTGTTCAATCCCCCCAACTCCCACGCCTGGTAACCAACAAAGTTTCCTTCCATTGATAAACATTTCCTGACTTTTTACAATAATGAACTAATACAATATTTGTTCTTCTGTGATTGATTTATTTCATTCAGCATAATATCCTCTAAATTTATCCAGATTATGCCGTGTTTGGTAGATTCTACATTATTCTTAAATGTTGCATAATATTCCATTGTATGTATGTACCATAGTTTGCTTATCCTTTCTTCTGTTGATGGACATTTAGATTGTTTCTATCTTTTTGCTATTGTAAATAGTGCTGCGATGAACATGGGTGTGCATATATCTGTTTTTGTCCTGGCTCACACTTTGTTAGGATATATACCTAGTAATGGAATTGCTGGATTAAATGGTATTTTTAATTCCAACTTTTTAAGGACTACTGCTTTCCATAGTGGTTGTTTCATTTGACAGTCCCACCAGCAGTGTACTTTTCTGTCAGTTTGTTGTACTGTGCTTGCTTGTGTGTTGCTGTGAACCTGAAGGCTATGCCACCAGTATTTCAAATACAAGCAGGGTCACCCATGGTGGATAGGTTTCAGCAGAGCTTCCAGACTAAGACAGACTCAGAAGAAGGATTACACCATCCACTTCTCTAAGAATTGGACAGTGAAAACTATTTGAATAGCAGTGAAACACAGTCTGATATATTTCTGGAAATTTTTATGAATAGCCCTGAAACGCTGTCTGATATACTGCTGAAAGATGAGTCTCTCATGTCAGAAGGCACTCAAAATATGACTAGGAAAGAGGTGGCTTCTCAGAGTAGAGCTGACCTTAATAATGTAGATGGAGAAAAGCTTTGGGGACTTCCATTTGCTCATGTAGCACAAGTCAAAATGGGAAGAAACAGCTACCAACATTCATTAATAATTAGAACATGGAATGTATAAATTATGCATCTAGGAAAATTGGAAGTTGTCAAAAATGAAATGGAATGCATAAAGGTTGATATCCTAGGGATTAGTGTGCTGAAATGGACTGGTTTGGGCCATTTTTAATCAGACAACCACCTTATCTACTATGCTGGGAATGACAAATTGAAGAGGAATGATGTGGCATTCACCATCACAAAGAATGTCTCAAGATCTATTCTGAAGTACACTGCTGTCAGTGATAGGATAATATCCATATGGCTACACACAAGATCAGTTAATACTATTATTCAAATTTACACATCAACCACTAAAGCCAAAGATGAGAAAATTGAAGATTTTTACCAACTTCTGCAGTCTAAAATTGACCAAACTTGCAATCAATGGGTGTTGATTATCATTGGCGATTAGAATGCAAAAGTTGGAAACAAAGAGTAATCACTGGTAGTTGGAAAATATGGCCTTGGTGATACATACAACGCTGGAAATTGCATGATAGAATTTTGCAAAACTAATGACTTATTCATTGCAAATACCGTTATTCAACAACACAAACAATGACTATACACATGGACTTTGCAAGATGGAGTACACAGGCATCAGATCAATTACATCTGTGGAAAGAGGCAATGGATAACCTCAATGTCCTCAGCCAATACAAGGCCAGGAGCTGATTGTGAAACAGATCATCAATTGCTCACATGAAAGTTCAAGTTGAAGCTGAAGACAATTAAAGCAAGTCCATGAGAGCCAGAATATGACCTTGACTATATCCCTCCTGAATTTCGAGTCCATCTAAAGAATAGATCTGATGCATTGAACACCAGTTACTGAAAACCAGAGGAGTTGTGGGATGACATCAGAATATCATCCATAAAGAAAGCAAAAGGTCATTAAAAAGACAGGAAAAGAAGAAAAGGCCAAAACAGATGTCAGAAGAGACTCTGAAACTTTCTCTTGAACAGAGTAGCTAAAGCAAATGGAAGAAATGACAAGATAAAAGAGCTGCACAGATTTCAAAGAGCAGCTCAAGGAGACAAAGTTAATTATTATAATGAAGTGTTCAAAGACCTGGAGTTAGAAAACCAAAAAGAAGAACACTCTCAACATTTCTGAAATGCTGAAATGGACTGAAGAAAAAGTTTAAGGCTTGAGTTGCAATATTGAAATATCCTACAGGCAAAATATTGAATGCTGCATGAAACATCAAAAGAAGATGGAAGGTTTACACAGAATCACTTTACCAAAAAGAACTGGTTGATGTTCATCCATTTCAGGAGGTGGCATATGATCAGGAACCAATGGTGTTGAAGGAAGAAGTCAAAGCTGCACTGAAGTAATTGGCAGAAAACAAGGCCCCAGGAATTGGCAGAATACCCCCCGAATACCCCATGTTGGAGGCACTCACTTGTCTATGCCAAGAAATTTGGAAGACAGCTACCTGGCCAACTGACTGGAAGAGATTCACATATGTACCCATTCTGAAGAAAGGTGATCCCACAGAATGTGGAAATTATCGAACAATATCATTTATATCACACACAAGTAAAATTTTGCTGAAGATAATTAAAAAAATGGTTTCAGTAGTATATTGACAGAGAACATCCAGAAATGCAAGCTGGATTCAGAGGAGGGCATGGAACGAGGGATATAATTGCTGATGTCAGATAGATCTTGGATGAAAGCAAAGAATACCAGAAAGATGTTTTCTTGTGTTTTATTGACTATGCAAAAGCAGTTGATTGTGTGGATCATAACAAATTATGGATAACATTGAGAAGAATGGGGATTCCAGAACACTTGATTGTACTCATGAGGAACCTGTACATAGACCAGGAGGCTGTCATTCAAACAGAAAAGGGGATACTGCATGTTTGAAAATCAGGAAAGGAGTGCATCAGAGTTGTATCCTTTCACCATATTTATTCAATCTGCATGCTGAACAAATAATATGGGAACCTGAACTATATAAAGAAGAATATGGCATCATGATTTGAGGAAGACTCTTTAACAACCTGTTATATGTAGATGACACAACTTTGCTTGCTGAAAGTGAGGATGACTTAAAGCACTTACTGATGATAATAAAAAAAAAATCAGTCTGTAGTATGGATTACATCTCAACATAAAGAAAATGAAAATCCTCACAACTGGACCAATAAGCAGCATCACAATAAATAGAGAAAAGATTGAAGTTGTTAAAAATTTCATGTTAGAGGCGGGGCAAGATGGCGGACTAGGCAGAAGGATTGCACAGACCCTCTTCAACAAAGAAAAGGGAAACCAAT
>NW_006921674.1:7609432-7612693 GCF_000298275.1 Orycteropus afer afer | reverse complement strand
CAATGACATGAGACAAAGTATATGTGAACTGCTGTATGAAAAGTGAATTTACTCTGTAAATCTTCACCCAAATCCTAATAAAAAAAAAAAAAAAATTTCATGTTACTTGGTTCCACAATCAACACCAATGGAAGCAGCATCAAGTCATCAGACAATGTATTGCACTGGGCAAATCTGCTGCAGAAGACCTTTTTCAATTGCTGAAGAGAAAAGATACCTTCTTGAAGACTAAGGTGTGCTTAACCCAAGTCATGGTATTTTCAATTGGCTCATATGCATGTGAGAGCTGGACAATGAATGAGGAAGACCAAAGAAGAGTTGATGCTTTCAAGTTGTGGTGTTGATGAAGAATACTGAAAGTACCAGGGAATGCCAAAAGAACTAACAAACCTGTCCTGGAAGAAGTGCAACCAGAATGCTCCTTGGAAGCAAGAATGGCCAGTCTTTGTCTCACCTACTTGTATCATATTTTCAGAAGGGACCATTCCCTGGAGAAGGTTATCATGCTTGGTAGAGTGGAGGGTCGATGAAAAAGGGGAAGACCCTCAATGGGATGGATTGACACAGTGGCTGCAACTATGGGCTCATGTATAGTAAGGATTGTAAGGCTGGCATAGGACCAGGCAGTGTTTCATCCTGTTGTACATAGAGTCACTATGAGTCAGAACTGACTCAACAGCACTTAACAACAACAACAACAATAACCAGTGTATTACTGTCCCAATCTCTCCACATCTTCACCAGAATTTGTTATTTTCTGTCTTCTTGAACTTTGCTACTACTGCTGGGGCAGGATAGTATCTCATTGTTTTGATTTACATCTCTCTAATGGCTAATGATCATGAATATTTCTTCATGTGTTTGTTGGCCACCTGAATATCCTGTTTGGTGAAGTGTCTATTCATGTCGTCTGCCCATTTTTTAATTGAATTGTTTAACTTTTTGGTGTTGAGGTGTTGGAGTGTTCTATAAATTCTAGAGATAAGTTCCTTGTCAGATATGTTGTTGCCAAATATTTTTTCCCAATCTGTAGGTTCTCTTTTTATTCTTTAGGAGAAGTCTTTTGAAGCACATAAATATTTAATTTTTAGAAGGTCCCATGCATATTAGTTTTTCTTCTGCTGTTTGTGCATGTTGGGTTATGCTTGATAGTCTATATAGGCCATTAAAAAAAAAAAAAAAACTCACTGCCATTGAGTATGATCTGATTCATAGCGACCCCTCCTTGGGTTTCCAAGGCAGTATCACTACAGAAGTAGATTGCCCAATCTTCCTTCTGAGAGTGGCTGGTGGGTTTGAACCACTAGCCTTCTGGTTAGCGGTCAAATGCCTTAAGCACTATGCCAAATTTGTCCCTAGTTTTTCCTTGAGAAACTTTATAATTTTAGGTTTCACATTTAAGTCTTTGATCCATCTGGAGTTAGTTTTTGTGCATGGTGTGAGGTACAGATCTTGTTTCATTTTTCTGCAAATGGATATCCAGTTTTGCCAGCACCATTTATTAAACTCTTCCTCATTTAATAGATTTCAGCCTTTTGTCAAAAATCAGCTGATCACAGGTCAATGGATCTATTTCTGGGTTCTCAGTTCCAATTCACTGGTCTATGCATCTGTCATTATACCAACATCAGGCTGTTTTGATTACTCTGGCTGTATAGTAAGTTTTGAGATCCAGGAGTGTGACACCTCCTACTTTGTTCTTCTTCTTCAGTAGTGCTTTGCTTATCTGACATCTCTTTCCTTTCCATATAAAATTAGTGATTGGTTTTTGCCATATCCTTAAAAAACGTTGATGGGATCTGGATTGGGATTGCATTGAATGTACAGATTGCTTTGGGTCATATTGACTTTTTCACAATGTTCAATCTTCCTATGCACAAGCATAGTATGTTCTTCCATTTATGTAGATGCCTTACAGTTTCTTGAAGTAGTGTTTTGTGCTTCGATTGTACAGATCTTTTGTGTCTCTGGTAAGATTTATACCAAAGTATTAAATTTTTTTGGTAGTTATCATAACTGGTATTTATTTCATTATTTCATTTTCAGCAATCTCTTTGTTGGTGCAGAGGAATCCAGCTGATTTTTGTATGTTATCTTGTATTCTGCCACAATGCTACATCTCTCAGTTCCAGTAGATTTTTGACTAAGTCTCTTGGGTTTTCTAGGTATAGGATCGTTTCATCAGCAAACAGGGATAGTGTTACTTTTTCCTTACCAATTTGGATGCCTCCAATTCCCTTTCTTGCCTTATTGCCCTCTCTAGGGCTTCTAATATAATGATGAATAGGAGTGGTGATAGTGCTCATCCTTGTCTGGTTCCTGTTTGCAAGGGGAATGGTTTCAGTCTCTCTCCATTGAAAATAATGTTGGCTGTTGGTTTTGCATATATGCCCTCTATTGTGTTGAGAAATTTCCCTTCTATTCCTACTTTGCTGAGTTTTTATCAGAAATGAGTGTTGAATTTTATCAAATGCCTTTTTGCATCGATTAATATGATCATGTGGTTCTTTTTCTTTATTTTACTTATTGATAGATTACTTTGATTATTTTTCTAATGTTGAACTATCTTTGCATACCTATGATGAACTCCACTTGGTCATATTATTTTTTTGATATGTTGTTGGAGTCTTTTGGCTAGGATTTTGTTGAAAATTTTGGCATCTATATTCATAAGGCATATTGGTCTATAGGTTTCCTTTTTAGTGATATCATTGCCTGGTTTGGCTATCAAGGTTATGTTTGTTTCATAAAATGAATTTGGAAGTATTCCATCCTTTTGTATGTTCTGGAATAGTTTGAGTAGGATCGGTGTCAGTTCTCTGAATGTTCGATAGAATTTTTCAGTGAAACTATCTGGGGTAAGACTTTTATTTTGTTGGTAATTTTTTCATGACCTGTTCAATTTCTTCTTTTTTTGTGGGTCTATTCAAAATTTCCATCTCTGTTTGTGCTAGTTTAGGTAAGTGGTATGTTTCTGTCCATTTCCAGTGGTAGAAATCTGTCCATTTCTTCTAGATTTTCAAATTTGTTGGAGTACAGTTCTTCATAGTATCCTGATATTATCCTTTTTATTTCAGTTGATTCTGTTGTGATGTCACCCAATTCATTTTTTATTCATGTTATTTGTATTCTCTCCCTCTTTTCCTTTGTTAAATTTGCCAGTGGTTTGTCAATTTTATTAATCTTTTCAAAAAACCAACTTCTAGTCTTGCTGATTTTTTTTATTGTCTTTCTATTTTCTGTTTTATTTATTCTGCTCAA
>NW_006921674.1:7594999-7609332 GCF_000298275.1 Orycteropus afer afer | reverse complement strand
TAATTGTTGGAGATGTTGAGTTAAAGTGTTGATTTTGGCTCTTTCTTCTTTCTTGATGTGTGCATTTATTGCTATAAAATGCCCTCTGGTAATTGCTTTTGCTGTGTCCCAAAGATTTTGGTATGTTATGTTTTCATTCTCATTTGATTCAAGGAATATTTAATTTCATCTTTTAATTTTGTCTATTACCCAGTCATTTTTAAGGAGGGTGTTATTCAGTTTCCATGTGTTTGCCCTTTTTCCATTGATCTTCCTATTGTTGATTTGAAATTTTATTGCATTGTGATCTGAGAAGATGCTTTGCAGTATTTCAATGTTTTTAAATTTATTAAGGCTTGCTTTGTGACCTAATATATGGTCTATGTTGGAGAATGTTCCATGTGCACTGGAAAAGAATGTATATTGTGCCGTTGTTGGGTGAAGTGTTCTGTAGACGTCTGTGAGGTCAAGTTGGTGCATTGTATTGTTTAATTCTTCTGTGTCTTTGTTGAATTTCTTCCCAGTTTGTCTATCTTTTATTGAACATGGAATATTAAAGTCTCCTACTATTACTATGGAGTCATCTATTTGTATTTCAATATTTTTTCCCAATCTGTAGGTTCCCTTTTTATTCTTTTCGAGAAGTCTTTTGAAGCACATAAAAATGTTTTTAGAAGGAGAGGGAGAGGTTTTGGGGCCTTTCATTGGGTCCATAGATATTTATTATGGTTATATCTTCTTGTTCAATTGATTCTTTAATCATATATTGTCCTTCCTTGTCTCTTATGGTGGTTTTTGTCTTAAAGTCAATTTGATCAGAAATTAATATTGCCACTCCTGCTCATTTTTTATTGCCATTTGCTTGATTTATCTTTTTCCAACCTTTGATTTTTAGTGTATTTTTGTCTTTGTCTCTCAGGTGTGTGTCTTGTAGACAGCATATTGATTGATGGGTAATGTTTTCTTATCCAGTCTGCAACTCTCTGTCTCTTGAGTGGTGCATTTAATCCACTGGCATTCAGTGTAATTATCAACAAGTATGAATTTGTTACTATCATTTTGTTATGTGTTTTTTCATGGGGTTGCTGATTTCTTTGTTCCTTATGATTTTCCACGCTGAACTCATTTTGTTTATGAATCATGTTATCATTTCTTTTGTTGCTATTGTTTTAGTATTTACTAAATAATTTTGCTTGTCATCTTTTTTGTTTTGGTGCGAAGGTTTAACATTTTTCTTTGAGGTTATCCTGTGATTTGTAGTTTTCTTCCCAAGTTTAGAATAGTCCATTCTATCTTGCAATTGTCTTGACTTCCTCGCCATTTAGAAGTTCCATCACTACATAATTTTTTTCTCTTTTTGGTTTGTAGTTGTCCTCACTTGCCAATTGATATCTCTGGTCCCTGTTTACAATCCTGTAAGCTTATTTTATTTTGGATATTTCCATAATTGTGTCAGTTTCTGGGTTATGTCATCATGTTTGTTAATGGTTGGTTGTTGTTTCCTGTTGTTGGTTCACTGTCCAAAGGACTCCCTTGAGCAACTCTTGTAAGGTTTGTCTGGTTTTCACAAATTCCCTTAACTTCTGCTCATCTGGAAATGTCCTAATTTCACCATCATATTTGAGGTACAATTTTGCCAGGTACATAATTCTTGGTTGGAAATTTTTCTCTTTCAGGGTTTTATATATACCATCCCATTATCTTCTCACTTGCATGGTTTCTGCTGAGAAATCAGAGCTTAGTCTTATTGGTTGCCCTTTGTAGGTAACTTCTCATTTTTCCCATGCTGCTTTCAGGATTCTTTCTTTGTCTTTGGTTTTGGTGAGTTTGATTATATGTTTTCATGATTTGCGTTTGGGGTCTATCCTGTTTGGGGTTCACTGGACTTCTCAAATGGATATATTCTCATCTTTCATCATATCTGAGAAATTCTCTTCCAACAAATCTTCAACAATTTTCTATGTGGTTTTATTTGTCTCTTCCTATTCTAGAATTCTGATTACATGTAAGTTATTCCTTTTGATGGTATCTCACATGAATCTTAGGCTTTCTTCATTTTTGTTTTTGTTTTTTTATCTTTTTTTCTGATTTATCACTTTCCAAAGAAGTATTGAGGTGTTTGTCTTCATTGTCCTAATTCTATCTTCCATTGTTTCAATTCTACTCTTTGCCCTTTCAATGTGTTACCTATTTCTGAAAATTTAGCATTAATCTTCTGGATTTCTATCTATAAATTTTGTATCATTTCTAATTTTTCATTTATTTTGTCATTTTTTTCTTGTATTTTCTTCTGAAATTGTTCTAGGGTTTTGTCAGTGTTTTCCTTGAACTGTCTCTCAATCCATTGATGATACCTAAATATAATTCTTTTGAATTCTTTATCAGGGAGTTCCAATGCTGCTTCTTCCTCAGGGATGTCTTTCTTCTTTGTGTGAACTCTGATGATTTGTTGTGTCCAACACATTGTGACATTGTATTTATATTTAATTAGTGATTGTATATTGGAATTATTTGCCCAAATTTTTTCTTTTTTTTTTTTTTTTTTTTGTTTGTTTCATTTGGATGTATGTGAGTAAGCAGGGTACTGTGCTCCTCTATTCGGTTGTTGGCAGCACTTATGCATTCACCATCTGTCTCCTAGGATGTGTGAGAGAGAATGAGAGTGGGTACACAGATCTCTGTTAGTTGTTTGTAAAGAGCAGTTAAGAGTGAGTCAGGTTCATATTGGCTATTGTGTATCATTGGCTAGTTGGTGCAGAAGCAAGTGGTGGCCCTCACTCAGTAAGTGGGGCTGCAGGAGGTGCAGGTATGGTTGGGTTGCTGTCTCCCACTCAGTTAGACAAAAACGACAATTGGAAAAAAAAAAAAAAAAGTAAAAGCAAGAGGACAAAAACCACACATCACTTAAACACATAGGAACAATCACCAAAAAGAGAAAGAAAAAAAATGAGAGCAACATAAAAAGCAATAAATGAGACAGAATATTTCAAGAAACACTTGTAAAAAATATTTCTTTAAATATTTTAAAGAAATATTTTTTTCAACATTTAAGAAAAAAATCAATAGAAATAGAAGAAGAGAAAAAAAAAAGAAAACCCACAATATCTGGGGAGGGGGTAATAAAAGACTAGAGCTACAATAAGAGAATAATGAAGAAAAAATGGGAAAAATGCACAAAGAAAAACAAAAGATGGCAAGAATCACAGGGAGAAATAAAAATGGGAACCAGGAAAATGGAAGAGAAGAAAAGGCAAAAACTAGAACCTAAGAAGGGAAGAAGAAAGAATAAAAATAAAAGGAAGGAATAAAAAGAATAATTTTAAAACAAACAAAAAAATAAAAAAATAAATCGGGGTGTAGGGACAGGGCAGGACACCCAGGCTTCATTAGAGCACACAGACTAGGATGGAATTCCTGCTGGCCCAAGAATGTTGGTGGGGGTGAAGGATGGCTTCACATCCATTAATGAAGAGGGTGTGGTGTATAAAAGTAACAAGGGAAGTAGCAAGGCTTTCCAGTCATCAGCCTCCTGTATGTCCATGCTGTCGTTGGAAAGCAGAGCCTATTCTGAGGTCCCTGGGAGCTGAATGAGAACGCTGTTGCTTTCAATATCCAAAATGGTCAAACCACTTGAAAACATTCAAAATGGCTGAACCTTCCTGACAGCCAAAAGTCCACAGCTCAATTGTCTCCTTCTTTGCTGTTTCCCTTTTTAGTCATCAGCCACTATTGCAGTCATCTATGCAGCCCTTGGTGATCAGGGCTGATTTTTAGGTTAATTCTCAGGTCTGAATACCACTTGGAAATATCCAAACTGTCTGTACTGTCAGGATCGCTGACAGTCCGCAGCTCCATGTGTCTCCTTATTCATAGTTTTCATTTAGGTTCTTCTACTAGTTGGTATTTAATCTACTTCTGTATCCTTCCTTTCAAAGCTCTGGGCTCTAAGATTATCTTCTGTATCTGTGTCAATTGGTTTCTCTTTACTTTGTTGAAGAGGGTCTGTGTAGATTGTTTGCCAATTCTACCATCTTACAGGAAGTTGGGCCATGTATCATGCTCTTGATGTAATCCCACAACTCGTCTGATTTTTGGTCATTGCTATAAATGCTTCAACTTATTCTTCAGATGATCTCTAAATTCGGGAGGGATATAATCAAGGTCATATTCTGGCTCTCATTGACTTGTTTTAATTGTCTTCGGCTTCAACTTGAACTTGCATATGAACACCTGATGGTCTGTTCCACAGTCAGCTCCTGGCCTTGTTTTGGCTGATGATACTGCTTTGGCCTTTTTCCAAAGATGTAGTCAACCTGATTTCAGTGCATTCCATCTGGCAAGATATACATGTATAGCTGCCATTTATGTTGTTGAAAAAAAGTTATTTGCAATTAGTAAGTCATTGGTCTTGCAAAATTCTATCATATGATCTCTATCACCAAGGCCCTACTTTCCAACTTCTGATGATTCCTCTTTGTTTCCAACTTTTGCATTCTAGTCACCAGTAATAAATACATCTTGATTTCATGATTTCATGCAATCAATTTCAGACTGCAGAAGTTGGTAAAAATATTCAATTTCTTAACCTTTGCGTTTAGTGGTTGGTGTGTAAATTTGAATAATAGTACTATTAACTGGTCTCTTTGTAAGCATGTGCATATTATCCTATCACTGATAGCACTGTACTTCAGGATAGATCTGCAAATGTTCTTTTTGATGATGAATGCAACACCATTCCTCTTCAATTTGTCATTCCTGGCACAGTAGATCATATGATTGTCCAATTCAAAATGGCTGATACCTATCCATTTCTGCTCACTAATGCCTAGGATATCAATCATTATGCATTCCATTTCATTTATGACAACTTTGAATTTTTCCTAAATTCATACTTTATACATTCCATATTCTGATTATTAATGGATATTTGCAGGTGTTTCTTTCCATTTTGAGTCATGCCCCATGAGCAAATGAAGGTCACAAAAGCTTTACTCCATCCATGTCATTAAGTTGACTCCACTTTGAGGAAGCAGAATTTCCCCAGTCATATTTTAAGTGCCTTCCAACCTGAGGGGCTCATCTTTCAGCTCTATATCAGACAATGTTTCAGGGCTGTTCTTAAAGTTTTCCAGTAATATATCAGACAGTGTTTCACTACTATTCCTTGGGTTTTCACTGACCAATTCTTTGAGATGTGGATGACACCTTCCTTCTTCCGAGTTTGTCTTAGTCTGGAAGCTCTGCTGAAACCTGTCCACCATGGATGACCCTGCTGATATTTGAAATACTGGTAGTATAGCCTTCAGCTTCACAGTAACACACAAGCTACCACAGTATGACAAACTGACAGATGAGTGGTGGATACAAAAGATATAATTAAATATATCAGGAAGCAGAACCAATAATGTGCATATTTTACTCTGGCAAGTTATGTACAAAACCTAGATTCATACTAAAATACATGCAAAGACACTTCCTTCTCACCATTGGCTTCCTCAGAAAACAAAATGGTGATTTTTTAAAAAAAAGAAAATTATATATGTACAGCAGCACAGATTCAACTAAAAGCTAAAAGTCAATTTTAATGTTTGGCATAAAATGAACAATATGTGTGAAATTCAAAGGGCACAGTTGGTAATAGATTTTCCTCATTATAAAGACAATGTTTTTCCAGTGGATAGAAATAGCTTTTGGCTACCAGAATTTCCAAAAAAGCCAAATAAATACAGAAGCTGAAAACCAAGAGAAGAAAATGTCAGTAAGGTCCTTTTCAGAAAGCATGTATTGAGAGCTTGTACACTTTCATGTTTGTATATTTTGATAAATACATTCTCCTCTGACCTACTCCATCTCCTCCACCCATTATTCACTAATAGAAATTAATCTATGGTGAACAATGAATCATAATTTCATCAAGACTTGGTCCTCAATAGTTATTTAATGGAATATAGTTTTTAAATTGTAAAAAAAAAAAAAAAACTGCAAGGCAATTTTTGGATGCTCAAAGATGGAGAAATTTACCTTAAATTCACAAGCAAATATTCAGAATCGATAATGCTATGTATATGCATTCAATAAATAAACATTGTTAAGAGACATTATGGGATATTCACAAATAAGCAAGGCACAGTCTCAGCCCTGAAGGAACCCAGGGCTACTATAGTATAATAGTTAGAAATGATGTGCCATTGGTTACCACTAAAGTAGATCTATGGCTGGGCTACCCCATAGGCAGATTAGGCCCACACTGAGGACATCAACAAAGCAGTGACAACAAGATTATGAAATTATAAAAGTTCACCTTTGATAAATTTTTCCTGTTTTATTCTCAGAAATTCTAGAAAGAAATTATTTGAATTTTAACATGCATATGAATTATGCATCATGGTAGGGAAAAAATACATAATTTTATTTTTAATTGTACATGGGGGGTGGCATCATAGCTGTGAGATCTTTGGAACTCCAAGGGGCTCAAAGGTGTCATTGGGTAATTGTATTTTTTTTTTCCTTCTGAGCATGTTGAAAAATTAAACCTTTGCTTTAATGAAAAATGATGGAGGATAAGAAGTGGCAATGTATCTATAGCAATTAAATCCAAATCAAACCAGTTGCCATCAAGTCAATTCTGACTCATGGTGACCCCTATATTCATGTACACTGTATAGAGTTTTCAAAACTGTGACTCTTAGGAAGGACATCACCAGATCTATCTTCCCAGGAACCTCTGGCTGCTTTGAACTGCCAAACTTTTGGTTAGTAGTAAAACACTTAAGCAATTGTGCCACCCTTTGACCCCATCTGTTATTGGTGCTAGGTGCTGTTGAATTGGCGCCAACTCATAGCCACCCTATGTAGAACAAAAGGAAATACTGCCTGGTCCTACAATATCTTCACAATCTTTGCTATGCTTGAGCCCATCGTCACAACCACTGTGTCAATCCATCTCATTGAGGGTCTTCCCCTTTTCTTCTGACCCTCTACTTTACCAAACATGATATCCTTCTCCAGGGAATGGTCCCTTCTGATACCATGACCAAAGTAGGTGAGACAAAGTCTGGCCATTCTCTCTGCTAAGGAGCATTCTGGCTGCACTTCTTCCAAGACAGATTTGTTCATTCTTCTGGTAGTCAATGGTATTTCCAGTATTCCTCAACAAAACCACAATTCAAAAGCATAAACTCTTCTTCAGTGTTCCTTATTCATTGTCCAGCTTTCACATGCTTATGAGGCAACAGAAAACACCATGGCTTGGGTTGGGTGCACCTTAGTCTTCAAACAGACATCTTTACTCTTCAACACCTTAAAGAGGTCTTTTGCAGAAGATTTTCCCAGTGCAAAATGACTTTTGATTTTTGACTTCTGCTTCCATGGATGTTGATGTGGGTCCAAGTAAAATGAAATCTTTGACAACATCAATCTTTTCTCCATTTATTGTGATGTTGCTTATTGGTCCAGTGGTAAGGATTTTTGTTTTCTTTATGTTGAGATGTAATCCATATTGAAGATTGCAGTCTTTGATCTTTAACAGAAAGTGCTTCAAGTCATCTTCAATTTCAGCAAGCAAGGTTGTGTCATCTGCATATCTCAAGTTATAATGAGTCTTCTTCCAATCCTGATGTTGCGTTCTTCTTAATATAGTCCAGCTTCTGAAACTATTTGCTTACCATACAGATTGAATAAGTATGGTGAAAAGATACAACCTATTCACACATCTTTCCTGATTTAAAACCATGCAGTATTCCCTTATTCTGTTTGAACAATTGCCTCTTAGTCTATGTACAGGTTCCTCATGAGCATAATTAAGTGTTCTGGAATTCCCATTCTTCATAATGTTATCCATAATTTGCAGTGAACCACATAGTTCAATGCCTTTGTATAGTCAATAAAACCAGGTAAACATCTTTCTGCTATTCTTTGCTTTCAGTCAAGATCCATCTGACATCAGCAATGATATCTTTCATTCAATATCCCCTTATGAATCCAGCTTGAATTTCTGGAAGGTTCCTATAAATATACTGCTGAAATCATTTTTGAATTATCTTCAGCAAAACTTTACTTGTTTGTAATGTTAATGACATTGTTTGATAATTACCACATTCTGTTAGATCACTTTTCTTTGGAATGGGAGCAAATATCAATATTTTCCAGTCAGTTGGCCAGGTAGCTGTTCTCCAGATTTCTTGGCATAAGCAAGTAAATGCCTCCAGATGCCTGTTGAAACATCTCAAAGGGTATTCCATCAATTCCTGGAGCTTTGTTTTTTGCCAATTCCTTCAATGCAGCTTATACTTCTTCCTTCAATACCGTTGGTTCTTGATCATATGCTACCTCCTGAAGTAGTTGGACAATTCTTTTCTATGCAGTGACTCTGTGTATTCCTTCCATCTTCTTTTGATGCTGCCTCATCATTCACTATCTGCCCTTCAATATTGCCATATTTTCTAACTAGTGATGATTCTTCATTTCCAAATTTTGTATTCTAATTACCAGTAATTATCAATATATCTTGTTTGCAGTTTTGTCAATTTCATACTGCAGAAGTTGGTAAATATCCTCAATTTCTTCATCTTTTGTTTTAATGGTTGGTGCATTAATTTGAATAATATTAGTATTAACTGCTCTTCCTTGTATGTGTATAGATATTATCTTATCACTGACAGCATTGTATATCAGAATACATCTTGAAAAATTCTTTTTTTTATTATTAATTTATTTTTTATTGTGACCTGGGTGAAAATTTACAGAGCAAATTCACTTTCCGTACAGCAGTTCACACACATCTTGTCTCATGACATTGACTACAATTTACCACAATGCAACAGCTCCCCTCTCACTTCCTCCCAATAGTTGTCTCCATGCACTCCTGCCCCCTGAGCTGTCTCCCTGTGCATAAACAGCCTTTCTTTCTCCCATGATTGTTCTCTCCCAGGAGTGTATCTTCCTCAGGTAAATGCCCAACTACTATGCCTGTCTTTTGTTTGGCTGGGAGCCACAGGTGTAGGTCCGATTCCAGACCTGAAGGGCAACTAGGGCAATAGCCTCAGGGTTCCACCAGGCTCTATCAGACCACCAAACCTAATCCCCCCCCCTTTTTTTCCCCCCAAATGATTTTGAGTTTTGTTCCACATTGTTCTCCCTCTCTATCCAAGATCTCCTACATATACTCCCCTCCAAGCAGTTGATAGTTTTAGTCAGGCACCATCTAGTTCTTCTGGTCTCATAGTCTTATAGGCTACAGATCACATGGTGTACCAGTCACTAGGACTAATTCTTTCCATGAATCTTTGGTTTTCTTCATTCTTCCTTGCTCTGGATGAGGAGAGACCCATCGTTGCATCTAGATGGCTGCTTGCAAGCTTTTAAGAGCCTAGTCGTTACTCACCAAAGTAGGAGATGGAACAATGTTTTGTGTAGTGTGTTATGCCAATTGAGCTTGATGTCCCCATTCAAACATTCTTCTTAATGATAAATGTGATACAGTCCTTTACAATAGACTCCATCTATAGTAATTATGAATCATTAATTTCATAGCTGAGTGTTGTCTTTATCACTCAGTTTTTTACACTTTTTGTAAACTACCTCAAGTTATTTGTTTCATTTGTTGTTCTTGGATTTCCAGCTTTCCACTTTAATGATAAATAATGGGAGACAATGACTGTACCTTGGACAAAACATCTGTGTGATAAGTCGGTCATTTATATGGAAGTGCCACTCCTCGGAAGGAAGGTTGGGCAATCCTACTTCCGTAGTGATACTGCCTCGGAAACCCAAGGAGGGGTCGCTATGAGTCAGGGCTGACTCCACAGCACATAACAACAACAACAACAACAACTCTTTGATATTACTTGATTTTATGGCACATTTTATCATGAGCCATTGTATTCAAAATCATGTCAATGATAAGTCAAACAGCCACTTTTACTTCAACTTGGGCAGAGCATCTGTGATTGTTGTGCTAATCATCACAACAGAAAGAGATGTTTTGTTACTTTTTTATTGTCCTTAGTAAGGTCAGAGAGGAAGGAAAACCTTAAGTAAAGAGGAACTTCTCTCCTTCCCTCAATAGATTCTCCTGGGTGTGGACATGGAGTTGATAGAGCTGTATGTAGATACTGATGTTAGTCCCATCCCAGGACCAGCTAAGTCAACTATTTTTCAGAACTTCCCAGGTGATTGTAATGTACAGCCTTGTTTGAGAATCAGTTATATTGATGGCTCCTCCATCCTATTCACCCCTCTGCCAAGTTCTCTCTGATTCAGCAATAGGTTGTTGTAACTCTGCATTTGACATAACAGCTTAGCCTGTTCTCCAAATCTTTCCTTAAGTACAGTGTCAATATTTTTAAAGTTAAGATTAATCACACAAATACTGTCATTGTTTTATTATTCATGTAATATATTTATAGTGAATTTGATGTTCTTTGGACCATATTAATAAGAAAGTGTCTAGATTTTTACATTTGCCTGCTAACCAGATGGTTGGTGGTTCAAACCCACCAGCCACTCCTCGGAAGGAAGGTTGGGCAATCCTACTTCCGTAGTGATACTGCCTCGGAAACCCAAGGAGGGGTCGCTATGACTCAGGTATGACTCGACGGCACATAACAACAACAACAACAACATATTTCACATGTAATGTATCTTAATAGAAAGCTTCTCATTATAATTGGCACTCCCTGGAATGAAATCTCAATATTTTCCACAACTGCTTTACCACTTTGTTTCACTTTCTCCACCCTTTGGTTGTATATAACACAATGCTACCTACACACACAACTGCCTCTTTTATTATAGTAGGAATACATCCAGAGTTTTTTCTGGTGAACATTTTGATCAAAGACCCAATAGATAGATCCTGATCAATAGGAGGAAAAATGTTGAACAAAATATCAAATTACTCTGGAATCCAGACTTACTAGATCCATTGAAACTGGGGAGCCCAAAAATCTATTGTCCTGAAATAATCTTTAAACCAAAACTATCCCACAAAGTCATCTGTAAATAGAACTCTTTAGTTCAATTAATAATGAATGTTGGCCTTGAACATTTTGCTTGTTGAAAGAATTATCTACATGCAACCAAACTGACAAGAGTTACTCTAAAGCACAGATAAGAACTTTAAAGAATATACAAAACTCACAACCAAACTCACTGCCATTGAGTCAATTCTGACTCATAGCAACCTCTTTTGGGTTTCTGAGATGGTAAATCTTTACAGAAGTAGACTGCCCAATCTTCCTACCATGGAGTGGCTGATGGGTTTGAATCACCAACCTTATGGTTAACAGTCAAATGTCTTAGGCACTACACCACCAGAGCTCCTTTTAAAGGGTACAGAGAGTAAAAGTTAATACAGATAGAGAAAACGAGAGTGATGACACAATTTGGAGAACATTAGCAGTGGCATTTATCTGTGCATGTTGAATGAATGTGCTTTGTTAAACTTGAAAAGAAAAAACAAGTTTTCGAAGAATTTTGTTTGGGTACATGGGGTGCCATAGGACTAAAAAAGGGAAGGAAGATAATGGGTGAATGTACTGTAGTAGAAACAGTGGCTTATTAAGTGATTTCTTTTGTTATTGAAGCCTTGCTCTGTATCCATATCTGCAAATTATAATAACAGCTGAGGTTAAAAACAGAGAAATAGTACATTACAAAGACAAAGAGAACTAATTCAAAGTTCAGAACTCCATTTAGTGTCTTGCACACAATGATGTTTAAGGACTATTGTCTGGCCTCCAACAGCTCACAACCACAGCCTACTCAAAACTGAAACAATTAGATGCTTTTGATTTATTTTTTATAAGATTAGGATGATTCTGAGTGATAAATGTTTATTAGTATTAGTTCAAAACAGAAAAATATAGAGTTCAATAGAAAAATACAACCAAACACTTTTATCATTAACTTTTTAAAAAAGTAATTGCTCCTCATAGCCCAAAGCCCAAATTTATCAATTGAGATGAAATCTTTCAAAGGAAGGGAGAAGAGGTCACCCATCTCTACACAACACTCTTAGCTGCACAAAACAAAGCAAAAAGGTAGGAGGGAAAGATTTGAATTGCTCTTTTTTTAACAGCAAAAATTAATCTCTCAAAGTGAAGACGTTAAAATGTCTTGCACTTTACTGTCTTATTTATACTTAATTGACACCACTTCTAAAACCTTTAGGAGTAAGACTTTCAAGCCCACTAAAATTAATAAGCACCAGATAAAAGTAGCACAGTAGCCCTTCCATTTTCAGCTTTGACATGTAAAGAGTTTGGAAGGTATCCCTCTTCCCCTCACAAGGACACATGACATTATGCATTTGTCAAAACCCATAGGACTCTACAACATAAAGAATGTATTTTAATGTATGCAAATTTTAGAAACACATTTAGGAGGTTGGAGAATCCAAGGCAAGAGTGCAGACTGTGATAAAAGAATCTAACTGTATTACAAATATATGAAACTTGAAACAATCTCACTGGAAGGTATAGGGGGAAAAGTGGGGGTGACTCTGGAAATTAACAGCATCTATAAGACTAAATGCAATGTGAAGTACAAATAAACACCATACTCTACTTTATTAAGTTTTTTTTCTCATGTATAGCAGTAATAATCACTGTTTCTCCTGCTATACACCCCTCTTCCTCTGGGTTCCAGGAACCTCTCCCTCCCCTGTCCCTTTGAGGCTAGAGGCTTTCAGCTCCATTCATATTAGCCCCATATTCTGGCACTGTTACTTGAGGTTATCATACATCTCACCCACAATTATATAATAAGTTCTTTCATAAATAAACTCTGCTAGAATTATCCTAATTTGAATATTTCTTCAGTTTCCTGTTGGGACCCTGATAAAAAAATCAGGAGTTCCTAAATAGATAATACTTTGCCCCCAGAAGTAGAGAGGGCTTAAATAGAGGAATTAACAGAGAAAAGACCATTTGGGAACCCTTTGTACTCAAGAGGAAAAAGAAGCCACAAAAAAAGGCAACCAACCACAAGAGAAAGGTGGAAAGTAATTCAAAGGTCAAGTGGTATGTAGACTTAAGTCAATCCCCCACCCTAGATCAGTCATTGAATAATATGTGATGATAATAGGCATAAGAAAACAAATTATGATGAAAGGAGCTATTTTTGAGGCTGGATCTATATCTTCCAAATCATAACTGCTATACCTTCTCTTTCGGAAGGAAGCCCTGCCCTCATCAACAACAGTGCACTGTCCCTGTGTGGGAGGACACCACCAATAGCTGCTCTACACACATTGCAACCCAGGAAGCTAATTGAACAGCCTTACCTCTCAAGTATGACTTAATTGGAGGGAATGTCATCTAACTTTCAGGACAAGTAATCTGGCATCAGGACAACTATCCAAATCACATTGATTAAAAGCTTACTTAAAAACAATCCTTCCTATCTTAGACCAGAAGAAATTGATGGTGCCTGGCTACCATTGCAAACCACTCAGGAAAGGATCAAAACTGGAGATCCTGGATAGAGTGGGAGGAAAAATGTGGAACAAAACCCAAAAACACAATAATGACCACAATTACTGGTCAGATGGAGTCTGGTGGGACCCCCAACACTATGGCCCTGGGATACACTTCAGGCCTGGAATAAACTCACTGCCAAGGGCTGGCTCTCAGCCCAATAGTAAATAAGATGTACATGCAGACCACTCAACCAAGGGTGATGCACCCACATATCTACAGAGATACATCCCTTGGAGCAATCCACCATGGGACTAGAAGGGCAACATTCATATGGAGGAAAAGCAGGATACATAGGAGTGCATAACTATGAAGGGCATGGGGGTGGTTAGGAGGGGTTACTGGGAAGGGAGAAGAGGAGAGTGGGGTAAGGTTCGGGATGGTAATTGGGGAGTGAAACCAAATGTACATGAAATGTGGAATGTAAAATAAATTCTGCTCTGTAAATTTGCACATAAAGCACAATAAAAGAAATAGTTTTTTAATGGAAATAAATAAATAAAAGCAATCTTTCCACACTGAGAATACCAAAAACACATTATATTAACCTTCTCAAAGCAGTCATTCCATGGCTTACATTATGATAGCCTGTGTCCACATCTTAACTCCCTACTCAACTTTTATCTATAATTTATTCATCTTTGTAGCCCAAACTAGAAGCTTTACCTAAAAAAATATTTGTTGACATAAAGAGAAAGAGATCAAGAAAGAAAGAGAAGGAGAAATAGTGGGAGGGAATAAGGAAGGTAAAAAGAAAGAAAGAAAATGTCAAATATGCCAGTATTTGTTGTTGTTGTTGTTAAGTGCCGTCGAGTCGTTTCCGACTCATAGTGACCCCATGCACAGCAGAACGAAACACTGCCCGATCCCGCACCA
>NW_006921674.1:7579072-7591459 GCF_000298275.1 Orycteropus afer afer | reverse complement strand
GGTAGCAAGGGGGCCGTCTGAGCACTAGTGACTGGGTTTTAATGCCAGTATTACCACAATTATAAAAAAACAGAAAAAAAAAATAAAGCATAGCAATAGGTAAGGTGATGTTTCAGAGAAAATTCAGCAACAATCAAATAATATCAATATTGTATTCTGTGTCAAAGTTATATAAACAATTAAAATAAAATACTATGCAATAAGTCGTATGAGTACCAACTGCATATACACAGATTCCTCTACTATATCAACATCTTTGTAACTAGTTGTATATGAAAATGTACATTTAATCATCTGGTTGATTTTCTAAACATTCTATCATTTCTCAAAAACATTTCTCCTTTTAAAGCTTTGCGGTATAAGTTATATATCTCATTAAGTAAGAATTTTTAGGCTAGAAATTATTTGTTATATGAAAAGTTGCCTAGTCTGATCATGACACTGAACTGATTTGTGGTCAGGGTTGAATTTATTCATTGTGCAATTCATTTTTTCCTTAGTGGGCACCTGGTTATAAAGCTCCCTGTCATGTCCAGGATCTGGAAAATTGGGAATGGAGCAAATCATAATTTCCAGGAGCACAGTAATGTACAATGTGTCTCATTATGATGTTATAATATAGGAATATTACATTTGTTCTCAGTACATAAAAGCATTAAATTATAATGAATACCACCAGACAACAAATGAGAAAAATTAGCAGCACTTCCTCTGAGTGATTCAGGTTCTTGATTTTTTAATGTGAATGTTCTTTCTACATATGAATTCTGGGGCAATAACTACAAGCCTCCTTCAGATGTCCTTAAAGACTAAAGATGAAGACATGAACAATAAAAATGTTTTTGGAGGCAGAGTCAAGATGGTGTCCTGCTAACACACTCCACCCAATCTCTCTCTAACAGACACCCAGAAAAAAAACAAGTGAAAACAGATACAAATACTGATCCTGGAATACTGAGCATCAAATGAAAGGAAAACAAATTTCACTGATTAGAAAGAGAAGCAGAACAAGGTCAGCATCTGGGGAGGGAAGAGAAGCAGGGACTGGCCAAAGCATCACCATTTTGAACAAGGAGGCATCAGACACACAGAGAAGACAACAACATGGAACCCACCCAGTGATAAGGATACAATGTAGACAGATTGAGAGGAATTCAAAGTGAGCAGAACTTGTGCAGGAGTTGGGAGAGGAACATGCAGGAAAGTGGGTCAGACTTACAGTGACAGAAGCAGCTACAGGGTGAGGGGGAAACCAGAGAAAGGGAATGAAGTAATTCACCATTGGTAGACACTAGTCATTGGGGCTGAAGACCTACACAAGGGAAAGCCTGTGTTTGGGTGGTGGGAGAAGCTAGGCTCAAGACAAACTCCAGCTTGACTGAATCCAGTCAAGAGTTGGATAAATAGGGACTTCCAGTAAGATGGAGGGATAGGCAGACAAGCTACACAGACCTTCTTCAACAAAGGAAAGAGAAACCAGTTGACAGAGATACAGAGGATAATCCCAGAGCCCTGAGCTGTGAAAGGAAGTATACAGAGGTGGATTAGGCACCAACTAGTGGAAAACCTGAACAAAAACAGTGAGTACAGAGATGGTTGGAGCAGTGGTCTGTCAGCTACTCAGACATGGCCAACAGCTTTAATATTTTCAAGTGGTATTGGGACCTGAGAATTGACCTAAAGATCAGCCCTGGTTGCCAAGGGCTGCAGGAATGACTGTGCTGGTAGCCTTTGACTAGCAGCAAGGAGGGAGACAACCTGAGCTGTGGACTTTCTACTGTCCGGAGGGTGCAGCCATTTTGAATGTTTACAGTGGTGGCCATTTTATATATTTAAAGTGACTGAGGGTGTAGCCAATTTGAATGTTTACAAGCAGTGGGGCCATTTTGGATATTTAAAGTGACTATGGGCACAGCCCTTTTGAATCTTTACAAGCAGTGGCCATTTTGAATATTTAAAGTGACCGAGGGTACAGACATTTTGAATCTTTACAAGCGGTGGCCATTTTGAATTTTAAAGTGACAACATTCTTATTCAGATTCCAGGGACCTAAGAATAAGCTCCATTTGCCAAGGACAGCAGGGACATACAGGAGGCTGACAACAGGAAAGGAGACAGGTGGTGAGTGTATAAGGGCTGCCAACTACTGAATAGAGGAGCCCACCCTGCTTACTTAGATAAAATCTAAAGAAAACAAAAATGATGGGCAAGTCACTTCAACATACAATCACCAATTAAATATAAACACAAAAATGTCATAATGCCTCAGAGACAACAGAGCATCACAGTGCACACAAAGAAGCAAGATAAAGCAGGAGAAACAAGGGACTAGGATACGGACCCAAAACACATCCCTGAGGAAGACGCAGCATTAGGACTCCCTGATAAGGAATTCAAAAGAATTATATTTTGTTATCTTCAACAAATTGAGAGACAGATCAAGGAAAATATTGACACAATTGAGGGAAAGACAGAAAACACTAGAACAATTTTGAAAGACAATACAAGAACAAGACAACAAAATAAATGAAAAATTAGAAATGATACAAAATCTACACATAGAAATCCAGAAGTTTAATACTAAATTTTCAGATGACACATTGAACAGGCAAAGGAATAGAAGTGAATCAATGAAAAACAGAATTAGTGAGACGGAAGGTAAATATCTCAATACATCTTTAGAAAGCGATCAATCAGAAAAAAAGATCAAAACAAAATTATGAAAGCCTAAGGTTCGTGTGGGATACCATCAAAAGGAATAACCTACATGTCATCAGAATTCCAGAACAGGAAGAGAAAAAGAAAACCATAGAAAAAAATTTTGAAGATTAGTTGGAATTTTCCTGGTATGATGAAAAATGAAAATATATCCATTCAAGAAGTCCAATGAGCCCCAAACAGGATAGACCCCCAAAAGAAAATCACCAGACATGTCATCATCAAACTCACGAAAACCAAAGACAAAGAAAGAATCCTGAAAGCAGCACAGGAAAAGCCAAAAGTTACCTACCAGGGGCAACCAATAAGACTAAGCTCAGATTTCTCAGCAGAAACCATGCAGGTGATAAGACAAGGGGATGGTATATATAAAACCTTGAAAGAGAAAAATTTCCAACTAAGAATTTTATACTCAGCAAAATTATCCCTCAAATATGATGGTGTAATTAGGACATTTCCAGATAAGCAGAAATTAAGGGAATTTGTTAAAACCAGACCAACCTTACAAAGGATGCTAAAGGGAGTCTTTTGGACAAAGAAGCAACAACAGCAAACAACTGACCATTAACACCCATGATGAAATAACCCAGAAACCAACCCAGCTATGGAAGTATCCAAAGTAAATAAGCCTACAAGATTGTAAACAGGAAACCAGAGACATCAATTGACAAATGAGGACAACTACAAACCAAAAAGAGGGAAAAAACTGTGTAGTTACAGAACTTCTAAATGGTAGGGAAGTCAAGACAACTATAAGATAGAATGGACTGTTCTAAACTTGGGAAGAAAACTATAAATTACAGGGTAACCTCAAAGAAAAATGATAAACCTTCACATCAAAATAAAAAAGAGGACCAGCAAAAATATTTAGCAAATGCTAAAACAATAGCAACAAAGGAAGTGATAACACAATTCAGAAACAAAACAAGCTCAGCACAGAAAATATATGGAACAAAGAAATTGACACCATGAAAAAGCACATAACAAAAATTCATACTTGTCAATAATTATGGCGAGGGACTTTCCTCTAAGATTTGCAGAAAACTCCAATGCCTCAACAGCAAAGGAATTAATAATCCAATTGAAAAATGGGCAGAAAAAGTGAATAGACACCTCATCAAGGATGATATTTAGGTGGCCAGCAAATACATGAAGAGATGCTCACAATCACTGGCCATCAGAGAGATGCAAATCAAAACAACAATGAGATACAATCTCACCCCAGCACTGATGGCAAGGTTCAATGAGACAGAAAATAACAAAAGCTGGCAGGGATGTGGAAGGATTGGGGCTCTCATACACTCCTCATGGGACTGTGAAGTGATACAACCACTGTGGAAAGCAGTATGGTGATTCCTTAGAAAACTGGAATTGGAGATACCATTTGACCCAGCAATCCCATTACTAGGTATGTATCCTAGAGAGGTGAGAGCCAGGATAGGAACAGATATATGCACATCTATGTTCATCGTGGGAGCTCTGGCAGCATAGTGCCTAAGGCACTTGACGGCTAACCAGAAGGCTGGCGGTTCAAACCCACCAGCCCCTCCTTGGAAGGAAGGCTGGGCAATCTACTTCCATAGTGATACTGCCTCGGAAACCCAAGGAGGGATTGCTATGAGTTGGGTCCAAGTCAATGGCAAATAACAACAACATGTTCATCGCAACACTATTTATGATAGCAAATAGAAGGAAACAACCTATGTGCTCATCAATGGAAGAGTAGATGACCAAACTATGGTACATACACACAGTGGAATCCTATGCAGAATCAAAGAATAATGTAGATGAACTTGGAGGACATTGTGCTGAGTGAAATAAGTCAATCACAGAAGGACAAATATAGTATTAGTTCATTGTTGTGGAGGGTCAAGGAAAGGTTTATATATGAAGGGAAACTTTCTTTGTTGGTTGCCAGGGGTGGGAGGGGTAGGGAGGGAACAATGCAAAAAAAAAAAAAAAAAAAAAAAAAAAGCACTGACCCATGACACTTTAGTTTTATGTATTTCACTGTACATAAATTATATTTCAATAAATTGCATTAAAAAAAAGTTGGATAAATAGCTGCATGCACCCAGAAGGGCACCAAACCAATGCCCATGAATCGGGACTGGAGAAAAACTCTTCGATCTAACAAATGGATACCTTCCCTGTGCATAGGGGTAAGTTCTCTTTTTGCCTCACAAACATGGTGACTAGAGATGCCTACATGTCCATATCCCTGGCCATCTCCACAATAGCCCAACCACACCCAACAACTCTCTTCTAGTGGACAGAGTCGGGGGCTGAAGCTCACCCACCAAGTTCTGAGGCACTAACATACTTCTCTCACACTGAACGCAAAAGGCACACCTCTGCAGCCTCCTCTCTCAGAGGCACCCACTCACATCAGGCACCTCCCACCTCTACCAGCAGAAAGGTCTGTGATGGGACAGTTGAAGAAGTTAGTTTCAAGGAGGCCTTCCACTAGAGTCTGGGCAAGAGCTGGACAAATGGCTGTGTGTGCCCAGAAGAGTGCCAGACCCCCACGGGCAACTGGTGAGCTACATCCACTCCAAAAAAGTACAACTTCCATGAGACTAGAATAAAACCTTTCCCCACCACCACCAAGCTAGTGGTTAGGGAAGTCCTGCCTGGATCCCCTGACAACTTCCTCTACAGTCTAGCCACCCTCCACAGCCCACTCTAAATAGACAGAGCCAGGGGCTGCAGCTTTCCCTTTCTGTGCTGTCACAGGCTGATCTTTTTCACGCTGAGCCCAAGAGACACACACCTGCAGCCTCCTCTCTTGAAGAAGCCCACACACACCAGGTTCCTTTCACCTCTGTGGGTACACATCCCAGTGGATCATGATTTGTGCCACCTCCACCTGCTCCCAAGGCTGCTGGCTGACCATAACTACAAAAGTCCTTCCTTCTCAGCTTCCTTGTTTTCCCTCTTTTCTTTTCCTTAAGTTTTCTTCCTTTTAATATGTTCATTTCTCCCTCTTCCTCTTCTTCTTCTTTCTTTTTCGCCAATCTTTCTTCTCACCCACCCCCCTTTTCTTTTTCCTATTTTTTTAAATCTGTTATTACTTTATATGTTTTTACTTTTTCTTCTTCTCCTTGTTTTTTTTTTCCCTGCCCCATCCAATGGGAGGAAAACATCAACTCTCTCCACTAGTCAGCCCTATCTCCCATACTGACTACCTCACCCAATGAATGAGCACCATCATGAGCTCCTGCACTACTGGATCAATAACAGACAGCAGACAACACCTGCTCATCTCAATGACAGCTCCTCTTCACAACAAACAAAGACTTGCACCCTCACTTTCACCAGTTATTCTACCATCCCAGAGTCATCTGTGAGCATCCAGTGCTGCCAAGCTAACAACTTCAAAGAAGCACACCTGCCTCACTGTGATGGTTAAGTTTGTGTGTCAGCTTGGCTGGGCCTGGTTGAGTGGCTGGGCAGCTGGTGGTAGTTATTCCCCATGATGAGACTGGCAATCAGCTCATGGTGGGACCTACCATAAGCAGCTGAGTAGCTGCTTTAGGGATGTGGTCTGCTTCCTGTATATAACAGCTTTAGGAATGGTCTCTAGTTTATGGCATGATTCAACCCTGCATGTAGCCATGTCATTGTTCAGCAGCCTGCTATGCTCTGCCAACCTTGGGACTTTCAATGGACTTGAATTAATGGCCTGCCATGTGGTTTGGTAACATCGGGACTGAGCCCTTTTACTTGTCAACCCTGGGCTTGTCAGTCTCAGCAGCCAATAGCTGTCTGAGTGAAGAAAAGCCTCTAGTTCCAGTGGGCTGGGAGCAGAAGGCAGAGCTGCAACCCATGGTTGGAGAGCTTTAACCCAACTGCTAGAGGCTAGCACTTGGAACTCAGACTTAAAGCCTCCAAACTGTAAAAGAATAAATTCTTGTATGTTCAAACATCCCATTTGTGGTATATTCTTGTTGGAGTGGCACTAGGTAACCAGAACACTCACCCATACAGGTATATTGAATCAAAGCAAAAAAAGAAAAAAAAAAAAAAAAAGAAAGAAAGAAAGATGAAATAAACCCAAACACCCAACACATAACCAACAAATAAAAATAACAATTTTCAAAATGTCTCAGAGACAACAGAAAACCTCAATTCAAATAAACAGGATAAGATAGTGGAAACAAGTGTTCAAAATAAAGAACCAGAAAACTTTCTGAGGAAGAACAAGTACTAGAACTATCTGGCACAAAATTCTAAAGATATATATATGTGTGTGTGTGTGTGTGTGTGTGTGTGTGTCTTCCAGGGGCTCAAGGGAACCATAAACAAAAGAAAGGAAAAGACAGACAATATCTTTCAAGAATTCAGGAAAACAATACAAGAGGAAAATGACAAAATAAATAGACAATTAAAAATTATACAAAAACAGAATTAGAAATACAGAACACTAAACTTATGAAGATTGATAACACATTGGAAGTACAAAAGAGCAGAATTGAACTGGCTAAAGAACATATTAGAAAGTTTGAAGCAAATCCTTTGGCATCAGCTTGTGTCAGGAAAAATCAGAAAAAAAAAAAGATTGAAGAAAACATAATATTCCACAGGATGATATCAAGAGAGATAACTTACATGTTATTAGAATTTTGAAACAAGGGGAGGCAGACACAAAGAGAGAGAAAGAGAATTGTCAGAGACCTGCTAACAGAAAACTTCCACAATATATGAAAGGTATCCATCCAAGAAGCTCAATGAATCCCATACTAAATATACCAGAAGAGAAAGCCATCAAGATATATCATAATCAAACTTTCCAAAATCAAAGACAAAGAAATACTCTTGACAGCAGCTTAGGAAAAACAAAATATTGGCCTACAAATGGCAACCAATAAGACTAAATTCTGATTTCTCAGCAGAAACCATGTAGGCAAGAAGACAATGGGATGACATATACAAAACATTGAAAGAAAAAAAAATGTCAACAAAGAATTATATATTCAGCAAAACTGTCCTTCAAATACAATGGCAAAATTAGGACATTCCCAGGCAAATAGAACTTAAGAAAATTTGTAAAACCTAGACCAACCTTGATACTGCCTTGGAAACCCAAGGAGAGGTCTCTATGAGTCGGGTCCGACTCGATGGCACATAACAACAACAACAGACCAACCTTGCAAGCAATGTGAAAGGGAGTCCATAAGACAGAAAACCAACAGAGGAATTCAACAACCTAAGATTAAGACATTTGACAGCACCACCCAGAAACCAACCCAAAGAGTTCTCAAAACTAAAATAAGCTTACAGAATAGAAAGTATAGACCTAGAGGTGTCAATCAGTAAAAGAAAGAATTACAAAGCAAAAAGGGGAATAAATGGTATAATTACAAACTCCCAAATGGAGATGAAGGTAGAAATACATCAACATAGAACAGACTGTTCCAAACTTAGGGAGATAAAAGTACACTACAGAGTAATTACAATGAAAATCAATAAGCCTTCTAACCAAAAGAAGAAAATCACAAAGACTTAGTAAACACAAAATCAACAACCAATAAGAAAAGGAAAAGAAAACTAGATAACAAAATGAACTCAGTATAGACAAATATTCAGAACAAATAAAGCGTAAACACCACAATAAAAAACACAAAAGAATGTTGTTGTTATGTGCCATTGAGTCAGACCCAACTCATAGCGACCCCTCCTTGGGTTTCCAAGGCAGTATCACTACGGAAGTAGATTGCCAACCTTCCTTCCAAGGAATGACTGGTGGGTGTGAACCTCCAGCGTTCTGATTAGCAGTCAAGTGCCTTAGGCACTATGCTACCAGAGCTAACAGCAGTAAATCCATACCTATCAGTAATTACACTGAATGCTAATGGATTAAATGCATCAGTCAAGAGAAAGAGGGTGGCAGAATGGACCAGAAAACAAGACCCATCAATATACTGCCATAGACAAAAAGATAAAAAGTAATTTAAAAATAAAGGGATGGAAAAAATATGTCAAGCTAATGGCACCAAAAAAGAGATGTGGTAATATTAATGTCTGATAAAATGGACTTCAAGGTGAAAACCAGCATAAGGGACAAAAAAGATATTATATGATGATAAAAGTGTCAATCAACCAAGAGGACATACCCATAATAATATATCTATGCACACAACAGAAGGGCTCCAAGATACATAAAGCAAACCTAACTGAAATGAAAGAAGAAATAAACAATTCTACAATAGTAGTAGAAGACTTCAGCACAACACATAGGATGAAAGACAGAACAACAAGGAAAAAACTCTACAAAGATACAGAGGATATCAACAACAAAATCAACCAACATGACCTCATAGACACATACAGATCATTCCATCCCCCCAAAATACATTCTTTTTTCAGTGTACATGGATCACTCTCCAGAACAGACTATATGTTGAGCCACAAAACAAGTCTCAATAAATTAAAAACATTGAAATATTACAAATTATCTTTTCAGATCATAACACTTTAAAATTAGAAATCAATAATAGGAAGACCAGGAAAAAAAATACAATAAAATACATGGAAACTGAGTAACACACTACTCAAAAACTACTGGGTAATAGAAAAAATAAAGTGTGAAATAAAAAATTCCTAGAAACAAATGAGAATGAACACACAACATACCAAAACCTTTGGGACACAGTGAAAGCAGTACCCAGAGATCAATTTATAGCAATTAATGCACATATCAGAAAAGAAGAAAAAAACAAAACCAACACCTTAACCCAACAAGTCCAACAATTAGAAAAAGAGTAGCAAAACAACCCTACAGTCTCAGGAAGAAAGGAAATAATAAAGATTAGAGCAGAAATGAATAAAACAGAAAAACAATAGGAAAAAAACAACAAGACTAGAAGCTAGTTCTTTGAAAAGATTAACAAAATTGACAAAACACTGGCAAATTTAACTAAAGAAAAGAAAGAGAAGATGCAAATAACGGAAAAATAAATAAAATGGGTAATGTTACTACAGAACTAACAGAAATATAAAAGATAATAACAGAATACTATGAAGAACTGTATGTACTCTAACAAATTTGAAAACCTGTAATATGGACAGATTTCTAGATACATATGACCTATCTAAACTAACACAGACTGAGGTAGAAAACTTGGACTACCCATAGCAAAAGAAGAAATTGAGCAGGTCCCCCCAAAACACACACACACACACACACACACACACACACACACAAAGTCCTGGCCCAGAGAGCTTCACTTTTCATAGAATCTATCAATTGTTCAGAAAAGAGCTGACACCTATCCTACTCTAACTATTCCAGAACATAGAAAGGATGGAATACTCCCAAATCCATTCTTCGAAGTAAGTATAATGATACTATACCAGGCAAAAGCCAAAAACTAAATTCACTGCCGTCAAGTCAAATCCGACTCATAGCCACACCTCCTTGGGTTTCCAAGGTAGTATCACTACAGAAATAGATTGGTCAATCTTTGGAGGGTTTGAACTGCAGCCTTCTGGTTAGCAGTCAAATGCCTTAGGCACTACGTACCAGAGCTCCCAAACCAGGCAAAGACACCACTAAAAAAGGAAAACTACAAACCATTATCCCACTTGAATAAAGATGCAAAAATCTTCAACAAAATCCTAGCTAATAGAATACACCACATCAATAATAATAATAATAATAATAATAATAATACACCATGACAAATTGGGATTCATATCAGGTATGCAAGGGTTGCTTAACATTAGAAAAACAATCAACATACCATCACATAAAACAAAGGAAAAGAACCACATGATCATATCAATCAATGAAGAAAAGGCATTTGATAAAATTCAATACCCATTCCTGATAAAAATCTCTCAACAAAATAAGAATAGAAGGAAATTTTCTGAACATAATAAAGGGTGTGTACACAAATCTACCAAAACCAAAAGAATCAAACTCACTGTCAATGTGATGATTCCAACTCATAGTGACCCCTATTGGGCTTCCAAAACTATAAATCTTTACAGAAGTAAATTGCCCCATCTTCCTTCCATGGAGTGGCTGATGAATGTGAACCACTGACCTTCTGGTTAGCAGGCAAATGCCTTACCTACCACACCACCAGAGCTCCTTACAAAACCACCAGCCAACAGAAGAGAGACTGAAAGCATTCCCCATACAAATGGGAACGAGACAAGGATACCCTCTTCTTGTATTCAACATTGTACTGGATGTCCTAGCCAGGGAAATAAGGCAATAAATAGAAATAAAAAAAAATCAACATTGGCAAAGAAGAAGCAAAACTATCTCTATTTGCAGATGACATGATCCCTTCTTGCTAAGAGACTCAGTGAGAAAACTACTGGAACTAATTGATAGATTCAGCAAAGTGATAGGATACAAGAGCAACATACAAATACAACATATTGGATTCCTCTACATCAACAAAGAGATCTCTGAAAAGGAAATAAGGAAAGCAATACCATTTACAATAGTTATCTGAAAGATGAAATACTCAGGAATAAATCTTACCAAGGACACAAAAGACTTATACAAAGAAATCTACAAAACAGTACTACAAGAAATTATGAGACCTATATTAATGCAAGAACATACCAAGCCAATGGATAAGAAGACTGGAGATTGTAAAAATGCACAGACTACCCAAAGCTATCCACAGAGTCAATGCAATTCCAATCCAGATTCCATCAACATTTTTTAGACATGGAAAAGCAAATCACTAATTTTATGTGGAAAGGAAAGAAAGTTTGGATAAACAAAGCACTACTGAAGAAGGAAAACAAAATAGGAGGTCTCACACTTTCCTGTCTCAAAGCTATACAGCCACAGTAGCCCAAAACAGCCTGGTACTCATACAACAAAAGACACATAGACCAGTGGAACAGAATTGAGATCAGAAATAGATCCATCCACCTATGAATAGCTGATCTTTGACGAAGGGCTAAAATCCATTAAATGGGAAGAGGTAATCTCTTTAACAAAAAGTGCTAGCAAAACTGGATATCCATTTGCAGAAAAATGAAACAAAATCCTTACTTCACACTATTCATGAAAACAAACTCAAGATGCATCAAAGATCTAAATGTAAAACCGAAAACTATAAAGTTAATCAAATATAAAGTAGGGACAAACTTCACTCAAAACTTAGGGGCTCTGAGGGGAGTTCTAGCAAGATGGTGGACTAGGCAGAAGGACTGCACAGACCCTCTTCAACAAAGAAAAGGGAAATCAACTAACGCAGACACAGAAGATAATCTTGGACCCCCAGCCTTGAAGAGAAGGATACAAAAGTGGACTAAACCCCAACTAGCAGAAGAATTTGCGTGAAAATACCAACAAAGGAGACACATGGAGCTGCAGTCTGGCAGCGACCTGAGCGACCCTGACAGCACAGACGGCACAGACGGCTTGGAGATTCTCGAGTGGTGGTAGGACCTAAGAATTAACCTAAAATTCACCCTGCTAGCCAGGGACTGCACGGAGGACTGTGCACAGTGGCTGGGGAACAAACGGAGAAGGTGAAGAGAAAGGTGGACTGAGCTGTGGACTTTTGCTGGTCCAGAGGGCACCACCATGTTGAAGGTTTAAAAAGCAGTTTGACTATTTTGGATATTCAAAGAGACAGTGCTCTCGTAGATTTCTGGGGCTTAAGAACACGTTCTGCTTTCCAGCAACCCCAA
>NW_006921674.1:7560980-7571819 GCF_000298275.1 Orycteropus afer afer | reverse complement strand
CAGCACTATTTACAATGGCAGAGATGAATACAACTGAAGTGTCCATCAACAGATGAATGAATAACCAAACTATGGCACATACACACAATAGGATGCTATGGAACATTAAAGAATAATGAAAAGCCCATGAATCACCTCATAACATGAATGAACTTGGAGAACAGTATACTGAGTGAAGTAAGTCAATCACAGAAGGACAAATATTGTATGTGTTCATTATTATATAAAATCAAGGAAATGTTTACACAGGAAAGGAAATGTTCTTTGTTGTTTACCAGGAATAGGAGGGGAGGAGAGGGGAAATTTCTGGCTAGTTAAGAAACAGGTTATTTATTTGGGTGAAGGGAAAAGCAATATAACAGAAGTATGTGAGCAGCACAGTATCACTAAGGAAACAGAAACACGGAGAGGTGTACAAGAGGTACAGAAAACAAAAGTAAATACTATTACATACACAATACTTTATTATCAGTAATAACAAATACTAATCTACAGATGGATACATATGTAGACCAGCAAGAAGATCAGATACGAGTAAGCAAATGAGAATATATTCATGACTGTGTGTAGGTTTGGCAGACGGCATTCTAACATACATATTTGTATGTGCTATAAAAATGTCCACATATATTATAGAGATAACAAGAGACAAAGTTAGGATAACTTCTTAGCCACAACCAAGCACCTTGAAGAAGTGAGTTACTGGGTCTGTGGTCTGGGGACCATGGTCACAGGGACACCAAGCTCAATTGGCACAACATGGTACACAAAAACATTGTTCTACATCCTACTCTGATGAGTAATAACTGGGATCTTAACAGCTTGCAAGCAGTCATCTAGGATGCAACTAATGGTCTCTCCTCATCTGGAGTGAAAAAAGAGTGTGGAAAATGAAAGACACATGAAAACCGTAAGTCTAAGGGAATAATGGACCTACACAACCCTGAAGCCAGAAGAAGTAGATGGTGCCTGGCGACCAATGTCAACTACTTGGAAAGGTATCAAAATTAGAGATCTTAGATAGAGGATATGTTGTTGTTGTTGTTGTTGTTGTTATGTGCCGTTGAGTCGGACCAGACTCATGGTGACCCCTCATTGGGTTTCTGAGGTGGTATCACTATGGAAGCAGATTGCCCAACCTTCTTTCCGAGGAGTGGCTGGTGGGTTTGAACCACCAGTCTTCTGGTTAGCAGTCAAATGCCTACCAGAGCCCCTAGATAGAGGCTAGAGGATAGAAAAATGTGGAACAAAATTCAAAAACTTTAAAAAGACCACGACTACTGGTCAGACAGAGACTGGTGTAACCCCCGAGACCATGGCCCCAATCACTCTTTAGGCCAGGAATTGGACTCATTTCCATGGTTTAACTCTCACCCAAACAATGGACAGGCCTATGAGCTGAACAATTACACCAGGGAGATGCATTCTTTAAAACAAACAACCATGGCAGATCAGAAGGGCAGCATTTGTGCAGGGAGAAATCTAGTAAGGCAGGAATGCATATGTAAGAAGGATTCAGGGATAGAGTAACCACAGGGAGGAAGTAGGAAGACAGCTGTTACATTGTGGGGATTGTAATCAGTGTCATAAAACGAAATAAGAAGGAACACAAGAGTTAAAGGTAACAGTGGTAGATACTACTACATACACAATCCCATAATAATCATAATAGCAATAATCTAGGAGTGGATACATAGACACTCAAGCAGAAGAGGGGTTAGAAAGTGAATGTATAGAGATATAACACAAAAATATATGGATTTGACAGAGTCTATCTCTACCTACATATTTTTAGGTGCTGCAAATATATCCATGAATGTAGTAGAGCATACAGGGCACAGAGTTATAAAAATGTCTTAGTCATAACCAAACACCTTAAGGGAATGAATCACTGGCTATGGAAGTTCAGGACTATAGTCTTGGGGGACACTAAGGTCAATTGGCATAACATAGGCCACACAGATAATACCCAACATCCTCCTTTTGTGAGTAGCAGCTGGGGTCTTAAAAGTTTGTGATTGGCCATCTAAGGTACAACTATTGGTCTCTCACCATCCAGAGCAAAGAAGAGTGAAGAAAATCAGAGATGCAGGAAACAATTAGTCCAAAGGACTAATGGAACACATGAATTACAGCCTCCATGACTCTGAGACTAGAAGAACTAGATGGTGCTGAACTACCACTCCTGGCCACTCTGAAAGAGATCACATTAAGAGGTCCCAGGTAAAGTGGAGGAGCTCTGGTAGCGTAGTGCCTAAGGCACTTGACTGCTAACCAGAAAGCTGGCAGTTCAAACCCACTCTTCAGAAGGAAGTTTGGGCAATCTACTTCCGTAGTGTTACTGCCTTGGAAACCCAAGGAGGGGTCGCTATGAGTCAGGTCCGACTCCATGGCAAATTAACAACAACAACAAACAGATAAAGTGGGGGAAAATGTTGAATAAAACTAAAGATAATAAAAAAGATCAGGCTTACTCATCTGATAAAGACTGGTGAGATTCCCAAATCTTGGCCCTTCGACACCCACCCTTCAAGCTAGGAACTGAACTTAACCCCCATGACTCAACTGGCAACCTAATGATAGATAGACCTATAAGGTGAGCAGTAAAATCAGAAGAGTATGCACTCATTGGGAGCTCTGGTAGCGTAGTGCCTAAGGCACTTGACTGCTAACCAGAAGGCTGGCGGTTCAAACCCACCAGCCATTCCTCGGTAGAAAGATGGGGCAATCTACTTCCATAGTGATACTGCCTTGGAAACCCAAGGAGGGGTTGCTATGAGTCAGGTCCGACTTGACGGCACATAACAACAACAACATGCACTCATTACAACAATTAAGCATATGAGATCCAGAAGACAGCATTGGTCCAAAGATAGAGCTAGGAAGGTGGGATAGGATGGGGAGGAAGAAAAAAGTGGCACAGGGAGGAAGTGGAAAGAATGCTGTTACAGTGTGGGAACTGGAATAAATGTCACAAAACAGAATGTATATGGAATGTTGAATAGAAAACCAATTTCTAAAAAAATGTATATGAACTGTTGAATGGAAAATGAACCTGCTCTGTAAAATTTCACCCAAATCACAATAAAAAGTTTTATTGAAAAAGTTTCTATCACTGTCTGATTTCATAAAATTTTTCAATTATTTCTTAAATGAGGAATAATAAATAATCATTGAACTGCTTTGATCCATATCCATTTAAACCAAAGGTTATAAATCTATGTCAGACTGTGAAGACTGCCATCTGTTCTAATCATTTATGAAAACAAAAGAATGTAATTATACAATTGTTACCTTAATGAATAGTTCAACAGGGAAGAAAACTAGAATCTTCGTTTATGAAATTTTCTTCTAACAAAATATAATTTGAAATGTGATGCCAACACCATAATTTCATAATTTTTCATTGTTGTATATATATATTTATTTATATTTGTTTGGACCTTGATCTTTGAATCAGATTTTGATTTAGCAGGCAGCAGAAAAACTAGGCTTTGGAATGTACAAAAACAAATCACCACCACCACCACCACCACAAAGTCCCAAGATACACTAGAGGCTCTTCTTAAACTGCCACTAATAACTACTGATTAGATCATGCTAGGAACACAGCAACTTAACCCACAAGTCCCCTTAGCTGATGCTCTGTGAAAGCTGACTCCCACTCCATGAAAGGGAGGGGGATCTTTGAAGAGGACACTTCCTGGAAGAAAAGGAAACCTCTTTCTTTTCCCAAGGAAGTCTTTCTTTCTTTAGTTTCTCCCCATCACACTCCTCTATAAGGGGTAATCTATTAGGAGTTGTTACCAGGAACATAGAGTTGACAAGGCTTTGAAGCCTAATCTGAGCTTGGAGGGAAGAAGGGCTGTAATTAGTTAGCACTGTTTTCCTTTGCTCTGGTGGTATAGTGGTTAGAGTATTCAGCTGCTAACCGAAAGGTTTGTGGTTCAAACCCACCAGCTGTTCCTCAAGAGAGAGATGAGGTACTCTGTTTCGGTAAAGATTTACAGCCTTGGAAACTCTATGGGGCAGTTCTACTCTGCCCTGTAGGGTCATTATGAGTCAGAATCCACCTGATGGCAGTGGGTGGGTTTTCCTTGGAAATGAAATGACAAGACTTTACCAAGCTATGAATTTCATCACTGTGTGTCATTTTTGTGTGTCAATACTTCTTCAAGAGTAGCTCTTCTCTTCTCTCCTTTCATGACTTAGTCATCAGAGGTGGCTACTCACCATTGTGCAACAAGTCTGTTTCCACCCCTTTAGTCCTTACTTCTGAAGCTCATCAGAATAATAATAATAATAACTAATACTAATTGTCATGAGTTTTTTAAATTTGATAAAATCTAATAGTATTTTATTAGGAAAAAAATCATAAAAGCTGAAGGACCTCATTAACTGTAGGCAGAACAGAAAGGAAATATACATGATATCCACATACTTATCTCAATTAATCTTCATAATTCTACAAAGAAGTGTTATCCTCAATTTACAGTTGAAGAAACACAGACTCTGAGATGTTGAATAAATTAATGAATTTATCAAAGCTAAAATGTGGTCCCAGGTCAGTCAGTCCCCAAAATTGTAGGGGTTGAATGAACTACATGATTTGGGGAATATTTTTAACAATAATACAGCACATGGGAGTTCATCTTACACTAGCACTAATTGCAGTGCAAGTGTCAGTAGTTCACCTTTTACTTCTCCAGATGAATATAATGCTTTCTCCTTTGGTATTTTCACTCTTAACTTGGCTAATGTCTTCTTCCCCTCTATGACTCAATTAATCACACTTTCCCTAAAAAGTCCCAAGTTTCTAAGAATGTGTCCCATGTGTTGCTGTCCACCCCAATAGTTATCTCTGTCACCACTTTGATAATTGCCTATTCTTCACCAGGCTGCAAATTTATTTATGTATTGTTTTATAATACATATTATTATTTATGTATTGTTCACAATTATATTTACAATGCTTAGCATGGTGCCTAGTCCAAAGTAAGCACTTATTTTTGTTGAAGGTTATTAAGAAAGACAATAAAGACTATTTTCATCCCAGTTTCTGTCTGTACAGAATTGGTTCCACTCTTTGTGTGTGTGTGTGTGCTGTGGGTACAAATATATAAAGCAAATTTTGACAGCCCAAATAATAAAGTAGCTAATGATTCCTGGAAGTCCTAGGGTGGTCCAAACAGTTAAGATTCCCAACTGCTAAATGAAAGATTGGATGTTTGAGTCCACACAGAGACGCCTTGGCAAAAGGTCCTAGAGATCTATTTGTAAAAAAAACAGCCACTAAAAACCCTGTGGAGCACATTTATACTCTGACACACACAGGGTTGTCACAAATTGGAATCTGATATAAGATAAAAAACCAAAAAGAAGCATCTGAACTAAAATAAAAATGTCTGCACTGATTCTAAAAGCTCAGAGTTAACTTTCACATAGATTCAAACCTGTTGCTTAGCAATCAACTCTATTATTAAGATACTGTGTTTTGGCTAAGACTGTAAATCTGTGACCAAACATTAAATTCTTTGTGTTAGCTCTACAGAGATCTAATGCTCTGGGTGAGGTAGTATTTAGCAATTTGCTCTCCACAGTAGCCATCATGTCATCATCCTGCTATTGTTTTGAGACAGTCATATGACCTCCTCCAAAATTGCAAACACTTGTAACTATGTCTTTTAGCCAATCAATATGTCCAGTTGTATTAATGTAATCAATAATGCTAAAGGCCATGATTTGCTCTACCTTACCTTTGACTGAAATCAATCACTGTAACCGATCAAAATATTGTTTCTGTACTTCCTCCTATGGCACAATAAGTATGTGTAATTTACAGCCCTACCTGGGAATTCATGAACTTCAGACACTGAGGTTTTCATGCTTCTCCATGTGAATGATATATTGGCTTCAACAAATCTCTTTAATTTTCTTTAACATAGTTAGAGGCTTTTTTCACTACAACATTTTGGGGTAATCTTGCAGGATTAGGAGTCATTGCTCCCCAGCAGACCTGGAGGAGCTGAAAACTTGGAGTCAGGAGCCAACAGGGGGCCACTTGAGCCCCTCTGCTTTCTTGGACCCTCGGGATCAGTCCAGAGCTGAGTTGCTCCCAAACTGAACCTTGAACAATTCATTGGGGATTTACCAAAGCTATTCTTCTCCACTTTTACTTTCCCATTCAAATGATTTTGTTGGAGGTTTGTTTTCAACCATGTTTGTGTGTTCTACGGTTGCCACCTACTGGCTGTATCCTGTGTTTGAGCTCATCAGTCTTGTTTTCTATATGCTTATTTTCTGATCTGTAGTTTAAACAGCTGCTTTCTTTTGCTTTCTGTTCACAGTCTGAATATTTTGATATAAAATTTGAGTGTGACAAGTTCACCGTTTAGAAGATGAAAAGTATAACCACCACCACACCTGCAAAAACTCCTCCTTTTGTTTCTCTAGGAGTACATCAGGCTTAGTCCACCCGTTAGTTACTGTTACATACAGGTCTTCAAAAGATTTTCTGTTTGCACTTAGGCAAATATTTTGTTTTCTTTTCATGTCTGCTTTCTTACAGATGTTTTGGTCTGGGATGCCAGCTTTAAATCTTCCAGTTTGCAAAAGGAGGCCTCAGAAAATACTTGCTCCATTTTGGATATAAATGTTGACAGGAAACTTCCAGAAATGCAAGTTGGATTCAGAAAAGAATGTGGAACAAAGGATATCATTGCTGATGTCACATGGATCTTGGCTGACAGCAAAGAATACTAGCAAGATATCTACCTGTGTTTTATTGACTAAGCAAAAGCATTGAAGTGTGTGGATCATAAGAAATTATGTATAACATTGTGAAGAACTGGAATTCCAGAACTCTTTATTGTTCCCATAAGGAACCTGTACATAGACCAAGAGGTTGTCATTCAAACAAAACAAGGAGATACTGCAAGGTTTAAAATCAGTATGTCAGGGTTGTATCCTTTCACCATACTTATTCAATCTCCATACTGAGCAAATAAGCCAAGAAACTGGACTATATGAAGAAAAACATAGCATCAGGATTGAAGGAAGAACCATTAACAACCTGCGATATGTAGATGACACAACTTTTCTTGCTAAAGTGAAGATGACTTGAAGCATTTACTGATGAAGATCAAAGACTAAAGTCTTCAGTATGGATTACAACTCAGAATAAAGAAAACAAAAATCCTCACAACTGGACCAATAAGCAACATCGTGATAAATGGAGAAAAGATTTGACATTGTCAGGGATTTCATTTTACTTGGCTCCACAATCAACAGCCATGGAAGCAGCAGTGTGGAATTCAGACATCATATTGCACTGGGAAAATCTGCTGCAAAAGACCTCTTTAAAACTGGACAATGAATAAGGAAGACCAAACAAGAGTTAATGTCTTTGAATTGGTGAAGGATGCTGAAAATATCAGAGACTTCCAGAAAAATGAACAAATCTGTCCTGGAAGAAGTGCAGCTAGAATTCTTCTTGGAAGCGAGAATGGTCAGACTTCTGTCTCACCTACTTTGGTCATATTGTCAGAAGGAACCAAACTCTGGAGAAGGATATCATGCTCAGTAAAGTGGAGGGCCAGTGAAGAAGGAGAAGACCTTCAATAAGATGGATTGACACAGTGGGCTGCAATGATGGGCTTAAGCCTAGCAAGGATTGTGAGGATAGTGCAGGACTGGGCAGTGTTTTGTTCTGTTGCACATAGGGTCACTGTGAGTTGGAGCTGATTTGACAGCATCTAAGAAAAACAACAGTTTGGATACAAGGGTTGCTTGTCCCAGATTTGTGGCAGGTTTTACCTGTCCCAGGTTTGGGGCAAGAATTACTTGTCCAGGTTTGAGGCAAGGGTTCTCAGACTGGAACCATGAGACATCTCCAGCAATTTTAAGAAAGGCCAACCCAACTAAAACAGCTTGGAATTACATAGTTGTCTTGTTTTATGCTGATCATCTTAAAATTGAAAACCATAAGAAAAATATAGGCAGAGACCCTAGAAGCCTGTTGTTTGTACGGTGAGTTTATGACTTTTACCCAAGATTATCCACTTGGATGAAATCTGTAGTAGGGTACCTAAAAAAGTGGATGAGATTCTGTCTTGAAGACTTCAGTTTTAATCCAGACAGAGTATTTGACCTAACTTTCCTTTTTTTTTTTTTTTTTCCTGTGTGAGCCACCATGAAATTCCTCTAAACCTCAGCTCCAAATAAAACTACTTCAAAAGCTACCCTGAGAAACTTTAATACTAATCAGTTCATTTGAAAAGTACACTGAAAAAGATAAACTGTCTGTTTAATTAGTGTAAGATGGCCTTTAAAGTACCAAAGGTTGCTTCTTCACAGGATCCTATAAAGCATGTGAAAGGACAAAGTTATGAAAAGGTAATAATTCCTACCTCCAGATGGTATTATTAAATTCAATTATATTTCTTCAAGGAACTCACTCTAATTGGTTTAATGATAAATAAGCACTTAAATAAATTAGATAGTCCCAATACTCCAAGAATTAGTAAAAGTGAATTCATTTTAATAAAGGTTTTATGTTTATGGAAACCCTGAAAGCAAAATATTTCCAAGTAACTTAAGCTAGATATTATATGAAATATGTTTCATTTAAAGAAATTAGAATATAGGAAAAGGCAAAACTACTTACCAAAATAGTAATAATAACAAGATGCTGTTTTACAACAGTTATCAAAAATTGGGTGGATCCCTATCATAAAAGAAATGTAAACAAATATTTATTGTTGAGGAATTCTAAGAATCCAAAATATAGCAATCAATGAGACACATCTGAATGAAACGGTAAGAGTTAAATAAAAATATAGGCTATTTAACAAACTGTATTTCAGTGGTAATTATGTGTTATAGTATATGAGCTTGAAATAATTTTCAAGATCCTAGGGTAAATTACTGATGCTAAATTGAGTTAATTTCCAAATTATACTTTTTCTTTTTCTGTGATAAGGAAAAGATGAGTGATGATAGGTAGATAGGTAGATAGATAGATAGATAGATATAGATAGATTTCAGTCTGCTGATAAATATGTTCATTATAGCCACTTAAAGAGTTGTACCAAAAAAATGTAACATTTATTAAAAATGAAATTTGTTTATTATGGTCAAAGTTTTATCTATTTGGCTAAAATTTGGTGAAATAATTTAAAATATTTTTAAGAACTTTTAGTATCAAATAACATATAAAGCAAAGAACTGGATTTCTCACTGTTAAAATAACTATTTTCTTTTATTACTGAGTTAAAGAGTTAATTTATTCTTTATGCAATCTGCCTCAAAAAGAAGGATTTGCCCTCTCGTTAGAATGAGTTTCCTGAGTCGAAACCAAGCCACATGGTATTGATTCAAAGCTAACATTTTCACCTTTAACATTTAACTTAAATAATTTAAGTATTGCTTCTCTGCGGTTTATAATAAACTCCTGACAATTTTGAAACTTTGTAGGAATGCAACAAAAAATATTTGTTTTTGGTTTGTAAAGGGGAGTATTGAAAATATTTATTTAATATCTTATGAATTGCATACAGAATGTTGTTGGATCAGGAGAGGAGTCTAATTTTCTTTTAATTAAATTTTATATGTCAATAATGTTTGATTGCTACTAAACAGCAGGAACAGAGTGTTGTGTCATAACTTCATTATTTCGATTGCACTTTTATTTCCTTTAAATCTAACATCATCAAAACCAATGGCTTTACTAGAAAATTCATATTGTTTAAAGTTCATTGACTTTATCTAGCTTTGCATTCCTTTTTCATTGACTTTATCTAGATTTGCATTACTTTTATAACTAATTCCCCTAAGGTTTATTCACTTTAAAGAAATATTATAAGTTAATCATGTCCATATTAAGTTTAGGCAAATTGGTAGCATAGTGCCTAAGGCATTTGACTGCTAATCAGAAGGCTGGTGGTTCAAACCCACCAGTCACTCCTAGGAAGGAAAGTTGGACAATCTACTTCCATAGTGATACTGCCTTGGAAACCTAAGGAGGGATCGCTATGAGTCAGGTCCGACTCGATGGCAGATAACAACAATAACAACATATTAAGTTTTGTCATCTGAAGGTAAATTTTTACTTTATTAACTTGCTGAAAACACTTCACCAAAACATTTTAACAAAAATAGACTATGTCAGACTTACAAAAAAGACTACAATATTTCAAATGTGGATACCATTAGCCTAAATCAAGATTTCTAAGACTTATGAAGAAACTGATGAGGTTTTCAGACTGCTAGTGATCCAGAGTTGAATGGAACCAAAATTAACTACATAGGACTAAGTAAACTAAAAAAAAATTCTATAATATTTATATAAGAATATTGCTGATGATCAATGTTCTATTGTCTAGATATAAGAAATCATTTTTTTCCCTTTTTTCTTTTCTTTCCCTCATTAGTCACCGTTGAAATACATATCTGGACTTCTATTTTTGTAGCTTAAATAGGGTTAGAAGATGTCATAGCATATGTCAAAACTCTGACTCAATATATTCATTGTTTCAAATGATTCAATCTGTGGACTCCAAGAATGAATACTAAAGTAACTATAATAAGAGAAGTATTTTTTCAAAACCTGAATGTCTTCCCCTTATGTAACTTTGCTATGAGTTGGATCTGACTCGATGGCAGTGAGTTTGGTTTTTTGATATGTAACTTATACTAACAATCTTTAATCTAATACTCTAAAAGACATTTTTCACAAGTTAAAGAAAACTTTGATGAAGAGAAATGAGAATCTAAAAGTCAAGGTAACATCTCTCCAGGAGAATGTGTCATGTATTTATGATGTCTCTTCTAATATATATA
>NW_006921674.1:7545547-7560880 GCF_000298275.1 Orycteropus afer afer | reverse complement strand
TTGTTGTTATGTGCCATCAAGTCAGACCCAACTCATAGCGACCCCTCCTTGGGTTTCCGAGGCAGTATCACTACAGAAGTAGATTACCCCATCTTCCTTCCGAGGAGTGGCTGGAGGGTTTGAACCACCAGCCTTCTGGTTAGCAGTCAAGTGCTTTAGGCACTGTGCTACCATATATATTAGAAGAGATATCAATTATAAGATTCAAAGGAACCCTACTTAATCCTTCTCATTAATCCTTGTGCTACAAAATTACAGGGATTTAAGGCATACATCATCTGTCTCAGCTAAAGAAGGCCCCAGCATCTGAGTAAACCACTGAAGAACTCAAATCAAAGTTTAAATGATCCAGAAATGAGAAGCAGATGACATCAAAGTAGATGGATGGCTTTCCCAAGACACTTGAACCAGGGCTGTGTTTCCCCTCCAACACTTTAAAGTATTTATGAATACAGATGAGATCATTAGACTTTGTCTGATTATTTTCATCATATTTGCTATTCCCTTTTTCTTACATGTTTTTAAAGTTTTACGTCTTATAATAGGCCTATGGTAAATTATATATATATTTACATATGTATTAACTTACTTTATACGCTTATAATATTATTCTTTTACTTCCTTGTAATAATGATCTCTATTAGAGTTGGCTTGTTTTTTCTACTTTCCCCCTTATCTGTTCCTAGTAAGACAATGTCTTTGTTAAATTAGCACAAGGAATTTAACTAATTGTTGGATTTGAGACTCCTCCCCTTGATCAGTCCAAGACAGCACAGACCCTTTAGCCACCCTTGTTTGGGCCTGTACCTTAATTCCTCCTCCAACCATAACTGATAGCCTAACTTCATTATTATTATTATTATTGTAGTTTAGCTGAAAAGTTCACAGAGCACAATTAGTTTTCAATTCAACATTTTGTTTTATTACATGGTTTTCAATTCCCTCAGTGTAGCAGCACTCTTCCCGCTTCCTCCTTGGGTTCCCTGTTTGCATTTTTCCTTCTTTCCTGCCTCTTGCTGCCTTCCATCCTTTGATTTGGGGCATATACTGCCCTTTTGAATTTGGATGGTTGATTGTATTGAAGAGCACATTCCTCCCTGGTGTGATTATTCACTTTATAGATTTGTCTGCTGTTTGGCTGAGGGTTGATCCCACCTAGTGGTGGGTTCAGTCCCAGGCTTGAAAGATGTCTAAGGGCAATAGGCATGGGGATTTCACTAGTCCATATCAGACAAGTCAGTCTGGTCATTTTATGCTTTTTAATTTTATTCTACATTTTTTTTCCTTCCTTCTGTCCAGGACTCCCTATTGTGATCCTCATCAGAGCAGTCAGTAGAGTTAGCCAGGCACCATCTAGTTCTTCTGGTTTCAAGGCAGTGGAAGTTGTGGTTTGTGTGATCCATTAGTTCTTTGACTAATTTTTTTCCTTGGGTTTTTGATCTTCACTCTTCTTTGCTCCAGAGGAGACCAACAGTTGCATCTTACATGGCTGCTCACAAGCTTTAAAAACTTCAGTTGTTATTCACCAAAATAGCATGTAAAATATCGTGTTTGTAGATATGTTATGCCAACTGACTTAGTTGTCCCCTGAGACTGTGGTCCTAAGTCCCCAACCCCAGTAAGTCATTCCCTCAACGTGTGTGGTTGTGGTTATGGATTTCAGAATTTTGCCCCTTGTATGCTCTGTAATACACTTGGATATACTTTGTTGTTGTTGTTATTTGCCATCGAGTCGGACCCAACTCATGGTGACCCCTCCTTGGGTTTCCGAGGCAGTATCACTACAAAAGTAGATTGCCCTATCTTCCTTCCGAGGAGTGGCTGGTGGGTTTGAACCTCCAGCCTTCTGGTTAGCAGTCAAGTGCCTTAGGCACTATGCTACCAGAGCTCCCTGGATATACTTACAGCCCATACAAATACATGTGTCAAAACATCCTCTACCAAACCCATATACATATGGGTGTACTTCCATTCACCTCCCCACATCCGTTCAGCATGCATATCTAACTATGTATGTACTCATAGATGGTGTTTGTTATTACTATTATTGCACAATTGTGTGTATAATAGTATTTACTTTTGTTGTTCTTTAAGTGAGCCATATATGTTAAATTTTGACACATTCCTGAATTATTACACTACACCAGAATTAACTCATGTTAAGAAATCAGAAGAAAGAATTACTCCTTTGTTAAGCAGGTTTATCCTATGGTTAAATGTAAACAAGATTTTTTAATAGAACACCATGTTCCCCTTAGATTTTACAATCTCTGGTTAGGTGACTGTATGAAAAAATTAGATAAAACTGTTCCTTTGTGGATTAATGCCTACCTAAAGAAATATTGAAAAGAAGAACTAAACTTAAGTAGATTATCTCTGTGTAATTATTTTGTTTTTGAAGCTTGGTTATCACATATTAACCTTATTATTTCCTCACCAAATATGTTGGAATGAGGTATAATTTGTATACCTTATAGATATCAACACTACATTTGGGAACCCAAAAATAGAGAAAGTCTATGATTGTGATTAGCCATTTGAAAGTAGGTTAGGTTGTTCTTCCAATGTGGCCATACCCTATCCATTTCCCATTCCAAAATCACTGAAGATGACTACTCAGCAAGACTGTGGTGGACTTACTGGAGTTGCCCAGCAACCAAGGTACCAGTGGTCCCTAACTTAAAGTTGAGCTGTCACCTGGAAGCAGCACTGAAAAACCCATGCAGAAGAATATGCCCATTAGTGTGATAAAAGGATGTTCTTCAAAATCCCTGATCCAAAGGAGGGAACAATATGATATACGAAATCAAAAAGAGTCATCTAACCTAAAATAAAAATGGCTGAATTTATTCTAATAGCTGAGTTAACCTTCCACATATGGTTCCTCCTATGGCACTATAATTATGTATGTTTTATGCCTCTCCCTGGGGATCCATGAGCCTCAGACCCTGAGGTTTTCATGCTCCCTCATTCAAACATATTGGCTTCAGTAAGTCTCTTTAATGTCCTTTAACTTAGTTAGAGACTTTCTTCTCGACAACAAATCAACTCAAGGTTAGCCGATAAATGATTCTTGAAGACTGAAATGGAGGTTGCTGTTTAATTAATAATGAAACAAGTGCACCAAACCCCTTTTTAGTTATATACCCTTCTTTGGGGAAAGGATCTTGTAGTTATTTAAAATAAGGGAAGTATTGGTCAAACTCACAAAAGCTTCAAACTCCAAAAACAAGCACTGCCATCAAGAGGATTCTGACTCATAGCGACCCACATTGGGTTTCTGAAGCTGTAAATTGTTATGGAAATATATTGTCCCATCTTCCTTCCATAGAGTGGCTGGTGGGTTTGAAACACTGGCCTTCTGGTTAGCAGCCAAAACGCCTTATCCACTGCACTACCAGAGCTCCTTTTTCACAAAATCCTAGATTTTATTTACCATAATCCCTCTAACACTATGGGAGCTAGGTATGAGCACTAGAATACTATGCACCTAAACTCTAAAAAGTGATTGTTTTTGAATAAGAGGACATTTCTCTTTTTGTAGTACTATATTCCAGTTTAGGAGCTCTGGTAGCATAGTGCCTAAGGCACTTGACTGCTAACTAGAAGGTTGGTGGTTCAAACCCACGAGCCACTCCTCAGAAGGAAGGTTGGGCAATCTACTTCTATAGTGATACTGCCTCAGCAACCCAAGGAGGGGTCACTAGGAGTCGGGTCCGACTCGATGGCACACAACAACAACAACAACATATTCCAGTTTCCTCTAGTTCCAACTCTCTCCAAACACAAACCACCCTTATATTATGAGGGGTAGAGAGAGAGATAAGATTAAATCAATGTAATGGGATTGCAAATTCATTCATAACCTTCACTGTTTAGCAAAAACATGGTACATATGGATTCTAACTGATCTGGCCTCTTTTATAAGCTCCCATGTTTTAAGGAATAGCCCAGTCCCATTTAGTAGATTATCCAGTCTAATAAATAAAGCTATTTTTTATAGGTAGCAGTCATATTTTGGGTAAACAAAAATGTTCACTCTAACTTAATCTTGCCCTTTTTCTTATTTACATGCACCCCTTCACTAGAAGTTGACATCTGGATTCACAGTAATTGTTGAATGAATGAGTGAATGGCCTCATGGAGGCAGAATGAAGAAGCCCTCACATCCTCATGGTGACTGCCATTGCCTTGCAGGCCCCATTGTGGAATGACTGGTCTGGCATATTTACTGGTAATAGTTGACCTGGTTCGTCCACTGGCATCTGCTGGTATCCACTGCTGGTATTTGCAGCATTAAATTCATGGAGTATTCTTCCTTGACTTAGTCAGGACCTGGTGGAATTTTACTGCTGACTCAATTTCCTCCCCTTTGCTTTCAGTGGTTATAGCCCATATTGAGTCTCTAATATACCCTCCATGCAGTCCCTCAGGCTTGGATGTTCCACCCTATTTCTGCTGTGAGGTCACCCTGACCTTGCAATGATAAGAGTTTTCCAAGGCTTTCTGATTCCCACTGAATGCAATCAGTGGATTTAATTCTTTAGTTGCAAATGAGAGTCTGTGCCACACTGAGGGAGGCTCCCGAGTACAGTAGACCGTTTGTTTGACCACACTGTTCTGGTGGGCTGCCACAAGTCGGTACTGGGCCTCCTTCATGGTTGTCTCCTCCCATAGTCCCAAATAAGAAGGTGAACACATCACCTCTAACTTTGATATTCCTCAAGCTTTCAAAATATCATATATGTTCTGTCCCAAAACATGGAGCAGAGAGCTGTCTACCTTCTCTTGTCTTCTTTCTGTGTCTCTCTCTCACCAACTCTTGGGTCCTACGGGAGCAGTCTTTTCCTGCTTCATCTTCCTGTGCACTCTTGCACCATGGTCCTAAACCTGTAAGTTCAAGTCCACTATCCTGAGTCTTAAAATGTTAAAGAGGGAGGTCAGAATAAAGAAATTCAAAAATATCTCCTCTCCTATCTCTGTCTCTCTCCCTATCACTTTGTGTACCTACCTCTCTCCTCTCTCTCTCTCTCTCTTTCTCTCTAGTTCTATCTCTCTCTACCTTTCTTGTACATTGTACTCTTCTCTCCCACCACAGAAGGATAAGCTACATGGCATAGATGAAATCAAAGAGAGAAAGAAGATGCTCCAGGTAGGAAATTTAAATGAATCATTTTACTATTTGTAAAAACAATATATACCTTTTATATCAGCTTGTGCTTATGATCTTCAATCTTAACTCAGAATTATCCCCTCATGTTTTACAGAAACATGCAAAAAAGAAATTTGCTATTGCAACACTTACAGAAAATACCTCCTGCAGGGAAGGAACAGTTGCCAAACAAACATAGAAGTTATCTGTTATTTGCATAAAATACAGAATATGTCCTGAAGTCAGAGTCCCTGTTTATTTTTCCTCAAGAGCTCTAAGCAAGCATCATTAAACATAAACGGAACCCCTCTCCTGTGTCTAATAAAAAGAGCATCACGAAAAATGCCCCCAAATTACATTTTATTATTTAAATAAAAGTGTAAAACATTTGGATATATATATATATATATATATATATATATTAAAAATGAGTATAGAGTATTAGTAAGTGACTCTGTTTACTGGATAAGGAAATGTCAGACACAAGAATGTATTATTACATAATCCTAAAGCAAGTAAAACTCAGGCTCCAATTTCTAGGAAAATTCTCCTAATTCTAATGTATGCCATCCTCAGAAATAACATTAATATCTTCCCTTACTTTACAGTTGAGCCATTGTAATAGTGCTCGCAAAGGCTAGTATTTAAAAGACACCTCTTAATTTTCTGACAGTCTAGGATACTCTCACCCCTCCCAAATACATTCAAATCTGTGCTAAGAGCTTTTTCACACATTACCATCCAGCTATCACTTTCACTTTTTTTTTTTTTTTTTACTGAGAATTGCCTAGATAAGTCAAGCTGAAGGTGTGAAAACACAGGAAATGTGAGAAAACTGAGATTTAATATTAACGTCAAGCAGTGAAGGTTTTTCTCCCCATTCTGTGAGTGTTTCTGTGTGTGACTGTGTGTGTGCATGTGTGAGCATGTCTCCACCATACATACACGGGAGTCCCAATGTGCAGGTTCATGGTCTTGCTTATATCTGAGAGGGAAAAAAAGAAAAGGATCTTTTTATAAAAAAGAAAAATGCCTACAATAAGAAGTTTGGTCTGCATAACAGAAATTTTGAAAGGAAATATCACAAAACATTAACAGTGTACAGGAGGGTAGTTAGTTACAGGTTGTGTTCCAATTGCCTCTATTTTCTAAATTTTCTGCCATGTTCTATCAAAGCATGTAATTTTTAAAAATAAGCTAGTATGAAGATCTCCAAAATGAAAGTTCCCACTGAAACTTTCAAAGTCAGATTTAAGTTCTTTATGAGGAGAATACAGGTAGGGTGACTTGGGTTAGGGCTGAACCAGTCCCCTGCCAGAGCCCAGCTTTTTAGAATTACTTTCTAAAAGTAGGCTATAGCATTTTATCCATACGAGATCTTGTGTGGAAACTGTAAATGTATAATGCAGCTGTTGTGAAGCTTCTTGGGGGCAGAGTCTCATTTTCACATATTTTAGTATACCTCAAAGCAGTGTTTCTCAAACTTCAGATTAAGACTCACTGTTATGTGTGTGGTCAACTCCAACTCATAGCAACCCTATAGGACAGAATAGAACTGCCCCATAGAGTCTCCTAGGGTGTAATCTTTATGGAAGCAGACTGCCACATCTTTCTCCTGCAAAGCAGCTGGTGGGTTCGAACTACTGACCTTTCTGTTAGTAGCTGAGCACTTACCCATTGCGCCACCAGTGCTCCTTAGGGGTCATAAAACCAAGTTAGGGGGTCAGAACTAGCCTTTTAAAATAAATAAAATAGAATATCAGAATATATCCCTTTTAATAAAGTTATTACTTTGTGTAAAGCATATATACACACACATTCATATGCATACTAAATGGTGTAGGAAGTCAGATATATTCCTTACTGTGTTCCTATATTGTTGTTTGTTGTTGTTTTGTGCCGTCGAGTCGGCCCCGACTCATAGCAACCCCTCCTTGGGTTTCCGAGGCAGTATCACTACAGCAGTAGGATTGCGCAACCTTCCTTCCAAGGAGTATCTGGTGGGTTTGAACCACCAGCCTTCTGGTTAGTAGTCAAGTGCCTTAGGCACTATGCTACCAGAGCTCCTATATAGCTTTCAAAAATTTTTTGGAAATACTTTCCTAAAATATCTATCACAGAGTCTTATCCACAACAAGTGTAGCAGAGTAGAAGCACACACCACCAACTGTTGGCCACTCCTACCTTCTTACGTTTTTCTCTGGAGGAGGTGGCTTTTTCTTTAACAAAGCATTTCATTGTACCATTTGTTTACAGAAAGGTGAGCTTCCAGAAAGGTAAATACAAAGAGAATAAAACTGCTCTATAATGAAAGAAGCATTTGGAGTTCCCAGATCACAGTCCAGAAATTGAAGGAGAGGTTCTAAACTAAAGGGAAAAGAAATGAGGAAGAACAGCATAGTAGACAGGGAGGCAGGCTGTGGAGAAAGGCAACAAGAGGGAAGTTCCCAGCAGCATGAGTGAGCAGAGAACAGAGTATTTGGTGCTTCAGTTTAAGCTCTGATACGCTCTGCAGTGTGAGTGCCTTCTGTGACTCCCAAACCATTAGAAAAGTCAGCTCCAGACACAGCCGTGAATAAGTGGCATTTTAGAATTTGAAGAACTAACTGAGGCACAGACATGAGATGTCCCTTTTCCTAGAATGTACTAGAAAGGATTGATTCTTGGCTTTCATAATTATGCTATTATGTGTTGAGGGGAAGAGAGAACAAGATGGAGAGTAACTGCCCCAAATTTCTGTGTCCTGGGACCCTGGCTAGAGTGGCCAGTGTCTGCAAATCCACCAGCAACAATATCCAGGGGATGTCTTTCCTGGCTTCTCACTGCTATGTAATGGGAATCTTCTCAAGATAATTGCTTGCCAGATGCACAACACAGACACCATCATCTGATGACTTGTAGGCCACTGCCTCCTTTTCCGCCCAGCCACCTGACCCACTCTGAACAGTGCAGGCCATCGTGAACACCCAGTGAGATGGTGAATGCTCTTTGAAGCCAATTCTCCTTCCTGGATGTGGCTCAGAAGCTGGCCTCTTTGACTCTGAAAAGATCGCTCACCTTGGCTGAGCAGCCTGTACTGCTCTGCTTCTCAATGGAGAAGGGCACTGAAAGCATGAACCCTTTTGTATGTATGTGTAGATCTGCCTTGATATATCATGAGAAAGAACCATGAAAAGATAGTTCCATAAAAATCCTAATTCCTCCAGCCAAGAACATGAATGACAAACCCCAAATTATTCAGAATTATTCAGAATCTTTATTTTCACTAGCTATGTCCCCCTCTGCTTCTGTCCTACAAACCCCACCAGCTCCAGGCAGCAAAATAGACAAGGCTTGTTTTCATCCCCTTCAACAGTGGAAGTTAGGAAGAGAAGGAGCTAAGGTCTTAAATAGCCAAACTGTGAGATCAGTCCCAGAGTAATCAGAAATATAAATTGACTATCACAGGTAGGAAAGCAAATTAAAATAGACTTCCAAAAAATGACAAAATAAACTTACAGGCAAGTAAATATAAGTATGCTTGCTTTTATGGCTAAAAGCAAATGCAGTGCTTATGTGTATTTGTGATACACTAGACACAAAGAAGATCGTTTTCATCCAGAAGGAGCATACAAAGTAGCCATTAGCATGAAAATTGTTCCTGAAAAATATAATCAACCATATTAAAAACTATTATCAAGGGTGTTTTTCAGACAACAAACATTTTAGAAGTTCAGAGGAGACAGGGGAAAGCCGAATCTGATCTGGACAGTGGAGGAGTAGGAATGTATCCATTTTTTTTTAAGACGCCATCTAGCTTGCTGCTAAACACCTTCTGTACATGGGCACACAGTCATCACGACACCGCTGATGTCCCACATACCTTTGTTCAAAGCTCTCCATCCTGTTCTCTCTTCCACTCAACAAATACTTAAATAATTCTGACATCCAGTCTCTCACCTGGGCACCCACCATTCTTCTTTGATCTGCTATAGCTCTCCACAACAACAATGATACAAATGAGAGAAGAAAGAGCAAATCAAAAAGGATAACAAAATTCAGCAGAAGGAACTGAGCTATTCTGTAAATAAGGAGCCCTAGTAGTGCAGTGGTTAAAATGGTTAGCTGCTAAGCAAAAGGTCGGTGGTTTGAACCCACCAGCCTCTCCCTGGGAGAAAGATGAGGCAGTTTGCTTCTACAAAGAATTACAGCCTCAGAAACCCTATGGGGCAGTTCTTCCCTGTCCTTGGGTAGCTATGAGCAGGAACAGACTCAATGGCACTGGGACTCTGCAAATGGAAGAGGCAAAGATGTCAGGCGATAACAGAGGACAGAACCAGAGGAGAAAGTTGAAACTAGGCTGGTAGGGCTGCATATGGGAGTAGAAATGTTGGCATCTAGAAACCATAACAGTGCTGTCCCACTCTGCACTGGATTACAAAGCCTGCGTTCCCTGGAGTTTATGGAGGAGGGTGGTTGGAGCTGTAGTGGAAGGAAACGCCTCAGAGACAGAAATGGTCTTGAATCCCATATCAGCCACTCACTAAAGGAAGCCATAGCTAGTTTTGCATTTGCTTAAAATTTAGGTATTAATTCTTATCTCTGTGGCTTGCACTACCTTCTGCCTTTCATTGTTGCTTCTTCTTCCTCTCCCTTGATATCTCCTCCTTCTGTTACAAGTTTTCTGGTTTGGTCTCCTCTAACTTGGCTTTATTACGGACACTTGTGTGGTCCTTTTACGCCCCTTACAAGGAAACTGAACGTTGAAAACAGGAAGCAGAATCATAGAATCTCAAAAGGTGAGCAATGGGATGGACCTCAGTAATCACCTGGTCCAACAATTTTAATCTGCAAACAAGAAACCCAAGACTCTAAGGATAAATTAACCTGTGGAAAGTCACACAAATGCAGAACTCCCTACTTCCGGCCCAGCTCACCGCATCACATTCACCCCGATTTCATGTGAAATGTGTTAGGGAATTAGATCCTAAAATCTGAGCTATAATTGAGGAAGACAAGATTCAAACCCTAGAGGATCATTTTTAATGGCAAAATAGTAATTGTTAAATCAATTTGTTAATTTTGAACGGTCAGGGTTTGCATCTACTCTACAAGGAAGAAGCGGAATGCATCAGACAAATTCCTACATAAAATGGGCGTAGAGCGCCATCTGCTGGGTGCCTTCATCTCCGGTCACTTGCCAGAATTCAGAAAAGGAATAAGCTTTAAGCACGACTCCCCAGCGCGCGCGCGCGCGTGCTCGCACATGGCGACTGGTTCTACATACTTTTTAAATTTACACTGCTGTGTGCTGTGTTTTTCGCTTTTTTTTTCTCACTTAATTTTTCATGGAGATCTTTTCTTTAAATGATAATGATTCATTTTCCTTTTCTCAACTTAAATTGCTTTTAAATAAAAAAAAGTTATATTATGAAAATTCACAAGTATACACAAAAGAAAAACCAAAAAGGAAGCTCTGGTGGTATAGTGCCTAGGGCATTTGACTGCTAACCAGACGGCTGTCGGTTCAAACCCACCAGCCACTCCTTGGAAGGAAAATTAAGAGAAAAGGGTACATTGTACTTCCCTGTGCTCATCCCCTAGATTTAAAAATGGCAGAATTTCCCACATTTGCTCCATGTATCTTTTTTCTTGCTGAAGTAATTAAGGCAAATCTCAAGCATCATACATGTTTTCATACTTCTGTATGAATCTCTTTTAAAAATTAGATATATTTTTCACTAAACAAAATTATCACAGCTAACAAAATCAGTAACAAGTCTTTTATATGATCTAATTGTCAGTTTATAATCAAATTTTCCAGATTGTCTCAAATTTTTCACTGCTGGTTTGTTTTAATGAGAAACAAAGCAAGTATTCAATCCAATAATTGTGTGTGTGTCGGTGGGTGGGTGAACCATGAGCTCACACGTCTCTGGATAAAAGAAAGCACACCACCAAAAATACAGGAAGGAGAAAATGGAGGAGGGAGAAAGAGAAAAGAAAGGTACAAAGGAAGGAAATAAGAATTTCTTATAAGACAGCATTGCAAGTAACTAAGCCGCAAACTCCTTACTATGAAAATGGGTAATTAAAAGGAAAGAATTAAGTGTATACCTTGATTTTCATGAATAAACTGTTTTTCAGAGTAAAAGTAGCCCTATTCTAGGAGGAAAGGTCTTCTTCACAAACGAATTCCGTCTAATAAAAGTACAACACATGATGTTGTTGTTAGGTCCTGTTGAGTCAGTTTCAGTTAATAGCCACCCTGTGCACAAGGTCTTGCGCCATCCCATCCTCACAACCATTGCTGTTTGAGCCATTGTTGCAGCCACTGTGTCAATCCATCTCATTGAAGGGTCTTCCTTTTTATCACTGATCTGCTTTATCAAGCATGATGTCCTTCTCCAGGGACTGGTCCCTCCTAATGATATGTCCAAAGAACTTCAGATGAAGTTTCACCGTGTTCACCTCCAAGGAGCATTTTGCAATAATATATGTGATGTTCATCAGTGGGTGGAACCAGTAAATGAAAGCTGGTGAAGAACTAGACAGGGGAGCAGCAGACTGTCATCACCTTCTACCACTCAGCAAACTTAGCATCACTAAAAGTCTGTGATTTCCCTCTGAAGCTTATAGTTTGATTTTAAATCTTTTAAGTTGTTTTTGTTTTAATTCTTAGACTTTCTTATTTTACAGCATTATACATGATATATATTATATACATATACATTAAATTATATAAAAACTCAAAAGCCCACTGCCATCAAGTGGGTTCTGACTCATAGGGACCCCAATTGGGTTTCCAAGGTTGTTAATCTTTACAGAAGTGGAACACCCCATCTTCCTTGCAGAGCTGCTGGTGGGTTTGAACCGCTGACCTTCTGGTTAGCAGCCAAATGCCTCATCCATTACACCACCAGAGCTCCTTATATAATTTGTTGTTGTTGTTGTTAACGTGCCATTGAGTCGGACCCGACTCACAGTGACCCCCTCCTTGGGTTTCCGAGGCAGTATCACTACGGAAGTAGATTGCCCAACCTTCCTTCTGAGGAGTGGCTGGTGGGTTTGAACCATCAGCTTTCTGGTTAGCAGTCAAGTGCCTTAGGCACTATTCTACCAGATCTCCTTATATAATTTGTAGTGAATATTATATATGTATACACACACACACACACACACACATATATATATATATATACTCCCCACTATAAATTCTTTCTTTCTGCCTTCCCTCCCCATTTCTATCTTCTAATTTGGTGGTTGCTTTTCTTTCTTCTAGTGAGCATCTTGATAACTTTAAGTAAAATATTAAAAAAAAAAAAATTTGTGGGTAATTTCTTCTGAATTTAGCTATAAAAGATCAAGAGATTATCTTACTTACACTTCCTCCTTCATCTTCCTTTCAATGTGTGAATGGTGTTTTTTCTAATTGTTTATATTTTGTTTTTTTACAAAGAGCCCTAGTGGTGTAGTAGGTAAGGCATTTGGTTGCTAACCAGAATGTTGGCAGTTCAAACCCACCAGTGGCTACTCCAGAGAAAAATGAGGCAATTTACATCAATAATGATTTACAGCCTTGAAAACACAATGGAGGTTGATATGAGTCCACTCAAGGGTTTTTAGGTAGGTGTTAATGTTTAATAATAACTATTTGTAACCATTTCTCTCACAATTGTTTGGTCTTTGTTCTGAATTTAAATGAATTCAACATTTATGGGCAATCCTTTTAATACAATGTTTTCCTTAATCTTTTTCTGCCACTGAGCTTTTTTTTTTTTTTTTCTCAAGAACTCTTGGATTCTGTAAATTCTGAACATTTTTTTTTGAATGTGTGAATTCTGTTTATATCTATAATTAAATGACAATTTTCTAGAATGTGTTGGATATATACTCTTGGTTGTACCTTTTTTTTCCTCCGAACTTTCAGCCGTTTGGGGATTGACATTTGTTTTGGTTGACAGCTGTAATTAACTGGTTTTCACCTTCAAAAGTTACTTGCCTTAAGTGTTCTGAATGCCTGGATACCTCTTTATTTATCCTTAAAATTCAGTACCATAATAAGACAGTGTTTTCTTATTTATTCTTCTCAAAGCAGTTTGCCCAGAATCAATCAGCCCTTTCACATTTCCAGGTTCAATTCTCCTTTTGTTCTGCAAAACTCTATCCTGTTATCTTGAAGATGTTATCTGTTGTATTTATTGGAATTTTGGATTCAGTGTTGATTTCTCATTGTCTGCCATCTTTATCGATTGCTCTCTCACTTAATGCCGTAATCTCTTTGTCTTTCTTCCTCTGCATTCACTATGATTGTCTTAACCTTTTTCTCTACATTGACTCAGTTTTCAACTATGTTGAATTTCTTGCTCTTTATATTTATATTTCATTTTATTTATTAATTCTTCAGTGGTACTGAATTAATAGTTGTTGTTCTTATGTGCCGTTGAGTTGGCCCCGACTCATAGCGACCCCTCCTTGGGTTGCTGAGGCAGTATCACTACAGAAGTAGATTGCCCAACCTTCCTTCTGAGGAGTGGCTGGTGGGTTTGAACCACCAGACTTCTGGTTAGCAGTCAAGTGCCTTAGGCACTACACCACCCCATTTTCTTAGCTCAGCTATTTCTTTCTTTTTTTCTTTCTTTTCTCAAAAACTGATATTTTATTATTTCATGTTTGAACTCATTTAATTACATGTTTGTGTTTAGTAAGCTCTTCCTTATAGTAAAACCCCTTAGGGATATTTCTTCTTAGGTTTTCATTTCTTTGGGACAGATTTTTCATCTGTATTTTATAACTGTTTCAATGCTTCTTGGAGTTGGGGATGGTGCTACAGTACATTTGCATAGATGCCATGATATTTTATCATGTTACTTTTGATGAGGGAAGGCAGCTTTGATGTCATATCACTCCACTGATAACCTGTGTGTCTTGCACTATGACTGTTCAAGGGTCAGATTTTCCAAAACTGAGAACGTGAATAAGGGATATAACCAAGGCTGTTTGCAAATTTATTGCCAGGATGACCTTTGCCCTCTTTACTGTGGGCCTGCCTAATATCTGTGTCCACAATCCCATCATCCCATCTTTCTACATTTTAGGATGTACTTGGACTTCAGATAGTTCCCTAAACCCAAGGTGAGTGAGGCGTGAACCAGAGAGTCAACCCTTCTAGCTTCATTCATCCCACTCCATGGGCTTCTTCTACTCCTCAAAACAGAGCGTGCATAAAGAATATAAAATGTAAATATTCCCAAGATAGGAAGAAAAACTTTACTCCAGACTCAGTGCATCTTTCCCCACCTCCCACTTCTCCAGAAACCAATCTTTTGATACTGTATTTGGGTGCTCACTTCAGCAGCACATATACTCAATTTGGAACTATACAAAGAAGATTAACATTGCCCCTGCACAAGGATGACATGCAAATTCATGAAGCGTTTCATATTTTTTTAATGAATCTAATTTTGTAAAATTTTACCCAAATCACAAAAAAAGGTGTTTTTTTTTTTAAAAAAAATACTATATTTAGCTAAATTTTTATATTTTTATAATGGAAATTTTAAAACATAAAAAGAAACTACTGTAATGAGCCTATGTATTCCTCACCAATTTCAAATATTACTAATAAGTATATGACTTCTTTTGTTTCATCTTCACCCCACATATTACCCACTTCACACGAACATCCCCCTCATACACATAAACACAAAAATACAAAAACACAGAGAGACACTGTGTTATTTAAAAGCAAATCCCAAGTGTCCAACGACTCACTTTTAGCTAAATTCACTCATTACTGCTCACTGCTTATGATCTGCCTGTTCTCCTCCTTTCCAGCCAGCAGTGCCTCCAGCAGCAGTAGTTGGTGATTTTACTCTCTTTGATCGGTCCAGGAGATGGTCAGAAAGGATTCTGCCTACCCCAGTTAATACCCTGGCAGAGTGTCTTCTTGTCGAAGTAGAGAATAAAACTCTTATAGACACTGGGAGAATTTCTCAGGACAACCCTCTTGTTCATCCAAGGGCCAGAGCTGCCCAAAGCTTCAGTTGGATCTCCACGTACTGTCCATCTCTGTAACCAACCTACAGCCTTCCTATCTGGCTCCTGGTTCACCAACAGGTGGCCAATTCTTGAACTATTTTGAGAGTCGCCTTTGTCAACCTTGCTCATCTTCCCTGACTACAGAACCCTCTGTCAGGTCA
>NW_006921674.1:7526766-7545347 GCF_000298275.1 Orycteropus afer afer | reverse complement strand
TTTCTATTTGTCACTTTCACTCTGGTAGCATAGTGCCTAAGGCACTGGACTGCTAACCAGAAGGCTGGCGGTTCAAACCCACCAGCCACTCCTCGGAAGGAAGGCTGGGCAATCCTACTTCCATAGTGATACTGCCTCGGAAACCCAAGGAGGGGTCGCTATGAGTGGGGGCCGACTCGATGGCAAATAACAACAACAACAACATTTGTCACTTTCAGGAAAAAAGCAAAACTGGTTAACCTAACCTATGAGACCCCTCATGTTGTTGTTACTATGTTCCATAGAGTCAGACCTGACTCATAGCGACCCCTCCTTGGGTTTCCAAGGCAGTATCACTACAGAAGTAGATTGCCCAACCTTCCCTCCAAGGGGTGGCTGGTGGGTTTGAACCACCAGCCTTCTGGTTAGCAGTCAAGTGCCTCAGGCACTACGCTACCAGAGCTCCTGAGGCCCCTCATACTCAGGCCCTAATATTGTCCAGCTTCATTTCATGCTATGGCCACTCTTACTTGATTTCTCCACTACAGTAACAGCAGACATTATTGGATCCTGCACTGATGTCATCATGCCTCCACCATAGGAAATTTGCACAAGGCCCAAAACCCTGTTCAGTCTTCTCTTTGACTGGTTAACTCTTACACTTCCTTCAGAGCTCAACAGAGAGCAGCTTCCTTAAAGTGGACTTTTCTTGGCTTCCTCTTCATAATTTTACTTGAATAAAATTTGAGTGTTTAATTGTCTGTTTCCTCCACTGAACTGTAACCTCTGTGTGGACAGGAATGAAATATGTTTTGTAACATCATATCCTTTGTATTTAACACAGTTGCCTAGAACAAAATAGACAATGGAGAAATACATGTTTAGTAAGAAAGTTAATAAATTAATGGAAGATAGCTGATGTCCAAGAGTCCTAGAGTGGTGCAAACAATTAACACTCTCAACTACTAACTGAAAGTTTGGCACTTCTAGTCAACCCAAAGGCACCTCAAAAGAAAGGCCTGGCAACCTACTTCCCAAAAACAACAGCCATTGAAAACCCTACGAAGCACAGTTCTACTCTAATACATGTGGGGTCACCAGGAGTCAGAATCAACTAGATGGCAACTGGTTTCAGCTGATGTCCAAGTTGAAATTTGAAGGACAATATGATTTACTCCAGAGATGATGGACTCTGTTGCAGTGACTTCTTTCTTCCCTGACTTTCTCACTTTAAGCAGAACTTACAGAAGCAGATTTGTTCAGCAGAAACTTAGAGAAGACACCTGGAGAAAAATAGTGAATTTTTACTGTCACAGGACCCAGCTGAGGCATGCTGGCCAACAGCTGCAAAGTTTGGGAGGAAGGGGAGGTGAATCTTTGTGATGGTTGTGGCATTTCCCCACTGTGCTAGTAGCAAGTCAGAACATGTCAAATCATTCTGATCGTGCTCAGTCTGCATTTTGTAAAGTAAAATATCATCAGCTGCTTCTTAAGGTTTTTATCTCTAGTCTCTTTGGGATCATAATTTGGTTCACAGATTGCATCAGTGATGAATTCTGCGTGGAACATCTTAGAATGGTGGTTTATGGGAAAAGAATATGTGTTACTACAAGCCCAAAAAAGAAAAGAAAATCTATGCAAAGTATTTTATCCCTCTGGCAGCCCATCTCTCTCAGCAGTGTAGGGAAGTGGATGCTCTTTCCCTGTGAAGAACAACATCCTGTCCTGCCCTGGCCTACCTATAATTTTGACTTGTAGCCACTTCCAATCACATTTCCTCCCCAAAACCAGCAAAAGAACTGCCCAGCCAATGGAAAGAATCATGAGAAATGATAACTGCTGTTTTAAGCCACTGTGTTTTGGGATGGTTTGTTATTCAGCAAGATATGACTGATACAAATGTCATTTATTCTTCAAATTTTATTACATTTGTTAGACACTCTAGAGCAATGTGAATTGTGATTGCAGATAGTTGACAATGTCTATAAAATTTTGAAATATGCATATTCTATTTTTATAAATCTATTTTATAAAAATGCACATTTGTGTTTATACAAATGTGTTATACATTTGTATAAATATATGAACACAAATGTTTATTCTTATTATTTGCAATGTTAAAAAGTTAGAAACAACTTAAATGAGAGTATGCCTCAGTCATTTCAGAGGGGAATAATTGAATTATACTTCTAAATGCAACACACTTTATACTTAATGATGAAAAATGTTAGAAGTGTTATCACTAAAGTCAGGAAAAACATAAGATGCCTCCTATCACCATTCAACATCATCCTGAAGATTTGAACCAATGTAATAAAATTAAAAATTTAAATAAATTTATAAACTTAAATTTATGGGTCACAAATGCCATTATTTGCAAATAAAATTATTCTATTCTTAGAATATCGAGTGCAATGAACTAAAAATCTATTAGAAATAATGAGATAAATAAAGTGGCTGGATTTGATCATTGTGTTGTTGTTGTGTTGTGCCATCAAGTCAATTCGAACTCATAGCAACAACTAAAGGACAGAGTAGAACAGCCCTAAAGGGTTTCCTAGGCTATGAAGATTACAGCCTAGGAAACCCTATGGGGCAGCACTACTCTGTCCTGTAGGGTTGTTATGAATCTGAATCTACTTGATGGCACACAACAACAACAATTTCTGTGGGAACAGATTGCCAGGTCTTCTCTCCTGCAGAGTTGCTGGTGAGTTCCAACTACCAACTTTGGGTAAGCAGCCCAGAGCTTAGCCATTGTGCCACCAGGGCTCTTTAGACTTAAGATAGACTTGCCAAATCAGTAGATTTCCCATTCAGCAATAACAACACATTAGAAAATATCTTTAAAGATCCTATTTACACCCCTGAGAAGGATAGGGGGCTTGCAGTGGAGAGAAGGATAAACAGGGAATTCAAACTTTTCTTTTAGGTACTTCTGTGTTGCTTTATGTCTTTAATAACATACATCCATATATATTTTTTAAAATTTTTATTGTGATTTGGGTGAAAGTTTACGGAGTAAATTCAGTTTCCATACAGCACTCACATACATTTTGTCTCATGACATTGACTACAATTTACCACAATGCAACAGCTCCCCTCTCATTTCTATATCCATATGTTTTATTATTTTTCACTAATGTAAAAATTAATAACTTAAGAATTATTTGAGAACATGGTATTTCTTTTATGAGTCTTGAAGAAATTTTTTTAAAAAGATTTTAAATGATTTAAAAGATCATTTAGAATCATTAAACCACTCTGGTAGTGCTTATCTCTCTCTGAAAATGTTCAGCTAAGTGTTTATCCAATCTCTAAACTCCCCCAGAAGCAGAGAATATCCACTTCCATCCAGAGCAGTTGATTGAATCTTCAACAGCTGAATATTAGATCTGTGTGGTAGTCAAGGTTGTGTGTCAACTTGGCTGGGCCTAGTTGAGTCACTGGCAGCTGGATGTAGTTATTCCCCATGGTGAGATTGGCAATCATTTCCATGGTGGGATCTACCACAAGCAGCTGAGTAGCTGCCTTTGGGATGTGGTCTGCTTACAGTATATAAGAAGCAGCTGTGAGGAAGGTCTCTAGCTTTTTGGCATGAAGTAACCAAAATAGAATATGGTACTGAGAGTGGGGTGCTGCTCTGACAAATATCTAAAATGTGAAAACTGAAGTGAAGTGCATCTTTGACCCAGGACCCCAGCAGAGTGATCCAGGCATATTGCATGAGAGACAGCAATAGCAGAGCCAAGAGATCAGCAAGAGATAATAACAGTCTTACCAGCCCAGGGAGATGAAAGCTGGATACCATTGGGTAGGCAGCTTCCTGGTGGAGTGGGTTGCCTTCAGGCATTTATTGGCAGAAGAGACCAGTAGAAGGTTGGCCAGCCCATGGAGCAAGAAAGCTAAGTGTCCTTTGGACAGGAAGATTCCTGGCACAGTGGGTTGCCCTTGGCATTAATTGGTAGAAGTGGAGAGATCAAGGAAGCTGGAAGCAGAACAGCCTCAGCCTCAAGGGTATGACCATGGTCTTCACGGGTGGAGCCACCACACCCTCCTAGGTTTCAAAGAATCAGACCTTCTCCAACTTGGTTCTGGAGTGTGGGGCTGCTCGTTCATGTGGGCCAGTGGGATGGGGCCATAGCCACTGCCCAAGAGTGAGGGGGCAGGGCTGCCATGCCCAAAAGGGAGAGGAATGGGGCCTGCTAGGCCAAGGGCATGAGGTCCCCAATCAGATGAACTAGGTGACTGGAGCCACCCAGTAAAGGAGATCTATGTAGATGCCACCCAATGAAGATCTGTACAGGTGCCAAATTGACAAGGGGTGGAATAGTGGTAGTTAAGGTTGTGTGTCAACTTGGCTTGGCCTGGTTGAGTAGCTGGGCACCTGGATGTAGCTATTCTCCATGGTGAGACTGACAATCAATCCCATGGTGGATTCTATGGAGCAGCTGGAATAGCTGCTTTAGGGATGTGGTCTGCTTCCAGTATATAAGAAGCAGCTTTGAGGAAGGTTTCTAGCTTTTTGCCAAGAAGAAACTAAAACAATGTCTTTATGTGGAGTTGAAACCACTCTGTTCTACTCTTCCTCTTTGACAGACTAAGAATAATACAACTTCGATATGCAAATCCATCACATGAATAAAGACAATCAATGTGTCCCCTAAAGGTTTTTGTGCTTTAAGTCAAATATAATATTATTTCAATATAGTTTTTCATGGCATGTTTAAATCTCTTTACCATGCTGGTTACTCTTCCCAATGTCTGTCATAAAGTATGACACCAGAATGAAGAACAACAGCTAGATATAGCCAAGCAAAAATGACTAACACCTAAAAGCGTAACTCCAGATGATGATTTTATAGGCAGTCAGGACACACTCCTGGCTCATATTGAAGGGTTAACTAATCCACCTTTAAAAAAAAAAAAGTGCTGTTTAAGCTATCCTTGTATAGTTACCAACTTAGATGTAAGCCTAGTACTTTACAAATGTCACGTTAAATGTCTTGTTGTTTGGCTCAGCCTACTCTTGAAATTTGTTAAAGTCCATTTTAAAATTCTATCCTCTAATATCTCATACGTTCTCCCTTCACATCATCTGCAGACTTAATCATCATAACACTGTCAACAAAGTCATTTTAAAATGTTGAATAACATAGACCTGAATATGGAGTTTGTGCAGCTAGACACTCTATGCAGATTATATTTGATCCATTAATCTATGAAATCATCTAACTACACTTCCACTCAATCCATCAGGATTCCACAAAGAAGTTGTAAAAATATTACTGAATTACAATATTCTATGCTGATCTCTTCCATCTACTTTACCTGCTAAAAATACTTCCAGAAGATGAATGTTTTGATTTATAATTTTTACCTGAACTGATTAAAACAAATTGAGGTTAGGCAAAGCTTTTTCTTGACATACATACATATATACATATATACATATATATATATACATATATATATACACATATACACACACACACACACACACACACACACATATATATATATATGCTGTTGTTGTTGTTATGTGCCGTCAAGTCAGACCCGACCCATAGCGACCCCTCCTTGGGTTTCCAAGGAGGTATCACTACGGAAGTAGATTGCCAAACCTTCCTTCTGAGGAGTGGCTGGTGGGTTTGAACCGCCAGCCTTCTGGTTAGCAGTCAAGTGCCTTAGGCACTATGCTACTAGAGCCTATATATATATATATATATCATATATGTGTAAGGAGCTCTGGCACTATGTTACCAGAGCTTATATATTTATGAGTGATAGCCAACTTTTATTCTAAGGGCTCAAACACCACCTTTTTAACATCATTCATTCTCAAAATTTGTTAAGAGTCAAAAATAAAGCTGATTCTCAAAAAATCAACTTTCAAAAAGTTACTACAGTATTTGCCTCTATCAAATCTTCCCCTAAGTTTCCTTAGAATTTTCTCCAAGTTTCCTCAAAAATCACTCAAATTGCTCAAGAGCTTCAGTTTGGGGTGTTTTCATGTGGGCCAGCAGACTGACATGTTCTTTCAATCCATTCACAGAGGTAACAGTCCATTTCCTTCCATCAGTATTCATCATGCTCTTTCCATTCTGAAGCTCATATTGGAATATGAGAAAAATTAGAAATTGGAAGTTCCATTCTCATTTTTATCATTCCCTAATATTGTACTTTCCACTTCAAACAACATCTCTTCCCTTTGTTTAGTGCTCCTACAAGTCACATATTTGCAATTAGTCTTGCTATATCTCTCCTCGCCTCAGTCCAGTCCAGCTGCCATCAAGTCAATTCCAACCCATGGCGACCCCTTGTGTTAAAGAGTAGAACTGTGCTTCTTAGGATTCTCACACCTATGACTTTTCAGAAGCACATCACCAGGATTTTTTTTTTTTTGCTTTTGAGTGGCTTCTAATCACCAACCTTTCTGGTAGTAGCCATGCAGTTAACAGTTTGTGATCCTTGCCACTCTCTCTTTTATTTCCCCTAATTAAAATATTTTTATACTTACTGCCTGGTTTTCTTTTTTTTTTTTTCCCCTTCCTTTTTTCCTTTATTGTTTAAATACTTCATTTTCTTCCTAATCTACCTTCCTAATTTAGTCATTTATTCATTAAATAAAAATATATTGAGCAATTATTATATGCTCAGCAATGTGTAAGCAATGAGACCTCAAAGATTAAAAGATCTATTCCTTAGAAGTTTACTGTCTAGTGGAAAAATAGATATATAAACAACTAGTATACAATGAGTTGTATGCAATTATAGAGAAATTTGCAAAGTGCTGAAGAAGTGCAGACATGCAAGGAAAAGATAATGCTGATGGCCCATTCAATTTAACCTCCGTAAAGAGGACAGTAAGGAACCAAGGGAGGCAAAGACACTGAAAAAGCAATAGGGTGAATTTCAGTACTGTGCCCAAGCTGACTTACACCACCTTGGGAGAACCACAGCTCTTCCCAATTCAGTCTTTAGTGATATCAGGTTGGCAGTAGAAATGGACCAACACTATACACATCAGGTCTTTTATTTTTAATCAGAAAGCCTATTGCTAAACATTTACCAGCACAGCACAAAATCAATGAGTTGGAGGATTTATTATAGTATTTTTGTTTTTGTTTTTTTAAAATAAATAAATAAAGAGGTCTAAAGGGAGTGGGCTGGAAGATATGAAGAGTGAACATTGAGATTTTGACAATGGATCCAGAATTCCTGCTTTTTCCCTCCAGGTTCTCCCCCACCACCACCACCCTCATTTTGTCACATTTCTCTTGGCTCTAGTTAGCTTCTCTCCACCTGCTCTAAATCTGTTATGTCCCAGTTTCCTCCTAGAAGTATTTCTTCTTATCTGACAAGAAGTCAACTGAAGTCTGAGCTAATAACCCTTACCATTTTTAATACAATGAAATTATTTTCTGCATTTGGGAACAATTTCTGACCATACTTATGCACAGAAGTCTAAGCAAACTCACTTGTAAGAAAGAATTTCTTCAGAATCCCTTATTTGACAACTGATGATCTATACACTGCAGAGAGATCAGATAAAAAGTGCACATGGTGACCTATGACCAGTTAAATTAGTCCAGAGAGTACATGACAGTCAAAATTGGTATCACATCTCTGCTGATAATGTAAGTGAACTCATTACCTTTACAAGGTAATACTGATTAAACTTTATTCTGAAATTACAAAATACACTTTATATATAAAACTAGGAATGGCAAATACCTTGTTTTATAAGCTCTTGTCTTGGTCTCTGATGTTACATTAATTTTCAGATGCTCAATTTGTGTCCCTGGGCATTCAGAAATATTTTCTTTCTGTTTATAAATATGTCATGCCTTCCCTTCTGTTGCTTTGATCATGTACAGCTGTTAAGTTGGGGCTAGTTTCAGAAAATGACACTATAGGGTGGAAAGGACTGCATTCAGATTTTATCAACCATCTGGAGTGGTGTGCTGCTTTGATGTCCTAATCTGTCTCTTGCATTTCTACCGAGTAGGAAAGTTTCTAGTAAAAAGTACAGTGGCATACATGTACTTGAGAGACGCTCATACCTTCAGAAGCTTCTGTGCTTACAAAAGAAAGTTCAGTCATTGCTGCAGTCATAAATTTATGCACAAGATTATCTAATGAACCTCCTTTAGGCTGTTCAATGGCAATGTACAGGAATTGTTTTTAGAGACTCAGTATTGGCTCACACTACTGCTGATAGAATCTCCTTCCCTATACTCCATTTTTCATTTTATATCAGTTAGGAAACTTCACTGAGAAGTTCTGAGTATGCACACAATGAATCTCCACAACAAAGTTGATACTCCCTATTTGCCCAATAAATTGTGATTTCACCAAGCAGGAATGAAACTGATAATATGGTACTTTGAACTCAACCAATGATTCCCCTCCCCATTCTTTCTTTAATTTTTTTTTTAACTTCTTATTTCAAGACTCATAAAGAACCTGTACATTGACCAGTAGGCTGTCATTCAAACAGAACAAGGGGACACTTCATGGTTTAAAATCAAGAAGGGAGTGCATCAGGGTTGTATCCTTTCCCCATACTTATTCAATATATATGCTGAGCAATTAATCTGAGAAGGTGGACTATATGAAGAAGAACATGGCATCAGGACTGGAGGAAGAATCATTAACAACCTGTGATACACTGATGACACTTTGCTTGCTGAAAGTGAAGATGACTTGAGGCACTTACTGATGAAGGTTGAAGAATACAGTCTGCAGTATGGATTACATCTCAACATAAAGAAAACAAAAATCCTTACAAGTGGACCAATAAGCAGTATCACGATAAATGGAGAAAAGATTTGAGGTTGTCAAAGAATTCACATTGCTTGGTTCTCAATCCATGCCAACGGAAGCAGCAGTCAGGACATTAGACAACATATAGCACTGGCAAGTTGGCTGCAAAGGAATTCTTTCAAGTGCTGAGGAGCAAGGATGTCTGTCTCCTTGAGGACTAAGATGTGCCTGACACAAGCCATGATATTTTCAATCACGTCATATGGATGTGAAAGCTGGACAATGAATAAGGAAGACCGAAGAAGTGTTGATGCTTTTGAGTTGTGGTGCTGGCAAAGAATGCTGAAAGTACCGTGGACTGCTAAAAGAACTAACAGATCTGTCCTGGAGGAAGTGCAGCTGAAATGCTCCTTGGAAGCAAGAATGGCCAGACTTCATCTCACCTACTTTGGTCATGTTGTCAGAAGGGAACACTCCCTGGAGAAGGATGTCATGCTTGGTAAGGTGGAGGGTTGATGAAAGAGGGGGAGGCCTTCAACAAGATGGATTGACACGATGGCTGGAATAATGGACTGAAGTATAGCAGGGATCGCGGAGCTGGCGTGGGGTTGGGCGGTGTTTCATTCTGCTGTGCATGGGGTCGCTATGAGTTGGAAACAACTCGAGGGCACCTAACAATAACAACAATTTTTGGAGGGTAAAAATTTACAAAGCAAATTGGTCTTCCATTCATCAATTCACACACATTTTGTTTTGTGACATTGATTGCAATCCCCACAATGTAACAGCACTGTTTCCACTTTCTCTCTCTGTTTACCATTTCCCTCCATCCTTCTCTCCTACCCATTTCTTCCTTCTGAGATCTATCCCTGGGCAAATGCTACTCTTTGATCTTGTATGGTTGATTGTTCTGAGTACATACTTCCCTGGTGTTATTGTTTACCTCATAGACTTGTCTGTTCTTTGGCTGAAAGTTGAGCCATGAGGGTAAATTCAGTTCCAGGCTTGAAGAGTTTCTAAGGGCCATAGTCTCAGTGGCATCTGACTGCTAACCAGAAGGCTGGCGGTTCAAACCCACCAGCCACTCCCCGGAAGGAAGGTTGGGCAATCTACTTCTATAGTGATATCACCTCGGAAACCCAAGGAGGGGTCGCTGTGAGTCAGACCTGACTCAATGGCAGTGGGTTTTGGTTTTTTATAGTCTCAGTAGTTCCACAAGTCTCTATCAGACCCATAAGCCTGGTCTTCTTTATGATTTTGAGTTTTGCTCCACATTTGTATCCTACTCTATTCAGAACCTTCTGTTATGACCCCTTTCAGAACTGTTGGTTGTGGCAGCTGGGCACCATCTAGTTCTTCTGGTCTCAGGGTGTGAAGGCTGAGGTTTGCATAGCTCATTAGTCTTTTGCACTAATTTTTTCCATGTGCCTTTGATTTTCTTCACTCTTCTTTGCTTCAGACAGGGAGAAACCAACAGTTTGACACTAGTTGGCCACTCACAGACTTTTAAGACACCAGACACTACTCACTGAAGATGTAGAACATTATCTTTGTGAATTATGTTATGCCAATTGGTCTTGATGTCCCCTGAGACTATGGTCCTGAGCCCTGAGGCCCAGCAAATCATTCCCTCATGGTGTTTGGATGTGGCTAAGAAGTTTTCATAACTTTGACCCCTGTATACTTTACTACATTCATGGATGTATTTGCAGGACATGTACATATATATGTAGAAATATCCTCTGTTAAGCTTATATATATTTATCGGTGTAGTCCAATTTGCCTTCCCACACCTGTTCAGCTTACCTATCTGACTATGTATCCACTTTTGAATTATTATTACTGTTAATGCAGGATTGGGTATGTAATAGTATTTACTCGTGTTGCCTTTAAGTCTTGTGCTCCTCCTGGTTTCTGTTTTTTGCCTTGAACACTTTGTGTTGACCTTCCCCTTAATGTATATTGACTTTCCCTTCACTTAAGTTAATATGTGTCTACACTCTAATGATTTACTCTCCCTTCCCCTCCTACCCCTGATAATATTCAAAGAATGTTTCTTTTTGAATGTAAACTTTTTAACTTTTTATAGTATGGTCTCACCCAATATTTGTCCTTTTGTGATTGATTAATTTCAAGAAGCATAATATCCTCCAGGATCATTCATGTTAAATGAGGTGTTTCATAGATTCATCATTATTCTTTAACACTGTTTAGAATTCTATTGTGTTTATGTCATAATTTGTTTACCCATCCATCTGTTGTTGGGCACTTAGGTTGTTTTCATCATTTTGCTATTGTGAATAATGTTATGATAAACATGTGCATATATCTATTTGTGTCATGACTTTCATTTATCTAGTAGTGGGATTGCTGGATCATATGGTGTTTCTAGCTTTTTAAGAAAGCACCATACCATTTTCCACAGAGGTTACACCATTTCAGTCCCACCAGTAGTATGAGTGTTCCAGTCTCTCAAAACCCTTGGCAAAATTTTTTGTTTTCTGGGTTGTTGTATTTTTTTAACTTTGCTATTAATGTTATAAGGAGCTCTGGTAGCATAGTGCCTAAGGCACCTGGCTGCTAACCAGAAGGCTGGCAGTTCAAACCCCCTAGCCACTCCTTGGAAGGAAGGTGGGGCAATCTACTTCCATAGTGATACTGCCTCGGAAACCTAAGGAGGGGTTGCTATGAGTCAGGTCTGACTTGAGGGCACATAACAACAACAGCATAAATGCTATGGTACAATGATACCACATTGTTGTTTTAACTTGTATCTTTCTAGAGGTTAATGATTACAAGCATTTCTTCATGTGTTTCTTGACTACCTGAATGTCTTCTTTGGTGAAGTGTCTATTCATGTCCTCTGCCCATATTTTAACTGGGTTGTTTGTCTTTCTGTTGTTGTGATGTTGAAATTTTCCATAAATTTTACAGATTAGTCCCTTGTCTGATATGTCATGCCAAAATTTTTCCCCTAGTCTGTAGGTTCTCTATTTCTTCTTTTGATACATATAAATATTTAATTCTTAGGAAATCCTCATCTCCCAGTTTTTCTCCTGTTTATGTATTTTTAGTTATGTTTGATAGTATATTACTGCCATATATTAGGGCACCTAAATTTGTCCTTATTTTTTCTTTGATTATCTTTATAGTTTTGGGTTTTACATTCAGGTCTTTGATCCATCTTGAGTCAGTTTGTGTATATGGAAAGAGACATGGATCCTGAGTCTTTTTTTGCAACTGAATATCCAGTTTTGCCAGCACCATTTGTTGAGAAAAACTATCTCTTCCCTGATTAATGGGTTTCAGACCTTGGTCCATAGGTGTGACCAGCTATATCCATAGATGGATGGGTTTACTTCTGAATTCTCCATTCTGTACCATGTCTTCATGTCTGCCATTGTTCTAGTACAAGGCTGTTTTGACTACTGCAGCAATATAGTAGGTTTTGAGACTGGGGAATGTAAGGCCTTCTACTTTGTGTTTCTTCTTCAGTAGTGATATGTTTATCCTGGGTTTCTTTCTTTTCTATATAAAGTGATGATTAGTTTTCCATTTCTTTAAAGAATGATGAAGGAATCTGGATCAGGATTGCATTATATCTGCAGATTGCTTTGGGTAGTGTTGATGTTTTCACAATGGTAAAGCTTCCTATCCATGAGCATGGTATATTCTTCCAATTATGTAGGTCTCTTTTAATTTCTTGTACTAGTGTTTTGTAGTTTTCGTTATGTATCTTTTGTATCTCTGGTTAGATTTATTCCTAAGTACTTAATCTTTTGGGTGGGTATTTTAAGTTGTATTGTTTTCTTGATTTATTTTTCAGAGTTCTCTTTGTTAGCATAGAGGAATCTGACTGAGTTTTGTTGTTGATCTTGTACCCTGACACTTGCTGAATCTTTCTATCAGTTCTAGTAGTTTTCTTGTTTAGTCTCTGGGATTTTCTAGTATAGGGTCATATCATCTGTGAATAATATGATAGTTTTACTTCCTTTTTGCCAATTTGGATGTCTTTTATTTCTCTTTCTTGCTTTAGTGCTCTGACTAGGACTTTCAATTCAATATTGAATAGGAGTGGTGATAAAGGGTATCCTGTCTGGTACCCATTTGTAAAAGGAATGCTTTCAGACTTACAATTGAGAATAATGTTAGCTGTTAGATTTGTGTACATACTCTTAATTATATTGAGGAATGTCCCTTCTATTCCTATTTTGCTGAGAGTTTTTATCAGGAATCGATGTCAGAATTTGTCAAATGCCTTTTCTGTGTCAACTTATGTGATCATGTGGTTCTTTTCCTTTGTTTTATTTATGTGGTGGATTACATTGATTGTTTTTCTAATGTGGAACCATCCTTGCATTCCTGGTGTGGATCCCACTAGGTCATGATGTATTAGTTTTTTTTTGATATATTGCTGGATTCTATTGGCTAGGATTTTGTTAAGAATTTTTGCTTCTATTTGCATGAGGGATATTACCCTATAATTTTCTTTTTAGTGATGTCTTTGCCTGGTTTTGGTATCAGGGTTATGCTTGCATCCTAGAATGAGTTTGGGTCTATTCCACCTTTTCTATGTTCTGTAATAGTTTGAGCAGAATTGGTGTCAGCTCTTCTCTGTTTGGTAGAATTCACCAGTGAAGCCATCTGGACCAGGACTTTTGTTGTTGTTGGGAGTTTTTTATGTTCTGTTCATTTTCTTCTTTTGTGATAGGTCTGTTCAAATTTTCTACCTCAGATTGTGTTACTTTGGGGTAGGTAGTGTGTTCCTAGGAATTTGTCCATTTCTTCTAGGTTTTCAAATTTGGTGGAGTACAGGTATTCATAACCTACTGCCATTGAGTGAATTCAGGCTCAAAGGAACTGTATAAGATAGAAAAGAACTGCCCTTTAGGGTTTCCAAGGCTGTAAATCTTTATGGAAACAGACTGCCTCATATTTCTCCTGTGGAGTGGCTGGTGGGTTCAACCACCAAACTTCTGGTTAGCAGCTGAATGCTTTAACCACTGTGTCACCAGAAAACCTCAGTTCTTCGTTGTAGTCTGCTATTACCCTTTTTATTTTAGTTGGTTCTATTGTGATATTGCCTATTTCATTTCTTACTTATGTTATTTGCTTGTTCTCCTTTTTCTCTTTGTTAAACTTGCCAATGGTTTGTCAACTTCATTAATCCTTTCAAAGAACTAACTTCTAGTCTTGTTGATAATTTCTATTCTTTTCTTGTTTTCTGTTTCATTTATAGTTGCTTGAATAGCATTTTTTACCTTTCTTCTGGTGACTGTAGGGTTTTTTGCTATTCTTTTCTTAATTGTTGGAGATGTTGGGTTAAGGTGTTTATTTTTGTACTTTTTTTATGTTTGCATTTATTGCTATAAATTGTCCTCTTTGCTGTGTCCCAATGATTTCAGTATGTTGTTTTCATTCTCATTTGACTCAAGGAATTTTTTTAAATTTCATACTTTATTTTATAACCCAGTAGTATTTAAGTAGGATGTATTCAGTTTCCATGTATTTAGTTTTCTTCCCTTGATTTTCCTGTTATTGGTTTCAATTTCATAGCATTGTGATCTGAGACTATGTTTTGTAGTATTTTGATATTTTTAAATTTACTGAGGCTAGCCTTGTAGCCTAACATATGTTCTATTCTGGGGAATGTTCCATGTGCACTGGAAAATAATATATAGTGTGCTATTGTTGGGTGGAATGTTGTGTATACATCTATGAGGTCTACTTGGCTGATTGTGTTGTTTAGATCTTCTGTATCTTTGATGAGTTTCTTTCTAGTTGTTCTATCCTTCATCAAAAGTGATATATTAAAGTCTCCTATTATTATCATGGAGTTGTCTATTTGTCTTTTCAATTGATATATGTATTTTGGATTTCCTTCACTGGATACATAGATATTTATTATGGTTATGTCCTCCTGTTAGATTGATATTGTAATCATTATGTAATGTCCTTCCTCATCTCTTTTGCTGGTTTTGACCTTAAATCTATTTTATTAGAAATTAATATTGCCATTCTGCTCTTTTTTGCTTGCTATTTACTTGATACATGTTTTTCCATCCTTTGATTTTTAGCTTATATTTGTCTTTGTGTCTGAGGGATGTCTCTTGTAGACAGCATATTGATGGTTCATGTCTTCTTCCTATCCATTCTGCTCTTCTCTGCTTCTTGACTGGTGAATTTAATCCATTTCATTCAGTGTAATCATCTATAGATATGAATTTACTACTGTCATTTTGCTATGGTTTGTTGTTTTGTTTTGTTGTTTGTTTGTGTGTGTGTGTGTGTGTGTGTGGTGTTGATGGTTTCTTTGTTCTATGTAATTTTCTTTCCTGAGTTCATTTTTTTTTTACAGTTTTCTTATAATTTATTTCTTTGCTATTGTGTTAGTGTTTACTGAGTTTTTATGATTTTCTTCTTTATTTTACTGGGAAGGTTTATTAATTTTCTCTGAGGTTACCCTGCAATTTATTATTATTATCTTCACAAGTTTAAAACAGTCTATTTTATCATGATATTGTCTTTATTTCTTCTCCATTTGGAATTTCTGAAACGATACAATTTATTGTTTCTTTTTACTTTTAGTTGCCATCATTTACAAATTTGTCTCGTTCTCTATTTTCAGTCTTGTAGTTTTGCCTCATTTTTTATCTTTCTATATCTAGGTTAAATTCCAAGGGATGGTGCTGTGTGTCTTAATCTCAGGGTGTTGTCTGTCATTGTTGGTTCTCTGTCCCAAGAACTCCATTTAGCATTTCTTGGAAGGTTTCTCTGGTTTTTACAATTTCCCTTAATTTCTGTTTATCGGGAAGTGTCCTAATTTTGCATCATATTTGAGAGACAATTTTGCTGGACATATAATTCCAGTTTGGCAATATTTTTCTTTCAGGGTTTTATAGATCATCCCCTTGCCTTCCTGCCTGCATGGTTTCTTCTAAGAAATTAAAACTTAACCTTATTTGTTCTCCTTTGTAGGTAATTTCATTTTTCCTGAGCTGCTGTTAGGATTCTTTCTTTGTCTTTTGTTTTGGAAGTTTGATTATGATATGTCTTGATAATTTTCTTTTGTGGTCTACCCTATTTGGTGTTCACTGGGCTTCTTGAATGCATATTATTTCATCTTTCATGATATTAGAGAAGTTGTCTTCCAACAAATCTTCAACAATTTTCTCTGTGCTTTTTTTTTTTTTTTTTGGTCTTTTTCTGTTCTAAAATTTTTTATCACACATATATTAATATTATTTCTCTTGATGGTGTGCTACATAAGTCTCAGATTTGCTTTAATTTTTTTATTCTTTTTCTGATTCTTCCTCTAATAGATTAGTAATAAGAGATTTGTCTTCAAATTCACTAATTCTATCTTCCATTAATTCCATTGTCCTCCTTTGCCCTCCCAATGTGTTATCAATTTCTGAAATTTTGGTATTGATCTTCTGGATTTCTATTTGCTGTTCTTGTATGGATTCAAATTATCCATTATTTTGTCAATGTGTTCTTGTATTATTTTCCTGAATTCTTCTAGAGTTTTGTCTGTGTTTCCTTTTACTTTGTCTATGATTTCATTGGAAGTGCCTTTGTTTTCTTTGATCTTGTTCTTAATCTGCTGAAGAGTCCTAAATATAATTCCTTTGAATTCCTTATTAGATTCTTCCAATACCATTTCTTCTTCTGGAAGATTTTCTGGCCCCATAGTTTGGTCACTTGCTTGAGCCTCTTGTCCTGTTTTTTTGTGATTTGAAATTTTCTGTTATCTTTGAAACATTGTCATGTTATTGTATTTATTTGTTGGTTGTATGTTGGTTTGCTTCACCCAGTTTTTTGTTTTGTTTTACTATATCCAGACAACAGGTTGGGCATGCTTCTCTTGTCACTAGGTTGGTAGCACTGGAGCACACCAGGTAGATTTGATAGTAGGTGTGAGTGTAGGCACAAGTCTCTGATCACTGATCATGTACAGCAGCCAAGGCCAGACCAGGCAGGTGTTGCCTGCTGTTTGTCATCAGTCCAGTGGTATTGGTATGGGTGGTGGATTTGCCCAGTGAGTGGGATAGAAGATGTGGCAGGTATCACTAGGTAGAGTCCCTGACTCCAAACTAATGGAGGAAAAAAAGGACAAAGGGTGGGGAGAACAAAAAGAAAAGAACAAAGGGGGGAAGAGAGAAGAAATTGTCATTGTTGTTGTTATGTGCCATCAGGTTGGACTCGACTCATAGCAACCCCTCCTTGGGTTTCTGAGGCAGTATCACTACAAAAGTAGATTGCCCAACCTTCCTTTAGAGGAGTGGCTGGTAGGTTTGAACTGCCAGCCTTCTGGTTAGCAGCAAGTGCCTTAGGTACTATGCTACCAGAGCTCATTGCCATTGAGTTGGATCCAACTCATAGTGACCCCACCTTGGTTTTCCAAAGTGGTATCACCATGGAAATAGGTTGCCTAATCTTCTAATCTTCTTTCTGAGGAGTGGCTGGGGGTTTGAACCACAAGCCTTCTGGTTAGCAGTCAAATGCCTTAGGCACTATGCCACCAGAGCTAAGAAATAAAAATAAATGAAATGAGGGGGGGGTCAGCAAAAACCATCACAAGCTCCAGCCACCAAACATGCAGGTGTGGTGGGTACGGTTATGCAGAATCCCTAGCTACAGCCCAATTGGGGGATAAAATGGGGTGGGGGAGGGAGAAGAGGAAAGAGAAAAGGAAGATGGGAGAATAAATTAGAAGAAAGAAAAAGAAAAAAGAAAGGGAGCAACACCAGCATAAGCTCCAGGCACAGATTTCTGAGACAGTGGATTTGTAGTGGTTGATCCACCACAGTGACCCTCAGGGAAGTGGAGAGATGGGTAGAAGAGTTGCTGGAAGGAGGAGTTGGAGGTGGCCTAAGCAGAACAGCAGGTGGAGAAGAGGCAGTGGGAGGGGCTTGACTGGCTGCTGAGTGGGTGGAGGTGTGGTGGTCAAGCCTCTGGTCACTAGGAGGTTGTATGGGATAAAAGTGGTGGTCACACCTCTTGGGTTTCCAGTCATCAATGTGCAGGTGCAATCCTGAGTGAGCAGAACTGGTTATCTGGTTCCTGACCCAATCAGAATGATGCTTGCAGTATTTCAAAATGGTCACACTGTGGTGGGCCAGTTGGGAATTCAGTGCTCCATATGTCTCCTTGTTTGGTATTTACATTCAGTTTATTTTTCTGATCAGTATTTAATCAGCTTCTTTATTCTCTCCTTTGAATCTCAGGGTTCCAGGATTGTGGTTCATATTTGTTCCACTTGGTTTTTCAGGACTTTATGTACAGGGTCTGGGTAGTATATCTGCCTAGTCCACCATCTTGGATCCTCTCCCTTCCCCATTCTTAAAGGTACCTCATCTGATGAACAAAATATGAATTAGATCAATATGTATGTTATTTTAGAGAACTGAAGATGCTAAATAGTAAGCCTTGATTTATACCTGGTCCTGATGTTTCACAATATTATCTTATTTGGAACATGTTTGTATATGATCAGAACACTGTTGGCTCATTATGGTATATATTTTTATAGAAATAATGAATATGTAATGACCCAGAACAATGTGTCATTTAGAATGTTTTTAACTACATATTGTTGTTGTTGTTGTTGTTTGCCGTCAAGTCGGACCTGACTCATAGTGACCCCGCCTTGGGTTTCCGAGGCAGTATCACTACGGTATAGAAAACCCCAAATTAACTGGCTCAAATAAAAAGGAAAATCAACTATCTCATATGACATATTTGTGCCCATTCCAAAGAAAGGTGATCCCACAGAATGTAGAAATTATAGAACAATATCATTAATATCACATGCAAGTAAGATCTTACTG